>NC_089521.1:29947180-30277602 GCF_963924715.1 Thunnus thynnus
GTCTACCTCGTTATAGCCTTTATTTTAGTTTGTAAGTACAATACATATAAATGATAAGACATAACATATCACTGTCTATGACAGTTTGATAGTTTGTGGTTTCTTCTGCTCTGTAAAGAAAATCTAGTTCAGATAAAGCTTCTAACTTTTCACCTTCTGTTTCTGGGTCAGTTTTATTGTTTGGTGTATTTTGATTCTTTCCTTATTATAACTGCCCAAAATATACAAGCACTATGTATCAACATATCAGCAGGAGCTTAAATTGAGTTTGACAGAAGGAAATGTGTCATTGATCTTGAATATCAACAGTGGAGATTGGGTTTTGGACACAAAACAGCTTCGTCTTCCTGAGAAACATTTTGAACCAAAATCCATCATAGAGAGACCGTACCTAAATTTCTATGCTTAAATTACTTTAAAATCCAATGTAGCTATACAATACTAGTTATGTTTTATAAGAGGCTGACTGTCCTTCTCCCCTGACTAGATAAAACCCCAGATAAGACCCACTTTTCTGCTCTTACTGCTGATTTTATCCTTGAGTTCTTGCTCAATTTGAGGGTATTGTGAAGACATTCCTTACAAATGTAAGAAGTCAAACTCAAGAAGAGATAGGTGAGGCATGTCGAGGGAAAGAGATTACCATCCACTAAATAACTCTGCAAGTGCTGCGACCATCGCACACAGATGATATACACCACCGAAGCTCGTACAGATACAGGCACAGTATAGTATAACTCCTATTTTCTGTTCTTTGAGCTGAAATTTCATCCTTGTTTGCCACAAACAAACCCTCCAAACACCCCAGCAGGTTATAAGAGGGTTGATAAGAGGAATCCTTTATGATACAAACTAACATTGATGCTGCGCTTCAGACGTCCTCACGTCCTTAAAGATAATATCCAGTCGTCACCTTCTGGTGAAACAGTGGTGCTCTCCAGACCAGACACTATCAGCCTCATCGCTGTTGACTTGTGAACTGGCCTTCAGAGGAAAGCTTTTATCTCTGGGGAGGGTCAGCCAATATCCCTTAGCTCCACAGACCTACACACACACACACAGACACATTAATATATCCCCTACCTCCAGACATGCCCAGACAGTCTTATTTATACACACTGTCCCATCTGCAGCAGCAGGCAGCAGTAGAAACCTCATTTCCACTAAACTAATAATGGCAGAAGCAATATCACTGATGTAATCTGCCTCTAGACTGTGGCAACAGACATGTTTGTGTATGTGTGTGTGTGCACGCGTGGTTATTGCATACCATATGTCTGAATGCCAGTTTCATGCCCTTTAAACGCTCATGCATGCACAGTATGTGCCGTGCATGACATACTGTTTGTGTCACATATAGAGAGGGAACAATTGTTTATCAAGCATCTATAGTGCGATCTGTAAGGATGAGGACAGTAACACATTTTTTTGGGCTCTTTACTACAAAGAACTACAATTTTTATTTGAGACAGAAAGTATAACAAGTTAGACAAGTTATGTAAACTTAAAGTCCCCTTCCAGTCAAAAAACGTGTTTTGCTTATTATTCCTTCAGTTGGATGTTTGAGCTTCACTGTGCAGAATGATGTATTTGCAGAGTTTGTTTCATCTGCTGAAGAGAGGGAGTTTATCCGTGCTCACCTGAAATCTCAGTTTAAGGCACGTACCTATAAGCACGATTTGTGATCTCACAACTAGTTCGGAGCCAATCGAGGGCTGGTATACGATTTGCACAAGTGTGATGTGGAAACCCGAGAAGCCTCCAGTGCACAAACACTAAGGATGGATTTTTTCAGTGAAGTAGGAGACATCTCATGTTCAGCAGTTAAACTTTTTGAAATGAAAAGTATTTGCCATATGATTTTAATGATCTTTAACAGGATAACTGAACATGTCAGACACAATTTATTATTCCAAGCAGGGAATTTTTTTATGTCCTAGAGGGGATCTTTTAATTAAATGATCATATTTAATATTGGGTGTCAGATCATATACAGTCTGTCACTGCCTGAGGTCTCCAACCCAAAGACATCAGACACTTACAGACCTGATACAGGCTTTAGCTGCAGCCATGTTCTTCTTGCATGGCTCCTTTTGCCTTCAGTCTGGTCGAGCAAGAAGCAAATGCACCTGCTCAGGTGATTTAGCTGACAACACAAAACTGTTAAAAAAATGAGACAGAATGAGATCATTTTTAAAAATGCTTTGCTGCCTTTTCTGTATGTTCAGGATAATTTTACTACTGCGTTGTCCTAAAACTCTGGGACTGTGTATGAGTCCTACACTGTTCACCCAGTACATATTTGAACACTGTCAAAAACTATTAAAGTTGAAAGTGCAGAATCAAAACAATGACTCAGAACACCGAGCCCCCTACGCTGAATCTTTACCAACCATTCAGTAGCTGTACCTGACCTCTGACCTCCCTGTGGATGAAAAAGAAAGTCAATAGTACTTATTATTGTTATTAACATTTACTTCTCTCACTCTACGACCCCTTTCACCTCTTTCAGTGGCGCCAGGCGGACACAATCAGACATCTGGGTAAGGTGACGCTGGCCCAGGAGCAGGACTACACAGGCCTCATCGTGGGCTGCGTGTTCGTCAGCTTGCTGCTGCTGCTGCTGGGAACGCTGCTCATGTGGAGGAGGAACAAACACATCGATGGTAAGAGCAGAGACGTCGGGTTGTGGAGGGGTCACAGTAAAAAAAAAAAAAGATCAGTTCGCTTCTACTGCTGCGACGTACTGAATATGAAGGCATCCTAAACACAGACAATGATGTCACATCAGAAATATTATGTCAATCAGACTATGATCTGTTTTCTACAACTAGGTTTAGCAGGAATATTTGCTAATTGGCTGCAATTCAGATATTTAGCCATAACAAAGTCATAAAGAGGCAAATACAACAACAAAGAAAATTCACCAAAAATAATGAAATATGTGAAGAAATCAAAATAAATTGACATAAAACAGTCAGTATATACTCTATATGTAATTTACCTCTATAACAAGAAAAATGAAAGGATAATATAGATACCTATAGGGCACATACAGTATACAGACATTATACCTGTAATATACATATACTGTATGCATGTAGTGAAGGACCTAGATTAGTTATAAGTCAATCATAGTTGCATTAAAAGTTAATTGATACCTAGTGATGTGTATTTGCTTGTGTGTGTGTGTGTGTGTGTGTGTGTGTGTGTGTGTGTGTGTGTGTGTGTGTGTGTGTGTCTGCATACTTGCAACTTGAGTTCAGTGACTCTTTTCTAACCTGTGTGCATGTGTGCCTGCTGGGTCGTGTTTTGCCTGGTGGGTTGACAGTAGGTTTGTTTGTTGGGTGCATCGGTGGGAACGCTTTGCCTTGCTAAGTAATTCTCTGATCTCTCCCCCTCTCCTCTTCCTTCTCTCACTTCCCTTCTTCTCTTCTCACCCTTTCTCTCCCTCTCACCATTCCTATAAAATTCTTCCTCTCTGCTTCTCTATCCTTATCCCGATCTCTCTATCTCTCCCTCTGTACCCCCGCCTCTCTCCTCCCCCTCTGTCTCTAGATCTATCTGAGGTGTGGTATGATGGCCGGGGTCACATCCAGCATCTGGACAGGCTGGCTAACGCGAGGAGCGTCAGCCCCACTAACGAAATGGTCTCCCACGAGTCAGTCGACTATAGAACAACCCTGCTGGAGGGTACGTCAAACAGATAAGCCCCGCCCCCGCCCCCACCTGACATATTCTTCCCCCCATCCCACCTTTTTATCGTATCTCCCGCCTTCCCATTTACCTGCTTCCCTCCCTGTAGGGCTGAATGCTCAACCAACAGCTGTAGCCTTGAAAGGATGTAGGTTTTTGGGAGATTTTTAGAATTAAAATCATCCATGTACCCCAGTGTTAACACCTCCTGCTAATGCATGAATTAATCCTGATTGATGCAGCACTCTTGCCCCTTCTTCTGAGAGTCATTACTGAATCAAGTTAAGACATAATACACATAATGTTAGAATCAGTGCAACTTAATCTTTCCTTCACAGTAGTATCTTTTGAACATCCATAGATTTGCGTATCTGCTTAAATTTGCTGAATATGTAGCAAAGAAGTTAATCTTTACCTCAGATCTTACCTAAGACTCATCGTGTTTATACATTCTTTCAGTATCAGAAGGAGTCCACTGATTGTTGTTTGTTACATCCGTGGTTAAAGTGCAAACAGGAGCTGCTAGTAGTGATTTTTTTAGCCGCACACACAGTCTTCTGTCGCTTCACTTCCTGCGAACACGTGGAAAACATCCCCGCTTGTTCGACTGTGTGTCATATTTTATGTCATTTTGACCCGTTTCTGACACACAAACACCAGATTTAACTGCATTTAATTATATGTCACTTAAGTGTCAGCACACAGACAAACTGCCAAGAGCACGCAGGTGATATTTGGAGTCTGTCTTCTCACCACAAGTAAGCTGACCAACAGGACATCCTTCCAAAAACTTTGATGTAATCTTTAAAGTCACCTGTGGTTTTGGTTCCCTATGCTGGGATCCTGAGGGCGTGATGGGGGGGAGGGGGGACTCCTCGTGTTATGATCCTGAGTGTGATGGGTAAAAAGCAATTTTCCTGCCCTAAAATCTGAGAAGGTAGACTTACTAATGAACTAATGCTTGTCCTCAGGGAGAGTTGTGGTGCAGGATCAGTGGCTGAAAAATTCCTAGATTGAGAATTCATAGAGCTTAGCGTTTACGTCTGCCCTGCCTTCTGTTCTGGCTTGTTTTTAGATTAAAACGAGATAAGTTTGCATGTATGTTTCTTTGCGTTTCCATCCTTCCACTAACAGCAACAAAAACAAAATCAGAAGCTTCATTTTTTCCAGCTTGACTAGCCTCCGTTACAGTCTCAAGTTCCTTTCTGCCTTTGTAGTAGCCCTACTCTGATCATGTAACACACCTTGACCTCTGGAGGCCCCCCTCCTTACATAGTCGCTGACCTTTGACCCTTCTTCTCTTTTGCTCCTCCAGATCAGGGCACCGACAGGCCCGAGACATGCCGGGGAGCTCCTCCCATCTACGGGGGCAACGGGGAGCTGTTGTCCCCCAGGCTGGGGGTACTGGGAGGTGGGATGGGGATGGGTTTGGGAATGGAAGGTGAGCTGGTGTCACCCCTGCTGATGGCCCCGGTCCACATCGACCCGTCCTGTCTCCACCCGGACCTGCTGACGGAGGTGCAGCACGTGGTGATCGCCAGGGAACAACTGCTGCTTCACCTCAACCAGGTCATCGGCAGAGGTCAGTCTGTCTTTACTGTTAAAACAGATCATTTCCAAATCATTACATATCAACAATCACTTTCCGTATGATTATCCTCAAAATCCACAGGAGTTTTTCCAGTGGGATATTTGGGGTTGATGAGATGTTGCACTTCTAAAACAATGTTGCTGATGTTTAAGTTTCTCCACTGTTGATGTCTTTTCTCGGTCTCGCTGATGTGCTGTTCATGCTTATTTTACAAAATGGAACATTTAAAATGCATCACTTCCTTTCTCAGGAAAAGGCCAGTCATTTCCCATAGAAAATAAAAAGCAGACACGTATTTGTATGAAAATGTCATGTAATAGGAACCAGCCCGATACAAACTGCTGTGTCAGTCAGTAATCAAATTACCGGTGTAGCAGATGATGCTCAATTATCACTGAACAATGCATTAAAGAGCCTTATGAAGGGGATAATAGCCTTTTACAGCAGCATAAAGCAGATGAGCAATAAAAATGAAAAACAATAGAGATTGCTAAATAACTCAATAAGGCATGAAAGATATCCCGACCAACCAGTGTTCAGCTGAAACCACATATTGTATAAACACTGATATGCACCATTAATGTATTTATGCACTGTGTATTCGTAACCACGGATAATCTAAACTGCACAAGTACGTAATCATTCCCTGTTTTCTGACACTGTATAGAGATTTATATGATTGCACTGTCAGGCATCTGCATGAAAGGAACAAATATGCAGCAAAAAAGACCTAAATATACAAAAAACAAATGGCAAAATAACAGATGTTATTTGGTTTGGTCAGTCAACAGTCAATTACATAACAATCTCTTAATTATATTCACTTCTTTTCAGGCTGAACTCATACTATACTTAAAAAGAGAAACAATAATGAAGACATTATTTTCATGCAAACAATCCATGATGGAATGTAGTTGATGTGGAGCGATACTATTGTCCACTGAGCTTAGGTTAAAACCACAGATTTGCTTTAAGCTATACAGAAAGTCACCCACGAAGAGCTTAACTGCCTGTTTTATCAAACCGCAACCTTGACATGCAGACACAAAATCACAGCGTATTGTGCAGTTTAAGTAGGACCCACAGATCAAATTCAAACATCAAAACCTCCAAAACCCCTCAGTGTCACAAACACAGTCCTCTGCCCCCCCCACCACCCACCACCCACCACCACCCACCACCACCACTCTCGGCTGAATTTTGTGGCGTAGGATGATTTTTTTTCACAGCTAGTATTCCCAGGGTCCATTGTTGGGAGTCGTAATCCAACACCCACAGCCATCTGCGGGGACGTGATAGGAGAATGCTGCGCTCATTTTATTCTTGCACCCCTCCCAGTCTGGGGCAAGCCCTCATGTCTTAAAAAAGAGATATAATTCAATAAAATGAACAATAACTCAAAGGAGTTTGGCGTAGGCTATTAGTCTGTGTAGGGTATTAATGAATAAAGCTTCATACTAGGTTACTTGTGTGGGGAGATTTAGTGTGAGGGTGATGGTAACTTTAGATAATCTGAATTAGCTGTTGAAGGTATGAAAACAGGCGAAACTCACTTTGAAGAGTCACATGTGCTCGTTTTCTAACCAACCCGACCGTTTTCTGTGGACCAAAGTGACCAAAAAGCTGCAGAAGGTACTTGAAATCACCTTGATGCTTCTGCTCCAAACCTTTTTTTCTTCTTTTTAATGTGTAAACAGTGGACAGAAATATGAGATTAGTGGAACTGCTGTGATCATGGAGCCAACTGGCAGGATGCAGGATCTTAATCATAGTGGCTCTTTCGAGAAGAAGGCTTCAACAAGCCAAGATGTAGATGAAGGTTGCTGATTGCACAGAATCCAAAAATGGCCTGCAATGTCTCTTTGTAAGCCAAGTGGGTAATTTAGCTGATGCCATACAATTTTTACCATTTATGGGAAAGATTTAGAAAGTGCAGTTTACTTACTGGACTACGAGTATATTAAGCAATAAGTCATGGAGGAGAAGATATGATCAGAGTCAGATTCAAGTCTTATTAGCCAAGTATGTTCACACATACAAAGAATTGGACTCCAGTTGTCAGCAGGTCTCATTGTCCTTTCATACACTGCCAAAACAAACGTGCTCTAGTAATGTTACTTAGTCATAGTGAAACTCAGGTGGTGGAACTGCAATTTCATCAGTGATGCATCAAATTTATGGCAACAAAAGACAAGCCAGCTGTCTGTTCTGCTTGGGCCTCAGGGGTTTTTTAGTGTGTGTAACTGAATTTCCAGTACCAAACACTATGAACATTTTCCAGCAAATAAATCATTTGTTTATGCACAGGTGGTGCACAGGTGGCACAGGCCAAAGATACCAACCATCACCTCAAAAAAACACTGCAGGATTCAATTCTCGGCAGCAGTACCTCCAGCTTAGTCGTTCTTTCCAAAGAATTCACTTTCCCATGTTGAGAGGAGGGAAACCAGTGAGGAACTGTGTCCTTATTGCTGCAATAGTGACTCATATTGGTTTGTCTGGGTTTGGAACAACTGACAGGTCCAAAACAAAACAAAATGCAAAATCAAAGAAACCGTTGGTTGACATCCCGAAGTAGAAGTACTAACTGATTCTTGCAGACTGACACGGGCTTCATTGTTCACCTTCTTTGCAGTCGAATCTCATCGTCATTGGAACTGAAAGTGGTGCATCTTATGTTTCTAAAGTGGACTTCTTTCAGACAGGTTTATTTTGTGTAGGGCTAGCGAGTAATTATTTAGGCATTAACAGGTTCGAACATGAGCTTT
The DNA here is from genome assembly GCF_963924715.1 of Thunnus thynnus. NCBI lineage: Eukaryota > Metazoa > Chordata > Actinopteri > Scombriformes > Scombridae > Thunnus > Thunnus thynnus. Next base: position 29,955,236 of record NC_089521.1, read on the forward strand.
TGAAAACATTGATGCTGACTAATTCTGACTAACACATCATGTTGCTACCTGCAGGTCACTTCGGCTGTGTTTTCCATGGAACTCTACTCGAGCCAGACGGGCAGAAGCAGCACTGCGCCGTCAAGTCTCTGAACCGTAAGTAGAAATCCGTTTTTAAATGTATTAAACAAACCCCCGAGAAATAAAGGAAGTGACATTTTTCTCCTTTACTGATACAACAACTGTGTGCTAAGCATTTTTTTCCCATCATGACCCCTTCTCTTCCCTTCCCTGGACAACCTAAAGTGATTTTACTGAAATGCAATACTGAATTTTGATCTAGCAGGGAGTTTTTCTGCTGTCATTTAAAGTTAGAAGTTGGAAACTTATTTTAAAACAGTTCATAAAAGCACACAATGTTCTACAAAATTATATTTATCTCCTGTCTTGACTGCATGGGAAGCCATGTTTTGTCATTAGCTGAAGGTTAACAAAACGTACCTCTCCTCCTGAGAAGATATTTTGTTTTTCCATATAAGCTTGGTGACATCCCAAGTTACACACACACACACCAACTCAACACACTCTCTCCTTGTCCAAACATATTTACATCCAACCATAATTATTTCATCCTACATCTGTTTAAATTGCATACTTATTGTATGATATCACAACGCACAAATAGCATTAAAGATCTCATCTCATCAGAGCCCTGAATCCTTTTTGGCTGAGCCGATGGTGATGAATGAGCATCCAATGGTGAGGACGGCATTAGGGTCCCTCCTAATCGTGTAACCTGTCACTTGGAACAGGGAGATTGATGTTGGAGAGATATGGTGGAAAGCACCGTGTAGTCACAAAAGGATCCGCCAAACACAGCCTGCTGTGTTTTAGTCCTCTGGGATTTGAACCTTTTATTGATTTGAGTGTTGTCCCAGGGTATCCTGTCATTGTTTTTGGCTTTCTTTTGTTATATTTGGGACTTTGACTTGATGCTTTTATCCTAATATAACTCTTACTATGACAACTAGTTGAAAGGCACATTCTTTATCCTGAGAACGATGAGTGAATCATACACAAAGGAATATCCATCCTCCACACAGCAATAACGTAATTTTCCTCTTTAACTTTCAAATCAAGAGTATTGAAACCAAATGTCATCTCTCGCTATGTTCGGGGTCTAACCTCAGTTTAAGGCTAATCAGCTGGTTTCTTGGGGCCAAAAGGGGTCTCCATCTCTAACCAGATTACAGCAGAGCCACTGAGGCTAAAGAGCGGGACACCAGAGGCAGAGATGCAATTGGCAAATGGGAATTTGGAATGGGTCAGGTCAGGTCTGAGGGTATTCGGAGAGGTTTTTTTTTTTTCTCTACATTTCCATCCTCATCCCTTTTCCCCCAAGCGTTTATAAGGAATGACCTTCCCACTGATGTCAGGACAGCAGAGTTGCTCCCTGACTTACACTTTAGTCTGAAAGACTCTTCAAGATAAATAATCCACATGTACAATTCTTGCTCTCTAGAATTGTGACTCTTCAAAAAATTTCAGCTCCGAATTGAGTATTGGAATTGGTTTCATGAGTTTTGACTTTTTTTTTACAAGGCATCACGGACTTGGAAGAAGTGTCCCAGTTCCTGAAGGAAGGGATCATCATGAAGGACTTCAGTCACCCCAACGTTCTCTCTCTTCTGGGGATCTGTCTGCCACCGGAGGGCTCACCACTGGTGGTTCTGCCCTACATGAAGCACGGCGACCTGAGAAACTTCATTCGTGATGAGGGACACGTAAGGCCACACACAAGATTGAAATGAAATGAAGTGAAATTTTTAGGGATTCTTGTCCAAAAATTATACCATATCCCTTTATAGTTTCATCAAACATGACAAATTGGAATACTGCAGATATGATTTCAAGTCAAGTTTTGTGTTCTAGTCGTTTGATGGTTGTGTTTTTTCTCCAGAACCCGACCGTGAAGGACCTGATGGGCTTCGGGTTGCAGGTGGCCAGAGGGATGGAGTATCTGGCCAGCAAGAAGTTTGTCCACAGAGACCTGGCTGCAAGGAACTGCATGTGAGTTCATATTTATTCATTCAACTTTGCATTGACATATATTTATATACAGAGGAAACTACAGTAGATCAGACTAAAATAGAATTGAATACGGCTGCAAAAGGAACAGAACAGAAAAAGCATAATAATACATAGGCTTAGAAAAGAAAATGTTAAACAGTGTACAAAAGTTTCAAGTGGAAAGAATTAAAGAGTAAGACCAGGACCAAGGAGCAAAGAGAAAAGCTGAAAAGAATAAAAAACAATACAGTAGAAAGTAACAGTTCTTCTTCCTGACAGGCTGGATGAGAGCTACACGGTGAAGGTTGCAGACTTCGGCCTGGCCAGAGACGTTTACGATAAAGAATATTACAGCGTCCACAACAAGAGCGGAGTCAAGCTGCCTGTCAAATGGATGGCTCTGGAGAGTCTGCAGACACACAAGTTCACCACCAAGTCAGACGTGGTGAGGACTCACAGTGACACGTGCAAAACACGTTAAGAAACGATTCTATATCATCTGACTTCCTCTTGCAAATTCAACATGCATGTTTGTGTTTTTGTCCCACAGTGGTCGTTTGGCGTGTTGTTATGGGAACTGATGACCCGCGGAGCCCCACCTTACTCTGATGTGAACTCCTTCGACATCACCGTGTTCCTGCTGCAGGGGAGGAGGCTGCTGCAGCCCGAGTTCTGCCCCGATGCGCTGTAAGTGCACTCGAACACACATACTCGGACTATATCTACACATATTTTTCTCGACTGTCGTTCGCCCCCTTTAGCAAAGCCACGGCTCAGTTAGCGTGAGTGATATACTGTAGAGCTATACTTAAATACATCACGGCGTGAAAGATAGAGTCTGAGTGCGGCAGGGAAAAACAGTGAAGGTGAATGAGCTGTATAAGCAGTGGAAGTCATAAATAAAAACCACTCAACTTTAGACCATCTATCACCTACATCAGCGGGAGTCCAAAACATATTCACAGCTCCTCTGTCTCAGCAGTGGAGCGAGATATCTCATCACAAGCATGGGTCAAATATAAGTCACTTTTTTTTGCTTTACCTCAAAACACAAAGCAAGTTTTAAATGGAAATCCAATACCAGTAGAGCATTTCTTTTTTTTATTTGTCTTGCTTTGTTGCTAAGCGCTCGTTGCTGTGGTACTTGGAAAGGTTTGCTGGCCCTCGACATCACACATCAATCAGGACAGCGTTGGCACCGCTGGGATTCACTTCTCTCTTGGATTTTGCTGTCAACAACATCTTTAGTTTTCTTTGGATCTGTTACATCAGACAAACAAAGTTTCATGCTGTGCCGCGGTGAAACCAGATGGATACAATATGATTTTCAGTGTTTCAGGTACACTTTAACAGGTTCTGGTCAAATGCTGCGTCTCGGTCAAAAGACGTAAGAAACATTTAGCTGATAAAACAAGTTGTGAAGTGATTTATTCACATGTGAAATGACAGGAAAGTATTTCAGTGTCAATACAGCACACACATCGACTCACTTAACACAACAGTATCTGAATATGTCCTTATCCACTAAACTCTGACCCACTGGTACTGTGAAACGAAAGCCAAGTGTGCTCTCATACCGCACAGATAACATCACGAGGTTACACTGCACGTCTATAGTGTGTGTGTGTGTGTGTGTGTGTGTGTGTGTGTGTGTGTGGAAGTGAGAGGGGAGTGGGAGTGTTCAGGTGAGGGAGGCTGAGGCCCAAAGTTCCCAAGCTGTAAATTAAACAGCAACGTCAGAGTTGAGAGCGGCAGCGGCGGTGATACACGTCTGCAAACATTCCCGCAATTCCTCACTCATGATCGTTCACAGGTTGTTTTAGTGATAGCGGACGCTGGCAGATACCTTTGACGTGTGGTAATGGGGGGCCATTTTTCCTAATTTTTAACAATGATAGAGATGAGCTGCCAAATCAGGGAAAGAGGGAGAAACATGATAACGGCAATATCAGGGATGTCAACCTCTGACGGGGCAAAAAGTTTAGTTGCGAAATGATAAAAATGAAGCCTGGCTTGAAAGAATCAAACTTATCTTTGAGACACATTTGAATTATTAGTGGTCGTAAGACATTTCAATTTCATACACAAACCACTTTTGAGGGAATAATAACTTACAGTAGGTTTATAAGCTACTGTATGATGAAATGAACCGTTAAATATCTATTTTTCAAAAAAAATAAACATGAGGTTGCCACTCGGGTTTCAAGATGCAAATGTTGGCTTGAAGTTTATTTTTACATGGAAAAATCTAAAAGTGGAGAGCTTTCTGCTGCTACAAAAAAAATAAATGAAAAACCAGATGTGAAACCTTATCACAAATGAAAATACAAACACAAATTTGACTGCAGTGAAGCTCAGAAACTATAAAAACAAGGTTTTACACAATGATGATGAATTAAATTATTCATAATTATACATTCTTTTTGACTAGTAGATGAATTAGTTAGTCTATAAAATGTCAGTAAATAGTAAGAAAGGGTCCAAGGAGACGTCTTTAAATTATATGTTTTATCCAACCAAAACCCAAAGATATTCAATTTACAATGATATGAAACAGGAAAGGAGCAAATCCTCACATTTAAGAAGCCGGAGCCAGAGAGTGTCTGCCATTTTTGCTTGAAAAATGATTTAAACAAATATTTAAATTTCACAATACACTTGACAATTAATTGATCTGAAATCATTCATTTCAGCACTACTTTTGTGCAAGTCAGTAGAGATCAGTTTTTGCCAAAGTTTCACAAAAAGTGAAATTTCTCATTACATAGGTTAATATTATTTTGTAAACGCAACATTCAAAGTCGGCCCCTCCTCCCCGGCGCAACCTCTCTCTCTCCTCTGCTCTCTGTACGAAGGCGAGGCCGAGCTCCACACACACACACACACACACACACACACACACACACACACACACACACACAGAGCAGACAGCACTCTGCTGCAGATCACAGCAGACAGAACGAAACAGATTATATTCGACGGCTCACAACAAAATCCGGCAGTAAGGGAGACAGTACGAGCAATTTGTCAAACAACTACCGAACAAGCGGAACATCGGCACTGTGTCCGCCATTTTCGTGGCTTCCTCTTGGATGCGCGCTTATGATCTGGCACCAGCTCGCTACGTTTTATACACTCACACCCTGCAGGCTGTTATTGGCTGGGGGCTACACACCCACTGCCCAAAGGTTGCAGCCCGAACACAGCAAAATAATAAGAAAAGACAGGCAGAAGGCACCGCCACACACTTCTAGTAGGTCATAAGTGATGATTGAGAGGGATCTATAGTTTTTTAGGAAAATCCTGCATAGTATACCTTTAAATATGCTAAACACATTAGCTGTGGTCAGGCTCATCTCCTGCCTTGGTTTTGTTCTGACTCCTCTCCTCTCCTCTCGTCTCCCTTCAGCTACACGGTGATGATCGAGTGCTGGCATCCGAAACCGGAGCGGCGTCCCTCCTTCTCCGAGCTGGTGTCGCGTATCTCCGCCATCTTCTCCAGCTTCAGCGGCGAGCACTACGTCCTGCTCAACACCACCTACGTCAACATCGACAAGATGAGCCCTTACCCCTCCCTCCTCGCCTCCTCCTCCTCCTCCTCCTCCACCGCGACTTCCTCCTTCTCGCCTTCCTCGTCCGACCCTTCCACCTCCACCTCCCTGCCATCCCACTCCCCCCTCTGTTGCCACATGGAGAGAGACTGTTGCACCTGAGAGATGAAGACGGAAAGGAAGGAAGAAGGCAGAAAAAGAAAGACTCAGAAAGAGAGAGAAAGCGAGGAGGAAAATTGAAGGTGATGAAGACTCTGTTTGAGAACTACTGTATGTACTTACCAAACACTGGACACTGTATGCTGAGGAAAAACACACACAGTTTACGGAACTTCGACTGTTCACTCAATGTACATAGATCGTCGACCTTTTTGACCTTCTCGAGCATCACCGAACTATAGGGCCGACCTTATCGATTTCCACCGACCTTTCTGACCTTTCATCGACCCCGAGGAGCGTGAGGTCAGCTTTCCTGCGTCTCCCTACAAGACGATTACAAGGCACAGGAACGCCTCCTCGTAGACTTCCCAGCGGACAAAGCCACCGTCGCAGAAGCACAACACCGTTCATCAAACACCCGGAACGTCTCATTGACTGCTGTACCCACGCAAAGGGGGGGGGGGGACAGACTTCCATGTTTCCCGCTCATCTCTGAGCGGCGTGTGCTTCAATACGTGGCTTGTGGCTCGGACCTTTTTCGCTATCAGTAATGTGAATGTTTTGACAAATGGCCATGTATTGTGTTGTATAAAAAAAAAATGTCACACCTCCGCATCAAACACAAGACTATACGCCACCCTCGCACGCCCCCCCCCCGCGCCTGCATCCAGAGAGAACGAAGGCCGCAATTGCAGATTTTGGCGCCTCAGGTGAGTGAACCGAGGCGCTCTGCTGGATGCCGTTAAAGACAAGGCAACACGGGGAACGGCGGTGTAGAGGTGTAAGGTGGCGTGTGTAAAACAAACCTGCTGCCTGTGTGCAGTTCACTGGATGCTTTATTAGTATAATTATCTTTGGAAGATTAGCCGTCAATGTGCTCGGACAAAAAAAAAAACATCTCGTTGCTTCACCGTGACTCACCTGCATGGAATCTCCAGATGTTTCTGAGTGAAAAGGGTTAGAAGTGTCTTTTCTCTTTCTTTTCTTTTTTTTCTTAAAGAATATTTAAACCTGAAACGTCCTGTCAAAACAGTACAACTCTGACAACATGCACACACTTGAAAGCTTTGAGATACTCTTGGAAAGAAGAAGGAGAACAAATGAGAACCATGTCCCCGGGGTTTGATGAACTGTCCAAGCCGCTTACTGTATATCAGATCTGTGTCTGTTTGACATAAATTTGATTTTATCGACAAAGAGACATCCTGTACCTGATAAGATGATACACATAAGCAAAGGACATGAAGGCTCGCAGCCAGAGAGCTAAAAACTCTTTAATATTCAGTCTTTTATTGGTCAAAATTGAATCTTCAAGAGCTTGTTGTTCCCTAAAGATTTCACTCAGAGCTTTAAGTAAATATTTTTGCCTGAAAGGGTTCCTGTGCTCATCTGGCTTCAAACCATGAATGTGTCACTAATGTGACAGTGACAGCTGTGTATCACTGTAAGACAACTGTGCAGTCATGTGAAGAAATATTTTTAATGTTAAAAAAAAAACAAAAACATACCAGTGTGTTTGCAAATGTTAGCCTCTTAACTACAAATCATGTAAATTTACACTTTTTTGACCTTTTTTTTTCAAAAGCATGATACACAGTTTTACATGTACAGATGTTTTGCCCACCTTTCCAGGTAACCGTCGGCTCCCATTCATTTTAGAATAAAGTCTTTTAGCTGATTCTTGAAACTTTTTTGAGTTGTGCACATCCAGTCTGTGTTAAGTTTTGTCAGTGTTACAGTATTGTTATGTTTTAATGCAGTCAAAGTGCAGATTGGTTGTTTTAAGTGTGCACTACTTCATAATGTAACATCGGGATGTGCCGATTGATGATCATATTGACAACTGAAGAATCTCCTGCTAACATTAATTTGGGGGGGGGGGGTGGAGCAAAACATATTCATGAATTGTATAAAGATCCTAATCAGTCTGCTGCAGTAATCAACTAGTAATTTCATAAATATGTGTAAATATGAGTGGAAACATGCAAACACTGGTGTGGTCAGAGCCCCCTTTTTTTATCTTTGTTGTGTAGCAGATTGTCTTTTTTTTGTTGTTGTTTTTTTTTGAATGGCTGCTGATGTGACTGGGCCATTGACAGACAGGTATGAATGTTTGCTATGACAAGAAAATTGCTGTACTATATTTTTGTATTGATGATGAGCTTCTTCAAATCTGGTCGAACGAGAAGACCAGCGGTGAGCGAATAGTGCCACGTTACAAACGAACAAAAGCCCACCTAATCAATCCTACGTTTTCCGAGACGAACCACTGCCATTTTGTAAATAAAGAGAGAAAGGGGGGGGGTCGTAGGGATCCGTGTGTGGGTCTGTCTTATAAAACATGTGAGTGGATGCTCATTAGCTTATGATCATCACTGCTGGATTATTGTGTGAACAGTAAAGAGCAGACAGTTAAACTGTAGCTAACGCCGCCTCACATCCCACATGACACTGCTGTCACTTTGATCATGTGATTCTACACCACTTTGCCCGTGCTTAACACTGTCTGTTCTACGTGTGTGTGTATGTATGATTTTATTGTCTATATATATAAAAAAAATAAAATCCTGAGGTACATGTTCCTATGTAATGTCAAATCAACTTTGTCAGTGTAATAAAGCTATACTATCAGAGTAATATCTTGTTTCTATGACTTGTTCATGTGTTTTATTGATCAAACCTGTTCTTGAGGCAAATGTAAAGCTTATTCCTCCATCACAATAAATAAGACACTATACTCAAGGTGCAATGACACACTCATGAAGGTTTTGGGAGACTTTTAAATGCAGGGCAGGTTTTAACCCCTTAACATCCACCCTTTTTATAGAATTTTCGCCTATTTGGCATACCCAAATAAAAAAGCTTATAACAGAAGAACTGCAAGGCCATGATGCATGTATGAGGTTTCATTTGACAAGTGACATCTTCTAGTTTCTGGAAATGTGTTTGTTTAGCATGTGGCTAAAACACAAACTAAACTACATCAGTTCAAATAAGGCTCAAAAAAGTGTTTTTGGTCCTCGTCTATATTGAGTCATATTTGAATAACAATAATTAGGATATTCTTTATGCCAGAACTATGCAGGACACCATATACCTTCTACATCTTGTCAACCTGTATAATATTCCAGACCTCTAGGCCTAACCTTGTGGGAGCTAGGGAGTTTTCAGTTTGTGGTGTCACTGTTGTCCCTGAACCTCTGCAATCATCTCCTATTGGCCAAATTGTGCCAATTACTCATTACTGTGTGATGCTGCCGCTTACAACTGGCTTAAGTGATTGGCCGGCGACCAGGTGGATGTTAAAGGGTTAAGGTTTTTAAAAACTGAGATGCAAAAACAAAAAGAAAGAGAATTCAATGTGATTAATATGTGCACAAATTGACCAAATGGCATGCAGAACACAGCCAAGGTTTGGATCTGCAGCTACTCCGGATTACAATGCGTTTCCTGTTTTCCCGTGCATGCCTGGAAACAGCAGGGTTTTTTAAAAACTCATTATTTGGATTAAGATAGATGATTATGTGGCCTCTCGCTGGGTCGACGCACTTCATACTTGCATAACATTTTGAGAACACAGTCTTTGCCTTTTTGTGTCTGCCTTTGTTATAGGAATTCACCCTTTTTGTTCCCATTGGCTGGTGATGACTTCTAACCCCTCACCTCTAGCTCCCCTCTCTTCTTTTGACCTTTAAGTACTGTGGTCTAGACTCCCCCCCCCCCCCCCCCCCCCCCCCTCTGTCTTCACTGAGCCATGACTGTGGCTTTCAGGATAGGTTGTCCTTTCAGTTGCTTGGCGACCTGGGACTTGGGTAAAGTCACACCAAATATGGTCTCACAATAGTCTCAGCTAGATGGTTGTGTTGTGAGAGAGATTTTAAAGGTGTTATGTAGAGGTCATTTTTACAATGTGTGCCACTAAGCTCAACAACAAGTCAGAGAGTTCTGTTTTTCCAGTGAAACAAGACTTGCATATGAAAAATAGACCAAGGTTAAAAGATTTGACATACGGATTTTGGTGGGTTTTTTTAAAAAAAAAAAAGAATTTTGTGCAATAAGTCATAAAGTTTTTATCTTACGGCAACATCACTACAATAGAGTTAAAGTACAATAAATCCAGATATTGCAAGCAATCAAAATTTAGGAGTGTTCTTACAATATCTGTCATAACTTTTGAAATATGGAAGTGTTATACAAGTATTATTCCATTTTTAGACAAACAGAGCAAGTACACAGCATATGAAGCAACTATCAGTGCAACGTTTGCTTCATCTTGGCTGAACTTTAAGATTGCAAGATCTTTGATGTGTTAGTTGAATGTCATCATGACCTTAAGGGGCTTTTAAATCCTCCATTGTACAAAATTAAAAAAATATGTGGGTATGACAGAGAGGATCGTAATTCTTTATCTTAATTCCGGAGAAACGGACTTGGTATGTGGATGTTTTTTTTACCGCCTGTAGTCATATCATGTCTACTTTGACAAGGTGAGTCAAGGTACTTGCTGCATTTTTTAATAATCTGATAACAATACCTTTATGTTTTCACTTGCAGTCATTAGAGGTCTATAGATTATGCAATGGATAGAGTTGGACCTAATGTTCTTATAAACAGCCCAAAATTACACAGTTCCCTTAATGCAAATTTGCATTAAGGGCTTTACAATCTGTGCGACATACATCATCCTCTATCCTCGATTTAGATAAGAAAAAACTTGGATAGGATAGTTTTTTTTCTTTATTTCGACTCTGTATCATGGAAACCTTTACATTTCTTTTTCTCAGACTTGCAGGCTGAGAGACACGGAGCAGCTGTGGTGGAATTTTCCAGGCCATCAGGAGAACATGCACGTGTAGATGTAGCTATCCTAACCAACACGCTGCAGTATCTTTGTCCAAAGACTTAAGTTATCCCGGTGAAATCCTTTTTTAAGCCTCAGCTAACACGAGAATCAGGCATGTCTGTCTTTGCATATCACTCTAGGCATCCACCCCTCTCGCCTGCCACACCAGGCTTGTCTTGTCTTTCATCCTTCCTCAATCTCAATCCTTCACTCCGCCGCCTCCAATGCTGCTACTGGTCTCCTCAGATCACAAGTTTCAATTTGGGTTTGGTCGTAGTAAAGCCTTAGGTGTGCATGTAACGGCTCAGAAATGAGCACAGAAAGCATTTAAAAGCAAATTGTTGCTTTTATTGTCACAGTGTAAGGTAGTTCCATTAAGTGTTTTCATCTAAACCAATGTAGTTGGTTTAAAATAATGCAAAACGGATCTTCTTTTGTGTTTTTTCACTAAGTAAATTGCCATTTTTTTTAAAAATGCAAAGGTTAATGTAATCTCATTATTCATTACATGGTGACACAAACACATTACCTCAACACAACAACGCAACCTCTCCACTCCCTGTTCCTAATCTCCTCCAAAGTCAGTACCAACAGGCTTTAATCCCCCCCCCCAACCTCCCTCCATCCCCAGTTTGGGTTTTTGTGTCTGTGTGTATGTTGCCTGGCTCCTGTCGTAAGTGATACGTACTAAAAAACACGACCACACCGCGTGTTCAAAGAGAGGGCAGGTGCGGCTTTCGATAGCATCACAGTGGAAAGTTAAACGGGATGCAGGTTTTTCTGAGGTAGTCATCAGGTGAGTCAGCGGGGTCGGTATGCATGTCGGAGGGACCGCTGATCCCAAACACACCCCTATACTCACCCTCACACATACTTGCATGTAAGCACACTGTGACAGGATTTACACTCCAACTAAAATCTGTCTTTTGAGTCTCGAACACTGAGGCTTGAAAGGTGGCGGTTAAAAGTTTCCTGTTTCTGTGACTGTGGTCAGCTTGAGTTCAAACAGGTTCAATTGATTTAATTGGAGCCTGAATCATGATGTTTATTGCAGCTTGATAGCACAACACTTTATACTTCCAAATATTGTATGTTTTACTCAATTACATTTATCTGACATCTTTAAGTAGCTTCTTTGCACTTTTTGGTTTTATATATATATATATAATGCATTGTTATACAGCAGATTAATCACCCATATAGGAATTACAACTACAATGTTAAAATGTCTTACAGTTGAGTACATCTGTGGTTATAATGCAATAAAGCACTCTCAAGTGGGCAATTTTGCTCGTTTGCAAGCACATTTTTCTGATCATACTCTTGCACTTTTACTTTTCATTTTGAATGCAGGACTTTTACTTGACACAGAAGTTTATCATTGTGATCATTGTGATACAGAACATACATCCACTACTGCATTCCTAGCATACAGAAGGTGATTGTGCTGCAGGAGTGGTTTCAAGATGTTTCTATAGGTATTGATCTTTCATATATTTGACCTTTCTTCCCTTCAAGGAAACCTGAGTCTGTTGTATCTGACTTTTAATTTGAAATGATCCCAGTCTATAAGTTTAGACAATGAAGAAAAGAGAAATGTTTTCCAGCCATTTAAGCCTTTGAAGTCTACCGACAGTGTTTGGTAAAAAACAAATTTCAGTTACAGTTTAACTGTAGCACACACACACACACACACACACACACACACACTGATACACAAATCCCATCATCTGATATAACAACCAAAGCCAGTCAGTAACATTCTGACCTGCTGAGTCAACTCACACTCATTAAACTGTTAATGAGTTTTGGCATGAGAGAAAAGAGGGAGGTAGATGGCACGGGGTGGTAAAGAACCCCCCGCCGACCCCCATCACACACACGCACACACACACACACACACATACCACAAATACCATGGCTACCCTCCATTAAGGATTTTCATCAGATATTAAATGGTTTGTTACTATTGAAGCTTTATCAGGGTCAAACTTATTAACGCCAGAGCTGAGAGGCTATTTTTTTAGTTGTTGGCGCCCCCTGTTGACACTGTTGTGTCATTGTTCATGCATCTAATGAGGACACTTCATTAAGCCATATGGGCACTGGACAAAATAATGGACAAAAGAAAAGGAAGTATTGTTGCGCATGCAGCTGCAACAGTGAGTCGTACTGTAGATATTAACTTATAACTATAAAATGTTGCTAGTAGTACTTGACTTAATATGTGAATTCATAAAAAATCATGGGACAAATTAAAGAGTTCTAAAGATGCAAGTCTCTCTGCAAAAAAAGAGAGAAAAACATCCCAAAATTCAATGCAAATTGATTTCTTATAGTAGAATAAAGTGCAGTACAGTGATTTATTTGGGAGGAGAAAATGTTTTTCCCATCTCTTGTTGATATTCTTCGTTTTCTGTATCAGGAACACCTGCTGGTTATTTTACTCTCAGATCCAACATAGCTTCCTCTGCTGTGTTTTAAATAGGCCAGAGTCTGTGCGTGACTTGCTGGTGCAGCAACCCTGAAGAAGATCCTGTGCCTTTTCTGATTCACCCTCCAAACTTTTATTTAAGAGTGCAGAAAGACATAGAGTATTTTATGTGTAATGCATCAGTCGGCTAAATGATAAATGTACAATTCTAAAATGAGGACAGAATAAGCCAGATAAACTGCTTCATCAAAAGAGAACAAGCAGTTGCAAATCAAAAGCTCAGTGACAGGGATATCATTTCTAAATGCCACAGAAGCCCCAGAAATGTTGTCGGGATTAAATCAGCACCTCTGTGAGCCGTAAAAACTTTACATCATGAACATCACAGAGCTTGAATTTATGGCGGGACTGCCATTTGGAAAACCGCTTCTATCCAAGTACAACACACACAGAGAGACACAGTGCCTGGTATAAAACACAAAAACTGAAGCCAGAGCAATGCAGAAAAGTAAATAGAGCTCGATTATTTATGCTTTGCACTGTTTAACGACAGGTTTACACTCGGCCAAAGGATGCGCTCACATCTGTTGTCACCTGTTAAACATGGCGGAGATCCATGATAATATCAGCAGCCATATTGTGGGATTGATTAAGCTCTTCCCCTTGTTATGTTTCCATATTCCAGGCTGATAACCCCCATACAGATTTAAGATTATTTACATGGACACCAGGATGAAATCAAATGCCTTTAATGATCCCTTTAATTAGCAGATCTGAACATCACTGAACCTTTTTTTGAATAAACTTAAGAGGCAAGTACGGGTTTCTAATTTTCTTCTTGAAGATGAGTGCAGTGCCCCAAGCTACAGATTTCAGGAATGACATGGTGCTCCTCTGAAAGCTAAGTGGATTTGCTTCTTCTCCTTGTTACATCCTTTGAGTGTTTGCATTATTTTGTCCACCCTTTCAGGATCCAGTTGTTTGACCAGGATGGATTCCTCCCATGTCACCTGGACGTCCTTTGGTTGCCTGCAACCTTTTGCATGTTGCGCAAAGAGACATGAAGTTTTATTTCAAAACTTCTCATACACTTCCATTTAAAGAAGAAGTTTATTTCGGTATTTCTAAGATAAATTTAAAAAAAAATATCCAGATGATTTAAGCAACACTCTGTTAAAATATAACATGATTTCTGTATTTTCCTTCCCAATTAATCATCACAATGTGTGTTTCCAGTTGATCACTCTGGCGTACGTTTCTCTTTCTTTACTTGCCAGACACAATTTATCATGACCGACCTGACAACAACAACTCAGATGTGAGCTTCTTCTCATACTTTTTCACCTTCAGCTTCAACATGCATGTGTGAGCGAGGCCTAAATCCATAATTCAAAATGCGGTCCAGGTATTTTAGGGTGAGCACATCTTAAAGTCAGACCTACCGGACTGTTGGCTGAGGATGTTCATTCCAGCATCCGATCTCCTCCAAGGTCAGCAGATCTTATTGTACAACCCTGGAGATGAGTTTAGAAAAGTTTTCTTTTCCACTTGCTGAGATTTTATGTTTCTGGCTCTCCGGTTTGCAGATTCAAACTCTTTAAAGGTTTTTGCAAATGCCACATTCTTGTAGGTGAAAGGGGATGTTAATTAGAATTTTGGTGGTATTTCAAAGAGAAATATAATACATACGATGTTGACACAAGGGGAATTTAACATCATTTCATCCTGGTTTGCAAGCTTCTAAGATGCTTGTTCATCTAATAATGTGAACTTAAATTCTTAAATTTCCAGTGTGGTTTGAAGCTTCCTCACTAGAATAATTCCACAATCGCTCACACAAAAATGAAATTGCTGTGAAAAGACTGATAATCAGGACTGGGAGTGCTGGTGTACCAAGGAATTCCAGGGGAGTGCGATCACAGCCAGACTGGCGTTGAAAGCCCATATCTGTGGTTTAGTGGGGCACCAAAGTCCCAGATGGCCATATGGAGGGTGGAGGGTGGGGGTGGTGCTTTTGTAAACCAGTATGTCTCAACATTTTCAGCCAGAAAGAAGTTCAAGTTTAATGAGATTGCAATAAGATACTTTTATGTATCTCCACATGACAGGTGACAGCAGTACGCTTAAAAACCAACAACATGAAAAGAAATTAACACATAACTTTAAAAAAGACTAAAAGCAATAAGTCAAAGGGAACATTTTTAAAAAGTTTAATGTTCATTTAGTGCACTGGCTCTAAAAGAGACTTGTAGACTTACATGAGGAAATAAATAATCCAGGCCTATTTGTACAACTTGTTAACATGTTAACATTGACACAAGTAAAAGTTTGAACATCTATAGTTCCACCAGCTGACGAACACCTTGTTTTATGGTAGAAAGCTGCAGAACAAGTCAGTAAGTGGACTTTAAGGTAAGATTATTTACTGCTATTTCCAAGGTCAAAGATGATTTAGATTTAGATTAACAAGACTAAGACTCAACAGCCTCGTTAGCAGCTCTGTCGCATTGTAAAGAAAACTGTTAGATAAACCAAACTATGACAGTAATTTGTAAAAAAAATAAATGGCCTGATGATGGCGCTAGAGGAAAGTCAGGGGATCACCAAACTCATTTGGATTCATCCTCTGGGGAACATAAGTATTTGCACCAAAAATTGTGCCAATCCATCCTTTAGATGTTGAAGTATTTCAATTAGTGAGTGGAAACTTTGACCAGCTGGTGGCGCTAGAGGAAAGTCAGAGAATCACCAAAGTCAGTAGCATTAATCCTCTGGACTCAGTGGATACTTACACCCAATTTCATAACAATCCTGCACTAGCGTGGCTAAAAATATGATCCTAAATTTTCATGTTGATGGTCATGTCATAATCCCAATATGGAAATTTAAATCCTTGAACTTCATTGCTTAATAAAATACTTTTTTAAGCAATTAGATAAACTCCAGCAACCACGGCTACTGCTTATAAGAAAATTACACTGTTGACATGCAAGTTTTAACCAAGACTACGGTGATAAAAATCATTTTTATTAAGAACATCTTGCATATATCATCTCACAATTGCCACCTGACCTAACCCCGAAGTTCCTACTCATCAGTGCTTTTAACACCGTAAACCCTCATCCATCTCTGTTACTGCTGACCACTTTTCAACACAAGCAGCCATTGAGCTTGCACAAAGCAGACTGCACTAGATACTGTCAGGAGGTGTGGAAATACAGTCTCTATCGTCTCTATGGCACTGCCTCCTTAGACTTTGATGCGCTGCCAAAAAGACATTTCTCACACTGATACTCTGGCGTGGCGAACAGAGAGGGACACAATCACTCAGCGTGGAATAACTAAAATGATACTTGCACACAAAAGTGGAGCTACTTTTTTTTTTATCATAACACTTCATCAAACTGCACCTTTAATATCTCAACGTTTTAGTGTCTTTTGAATCTTCTGGGTGATTATTGTGCAAGTGGGAACAGTGTAATGAGTATCTGTGGTGACTAATCAGTGGCTGATGGTGAGTCAGAGAGTGCCCCCCCCCCTTTTTTTTTCAGATGCAGAATTCTCAATGCTCCCTTTGGTCCCCAGAGGTGATGAGTAGCTCCAGTGTCGATACAATGGCGGCACTGCAGGCCATTCAAGTTCAAGGCAAATTACAGGGCCTCTAAAATCCCCCAGTTTGATCCTCCAGCATGCCTCATCATCCCAAATCTGAAGCAGCATAATTATTCTGTAACTTGTGCTGATGGTGGGGCCTCAAGAGGGAGATTAAGACAAAAATGATAAGTTGGGGGTTCTTCAATTATAATTTAGGTATAAAGCACAACAAATCTTCAACAGAGACAGCCAAGACCTGTATTTAATGGGATTTTGAAATGAAATGAAAATGACAAAACTGAGAAACAGTTTGATTAAAAAAAAAACAAGCAGGAAAGACTCTGAAAGGATTTAAAACGTGACAGAGACGAATTTTAGTTCCTGTAGATCTGTAATGATAGATAAAATAATGGTGTATGGATGTAAAGGACTCTTTTGTTTCGTGCAAAGAAGAGTCATGGATGAAAGATGAAGGTGAAGGACGGACAGACTCAGGCTTGTTGCAAGACGTAGATTACTATCATCGTTTCTCTCATCGCTGTGGCCCTGTAATAGTGGTGTAATACAGTGGCAACGTGAGCACTGAAGTGACCCCACCTAAACAAACAGAGCTGGCATCACATGAACACTGAGTCTTTTCAAAGGAGGGATAAATTACAGTCTTAGAGGGGAAGGGCAGGGCATTGGGAAGGATTGTAGCCGTCAGGCAGCAGTTTAGTTTTAAGTGCTTGTATTGTAGTTCAGTGGAGGTTTTGCAGTGAATGACAACCTAGTGAGAAAAATAGAGTTGTTGTGATGTGACTGTAGACATGTTAGTAATGCTACAGTAGAGCTACAGTATGATTATTCTTGTTTTAGGCTCTCCATTGCAGCCTGGAGAGAAGCAGCTCAGTCAGCTAGCTAACTAGCTAACAGTAACAGGCAAAAGTAAGGTGGTAAACCATGACTAAGTTCATTCACTGAAGTACGGTTCTTAAGAATATTTTTGAGTTTCTTGTACTTTAAATGTGTATTTTCATTTATGCTGTTTCTACCTCACAACATTCCAGATATGTTTTGTAGTGGATGTCCTTTGGTTGTCTATATTTAGATCATATTCATTTCAGCTTGGCCTGTAGTTACAACTCACTACCTTACAGATAAACATTTTTTGGGCATGATTTTTGGGTATGGGTATGATCAGTTCATAAATACAATGGACTCTTATAGATTAACCACCCATGTATGAAAAATAGCTAAAATTAGCTCCACCTTGACCGGCTACAAATATGTTTACACCTTAATGCATTAGCGGATATAATGCAATGATATAATATACAATTACATACTGTAAGTGGTGAAGAAAGTGTAAGAGGTCCACTTGCGAATAATTCTGAGCTTTTCTCCCATCTCATGGTCTTTATTTAGCAAATGGAGCCGGCTCAGGTGTCATCATGTGACCTAAATGAATGCATAAAGACTGTGAGGTGTGGTTGAAAGCTCTGAATCATTAGTAAAGGGAGCTTTGAGCTTAGATTCTAGTCACCATATACTGACTATACCTATAAAACTGATAATACTTCTGTTTTTCATTGTGTTATTCCTACTTTTAGTAAAATAATCTATGTTAAGGGTCTGAAAACCTCTTCCATGACTGAAGGCTACCAGACTGAAGTCAGTACTCACTATATATGAGTATATAGTCATCTCTGTTGGTAACAGTCATGTTTTGAGGACTCACCTTCCATCTGGAGACAGAAATCAGCTCTTCACAAGGTTAATTATTTGTTTTATGGTTAAGAATTTGTTGTTTTTTGTAATACAATGCTTAGGTTAAATTTAGGGTAAAGGTTACAGGTAGGCTAGCAATTATGGGTCGGGTTAGAGTAAGCCTCCAGGGAATGAGCATAAGTCAGTGATCTTCATGCAAGTGAAAAAACAAGGGTGTGTGTGTGTGTGTCTGTGTTTACATATGTAGACAAGTGATGCATTTACAAAGAGGATACAGTGAAACATGAGTTAACTGACTCCAGTCACCCAGACTTCCTTCTTGTTAGTGCTCACACTGAATACTTCAAACTTCCTAAAGCCAACAATGATTCAACCATCTGTGATAATATTTAACAAAACCTTCTCTCTGTGTTTCTCTGTCTCACCCTCCCTCCCTCTCTCTCTCTCTCTGTGTGAGTGTGACTTGCGGGTTTTAGTATTAAGTATAGAGTTACTTGTTATCTGTTTTGCTGTTGGTGTGAAAAGGAATGAGTCAAGCACTGAAACTGATCTCATTCCCCCTCACAGGGAGATGATTCTGTGGGAAAACTCAGCTTCAGAAATCAGTCTTAGCTCGCCATCTAGTGGGAGAAAACATGGTTACACATGGTGACTGAACCGGTGGTTTAAATCACAGGGCTTCCATTGTGATGATGAAGAAGATAATTATACCTTAAACATTACATTTTCCTGATGGATGTTAGAGGAATGCTTTCTTTCAACAGCTGCTGTCAGGTACAAATAGTGCCACGACAAATGTGCCCTTGAGCAAGGCATTAAATAGCAAGGCCAGTTCAGCCTGAACTGGCAGCTCTCAGGTGTAAATGTGATGAGCTATATAAACATGAAACGTACAGTATCTGTGTTGACTGGTGTATATAGAGTAATTTAAGACTGCACAATTTACACTGTGAGAGGATGCAAATGATGAATTCATGAAAGAAAGGGATTTGACATTTTGGCAAAAGAAAAATTAAACTATTGATCATCAGGGGGAGAATTCACATAAGAAGGGTTATCCTGTACCAGCGGTTACTAAAGTGAGGATTAATGATTCCAGGGATGTTTATGGGCTTTAGGAGGGCATCTGCAAAATAATGAACATTTCAGTTTGACTGTTTATTCAGTAAAGTTATTTTTAGGGAAGCAAGCACTTTTGCAAGGTCACATCCCGGTTGCACAGGAAACCTTACTTACTGAACTGACCAGCTAGGCCTCTAAATTTGAATATAAACCTTAGATGTACTCACTTCACAATAGGGCTGCAAATTAAAAATGACTGTATTGTCAATAAACCTGCTGCTTATTAATTAATTTTTCTATAAAATGTCAGAAAATTGTGAAATACTCATTTGAATTTCCCGTAGCCTAAGGTGATGTCTTCAAGTTGCTTGTTTTGTTCAAACAACAGTCCAGAGCCCAAAAATATTCAGTTAAATATCGAATATGATAATGAACAGTGTAGGAATCCTTGCATTGGAGAATCTGAAGTCAGTGAATGTTTAGCATTTTTACTTGAAAAGAGACAATTAACTGACTATCAAAATAGCAGCAGATTCATTTTCTGTCCGTCGGCAATTTATCAACAACATTTTTCAGCTCAACTCTGCAATATTAATTTATAAGATGTATCTGTATTGATCTCCTGGAGGGAAATTCTGCAATACAGCAGCTCAAAAAACAAACCAGAAAGACACAAAAGAAGTATGTTAAGCTTTATTTATTCAGAAAATCTCATCGAGCTCAAGATCTCTTCTGCAAGAGTGACCTAAGAACAGCTTATCTATCTATCTATCTATATATCTATCTATATATCTATCAATCAAATAGATAGATAGATAGATAGATAGATAGATAGATAGATAGATAGATAGATAGATAGATAAATGAGATCACAATAAGACCGCTCATTCACATCACAATTATAAAATAATCATCAAACACACTCACAGACACACTAATTAAAATATTCTAAATTCACTAAATAATATATATCAGCTCAGTCCCTCAGAGGAGTAAGTGACTATCTTTAAGCTGTGTTGCAGCTCATTCCAGTTAGGTGCACAGTACTGGAAACCAGTCTTCCCCAGCTCAGAGTTTGTATGAGGGACTTTTTAAGAAAACCTCTTGTGTCTGTTGTCATGATTATTAGCGCTGAGCTCAACTGCGGATGTTAAATGTCTCATTAGGCATTATAAATGTAGACTTCTAGATGCCAGTGATGACTTTGATATGGCCTTTTCATATATAGGTGAAAAACACATACAAATAGCACATAAATCAAGTTTGACCTCGTGTACAGTATGTTACCATTGACCATGATGCATAAATGAATTGTCCAAAAACAAACAGTGCAGTTATTAATTATCAATTACTGAATTATGCAAATATGTAGGCTTCGTGTGGCCATGAACTATCTCTACTACCGCTGCACAGTCTGTGACTGAGCATCAATCAAACTGGGAACAGTGAACTGAGCCAAGCTGGAAATCCACCCATGCGGTGACGTCACGGGGCTCTGACAAGCTGGTGGTGCCGGAAGAAAAGATGGCGGATCATGAGGAGCAGCTATCCGACGAGGAAAAGGTAAGATGCCGATTTAATCACTAGATAAAGCCCAGCGGGGGACGTTAGCGCTCGAAATTCGAGTTGCATTTGAGTCCTTCTCGCCGTGCATCCCGGCGTCGACCGTGTTGTTGAAATGTGGAGAAAACCGAGGCCTCAGCACAGCCGCTGCTGCTTCTGCTCTTATTATTTTTAGCTCAACTTCCGCTCATTTGCGAATCTCAAACGGAGGCTCCTTGTACGGTCCTGACTCAAAATAGGAACCGTGTACATATTGTAAATGCACCTAAGCTTACCTCCCGCACGATTTTCGTTCATTGGACACGTCGGTTCTCCGCTGTGTGTTTGGTTGCTTGTGTTATGGAAGTTTTCGTACATCAAAGATCGCTAGCTAGTTAGTTTAGCATAGCCACAGCCTGCTAGCAGACAGCTACACTAACACGCCCTTTCGCTGTTTGACACCGCTTTTCTCCCTTTACACCGTAAAACTATCGGAAGTGGTGGAAAAGGGCTGATAATTTATTCCATATATAAAATATGATTTAGTCAGGCATATGACAGCGACTGTAGGCATACTAACTTACAAGCTAGCCAGCCAACCGCTGTACCTCTGTTACCGTGTTTCACGGTCAGTAAAAAGATGTGAGAACTATGTGCTCCAGTTGACATGATGCAAACGACCCCACATATAACGTTACAGTAACCAATTATAGTTTAAAACTGTAAACACAGGTGTTCTTTACCTTTTTAAAAAATCTATGGCTACAGCTGATACTAATATTTATTATATTAAAAAAAACAGTAAACGAAAACTATTATGCAAATAAGGTAGCGAAGCTCATTTTGTGAGCGGGGTTTACACACCCCTGCTAGTGTCTGGTAGCACTGCACTGTTCATTTTCTCATTTCCTTAAAAGAGCTTTCTCTCTCTATGAAGCACACACACACTGCTTGAGTCTGAGCTGTCTACACGAATCTGACTAGTACTTTATTTTAATATCCTGCTAAATGGGTTAATATTATTTTGCAAACTCATATTCATTACACTTTTTTAATCTCTGCTAAGCCTGGTTTACTCTTTGGTTAGGCTAAATTGATAATTGTTTGTTTCAGTCAGTTAATATGTAGAAATGCTAGGAATTTGCTGGTTACTAATTTACATACGGGAAGTTTTACATCATAAACTGAACTTTTTTTTCCCCCCACTACTGATCAGACTCTGTAAGCAATTTTTAGACAGTTCTGTGAGTTTTGGTTACTTGTGGCAGGCATTTAACATTGTTTTTTTTTGACATTTTGTGCATTAAATGATTCAACAATCAAATGAAAAAAACATGGTAAATTTATAAATAGTTAAAACAATCCGACATGACATTCTTAATGTTTTCATATGCATGGAGGTTTGTGTACATGTGTACCTAACACACTGTGATGTGTCTATCCTGAGCTCACAGACAAATTCCTACAAAGCTTGTTAATATCCCAGTAAACCATTATGGACATTCTTCATAATAAACGGGGCTGTGAACTCCTCAGTTACTTATCTGAAAGTTATGTAATCCACCATTCAGTGTCAGAACAAGGCCTGGTTTTATTCTGCTCTGCCCCACAGAAGTCTGAGTCAGAAGATTTTTGGAGTTTAGGCAGCTCGTTGACCCGTGGGTGTGACCGCGTCATCCTCATCAACACACAGGCATCAGCTGTTAGCTAAGCTTTTCATTACAGGGCTTCTTGGGCGTGTAAGGTGATTGTAGTCACTTTTTCATTTTGTGATGTTCACAAACTTCACCACAAGCGATGTTTCAGATATTTGATCATGACATGAAGCTACGGTAAAAGCTGGTAACAACTTAGGTAGGGATGTCCTGATCTGACCTCAAGTATTGGTTATTCTGAGCAAGAACCTAAACCCGATCCTCCTATCCTACGTCGGCTGTCACACAGGTGTCGGAGTAAACAGAAGTGTACTTTGGCATACCTGCGGCTAAAATATCTGCAGTGTGGAAATATTTAAAATTGGAAAACAAAAGCAGTCCAACAACCACTTCTAGAGTCTGCAACGCGAGCATTTTTAGCAAAGCGGTAGTAAAAGAGCTGCGTTCAATTTGATATGGCACCTAAAAAAATAAAAACACTCAACGGTATGCAGTGAGTCAACTCAAGTGAAAGGCTGCACCGAAGCAACAAACACCAGAGGATACTTTTAAAAGGAGAGAAATTTCCTTGAGACTGCAACAAGGTCAGAAAGATCACAGAGAGGGTAATTGAATTCGTCGCTTTTGGATGACCGACCCATCGGCGTGGTAGTGAATGCAGAGTTTCGCCGTTTTCTGGAGCTTTTGGAGCCACAGCCAACAAAAAAAACCTTAAGGAACAGCTTGGATGGAGGCAATTTTTTTCTTAATGCATTTGCAGAGGTATTTAAATTGTCAAGCATATACATAAGATTGATTTTAATCAGTGTAATGTACTTGAAATATGCTTTATGCAGCTGTATTATGTGGGAAAATACAAGTATTGGATTGGGACTCAGTAATAAGTGACTTGGATCTGTGGCAAAAAAAAAACTTGATGGGGAAACCCGCAAACTTAGGTGTGAGTGTTGTGGAGCTTTTTTGTCATCATTTAACCACACTGGTTTCCATGACAGTCTAGCCACTTTCACAGTTTGACCAGACAGTTTGACTTTGTAGAGCTGAAAAGAATGATGGTTGGCAACCTGCCAGCTGCCTCGGTAGAGAACCAAGCGCAGCCAATATCACGCAGTATTTAGCCCGGTGAAAGCCGTTCACTTCCTGCTCTGAATATGAACAGCGCGGGACCGAGCGGGTCACGTCACGCATCCGTCTCTGTCATGCTGTTTAAAAGCATGGCGTTTCCATGCAAACGCCGCAGTCGCGTTTTCATACTTGGAAGTCCGTCTCTCTGGTGCATTAGCTCAGAGCAGTCAAACCATCTGCTGCTGCGGGCCGTCGGTCCTGTTTTGTGCAGCTCTGTGAAAGATTGGAGGAAAGAGCATTTACATTAACACTCTGACAGCAGACAGTAGTTTCCAAAATTTCACTAGTGTACCAATCAATACTTGTCTTGAATTTATTTAAATCAGATAATGATGAACAGCTTCTAACATAAGGCCATAACATTAACAAACAGTACTGATACAGAGCCCTCTGATTTTTCTTTTCTTTTTTTTCTTGGTGACTGAGATGCACACTAATCTGGACATTTTACAGTTGAGAAATGAACTTGTCAGTCTTCTCTGGTGGACAAAAATGTAAACTCTGTTTCCAAATAACCTCAAACCTATTGTGACATTTCTTTACTGCGATTTCTCGTTACTTATCTGCCGACCTATACACTAATATGATGTATCTGTAGTCTGGCCCTTATCATTTAGCTGTATTCACTAGTTACTGTCATGATGTGTGTCTCTCCTCACTCCACTGACGGTACTTTCTCACATTGAATTGCTTTTGAGAGAATCCTCGCTCGGTATGATCCAACATTACTGTGATGACCCGTGATGTCTTAGAAAAGGTAACCAAGGCCGTCGCTTTTTGATAGCAACGCCACGTCTGTGTCAGATATAATAAATGGTTTCAGGTTTGTCTCTGTGAAATACGTCCTGAATGTGTCTCAGGGGACTGAGGGATTTCTTTTTTTGTTGCCGTTGTAGCTGTCTGTGCGTCACACTGCTGTTCCAAAAAAAGACACAAAAGCTGATTGGAAATTACTAAACAGTCTCTTCCATTTTTAAATTATTAAACAGCAAGAAGAGAGTCTCATCTCTGCCACAGATACAAAATACTGCACGGAGTCTTTTTTTTGAGTCATATGGGAACCAGCCTGCTAGCTTCCTGATTACAGCAAAGAAACCACACATAGGTATTACAGGAAACTGTCATTACTCAATCTGAGTGCCGTCGACTCGTCTTCATCTGTACTTGAACATCTGTGCATGAACCAGAACCAGAAACCAAGCAATTTGACTGTTTGATCTGTCAACTTGATTGTTTGTTATTGTATGAAAATACCTAAAATAATAGTGGGGCATCTGGTAAATTAATTGACAGAGTAGACACATTTATAAGCAAGTGGCAGCTGCCCACTTTGTTTCACTGTAGCTTACACTTTACATTATTATCTTTACACCAAAGGTTTCTTTTTTTGTTTTAACCAAATGTCTGTGAAGGAGCCTGCATGTCTGTGCCGAAGTTCCTGTTTCAGACTAGACCTCTATGTCTGCAAAAAGTGGTTTGGTAAAAATATATAATCTCAAGAGAAGGCGTATATTCACGAGGGCGTGAGATGGTATATTTATAGTCTTAGTTCTCCACAGACTTTATTGATGTGATGACGCTTAGATGCTTTTAATAACATACAATCTTTCTCATGTTAGTTGTGAATCGGTCGGCCATGAAATCATCACCGTAGTGTAAAAACAGACTCATAGAGGCTTACCATTTACTGTACTTTGTTTGCAAGCAATAACTTATATATATAATATGAAATGATGCCTGATGGGAGTTTGTTACAAGTTTGCCAGATTATTGAGCAAAGCTTGTAACGTCTTTATAGTCGATGTGGTATATTATATGAACCGTCAGGAGAACAGAGCACGTGCTGTTAGTGAGCAGAAATAAATGAGGAAGCTAAAAAAGACAAACAGATTCCACATAGAGACACGATACAGAGCGCTTCTTCTTCTTAGATTTGAGGAAATCTGACCAGCAGTGTCTGAAATAGTGTGTTGCGTACATCCGAAACTTCTCTTTATTTTCAGTCCTGTGAGCTAGACGTTGTTAGTGTACGTACAGTACGTGTGAGTGTGCAGGGCTCGACGCTGCAACCTCTTAGTTGCATTTTGTGACCAATGTCAAAAACAATGTGACTAAAATTTACAAGTTTATTTGTTGACTGGTGAATTAATTGATTGATTCATTGATTTTCATGTATTATCTCTCCATCGTTTTGCTCACCAGCACTGAAAGGGAGAAAGAATGAACTTGTATTGTGTGTGTATGTGTTTGTGTGATCTAGGTTGTTGGTAGGCATACAGGAAAAAACAAGCCACCAGAGAAAGAGAGTAAAGACGTATTCAATGAAGGATTTGAATGCATCCTGCATACATTTAAGAGCAGAGTTGGTTTGTTGTCCCTGCTAGAGGAGCCCTGACCACCTCAGCTATTCTGGCAGTTAGCATAACATGTCGGCTAACTTCCGTGTCAGAGAAGGTAAACTGAAACCTCCAATGCCTTTGTTCATGATCATGATGCTAATTAGTGAGAGCATATAGCTGACTATACCAGATTTAGTGGCTCGATTCTTACAGAGGCCAACCATGTGAAAAATGCATGTAGTCACATGGTACAGTAAGACATTATTGATGAAAGATTGCAGCAGATTCCATCTATAGAATACAATCCTTATTAATAATACTCTAAAACCAAACCAGAGCCACTGGAAACCCCCAACAGCCCTGTGTGTTTGCTTTAGCTCGGCTTGTGAACCGCTGTCTTAGACTTCGTTGAGTGCTGAAATTTAGTGGCATCTCCCTTTAACTGAAAGAATGCAAAGACAGAGGAGCGCTGTCTGTACGTGCCTGCAGCAGTGTCAGAAATCTGTAGATGAGGACAGAACTATGCAGGCTTTTCAGTCTGCAACACCCAGACTGTTCACTCCTCGTACCGTTTGCACCACAGCCGCTGATCTCCAGTCAGAAAACTCACCTTTTTCTCCAGAGGATAGTTTTGACAGCTGTTTTTTGTGCTACTAGAAGGTTGAGAAACTCTCTAGATCTGTTTTAAACCCCATTATGCCCCCTGCTTTTACCCAGGAGTTTCCTATAAAATGCTAACGATGATTGGTTAAGACCAGCGGCTTTTACAGCGTGCTGTCTGCATACTGGAGGTTGTAATGCAACCCCGAGATATTCCGTATATTGCACAGCTAGCTGCTTTGGGTAAAACGACACTACTTTCATCGGCACTGTGTAAGGATAAATCGTTGGGATGTACGCTGAAGGTGACAAACGAGCTCATCTAAAGTAGTCAAAGGCGATATCATTCAGGTTCAGTATTTATGCAGCAGAGCAAACCAGTAACTGCAAGGTCACAAGATTGATTGCTGCCTCAGTATGCAACATTTGATGCCCCAACATATGGATTGTTAACTGATTGTTCTATCAATCACGTTTTTTTTTTTTGGCTTTGGTAACTTGTGAAAGGCATTTTTATTGGATAGGATATTAAAATGTCTAAATTTAGCTACTAGTATTAAAAAAAGACACTGTGGCTGACACACACACACACACATCCACATTTACATAGTTTGCTTGGTTTCATTTTACATCCTCAGCTTATAACTGAAAGGGCAACAAAAAATCACAGAAGATTTTTGTTGCAGACACAGCAGCTTTACCTTTTTAACAGGAAAATAAAGGTGATAAAATAATTACCAAGCAACTTTTAAGCAAGTCGGAAGTCTTCACATTTTTTTTATTAATACTCAGATGAACTGAAATGGGTGGCTGCCTGGAAAGAAGGAAGGAAGGAAATCTTCAGATTTGCGTCTATATGCTTGGTAGTTAATGGGCTAAAGCTTTTAAAACTAGCAGTAAGCTCTGTGAACTTGTGGCTGGACATTAGAGCAGGTGTTAATGTGTCGGTCTGAGTGAATGTGAAGCAGGGCCTGCTATAAAACAGAGCACAGTGTCCCAGAAAGTCATTACTCTGTATAACATGGTGCCACAACTATTAATAACAAAGTCTTGATCTTTACTGTTAGGACCCCCCCACTCCCCCACCCCTCCCCCCATCAGTAAATCAACAATCTTATCTCCAACATCACACTTATTTGCCCTCTTCAATCTAATCTTCATCCAACCAGCCACCACCTCTTCATTTTGAACATTTCTAGTTACCCTGTGGCTGGTTGACAGTCTTCCTCCTCCTCCTCCTCCTCCTCATCTCTCTCTCTCTCTTTGCTGTCACACTGTGGACTTATTATTCATAAATTATTGCACCCATCACCCAACCTCCATTTTCACCAACATTAAATTGGTTTTCTTTTTAAACTAAGCCTTGTCTCTGGTGTAGCATTTCGAGGCTCTCTTTTCCCTTTTCTATGTAGGATGTTGAGATGGAGGCTCGCCAGGGAAGGGGATCAAACTCAGGGGGGCGGGGGGGGGGGGGGGTTGATGCAGCTTAAAACGCCTGCAGGCCACAATATCGCCTCACTTCTTGTTTCTTTTGTTTTGTTTTTAAAAAAAATATATTACCAGTGTTTTCGTGAATCTGGATCGGCATGATAAGGCGAATTTCGATGTCAGGATTAGTACGGTGCGGTTTCAGTTTCAGCCAGTGTCCTTCTGGGATTAAGAAAGGGTGTCGTGCGGGTGAGGTCGGCGTTCGTGGGATTGTGCGGTGGGAGCGGTGGTTGTTGGGTAACATGAGGAGGAATATACAGTGAATAAATTGAAAGAAAATGGAGACCAGCTGGTGTCCAAGTGAGCACAAAGACATGAGAATGCCACACTACAGGAGGTCCGTATGTCCCACATTCTTTGTCTGTGTGTCTGTCAGTATTATTATTCCAGCTCCTCGGTTGCCCGCATGCCGATTCCTTAACCTCTACCCTCCGAGAATCCATAGAAAGATAAGAGAATCGTCTATACGAGATGAAAAACCCTTATTTCAAGCAAAAATAAAGTTTTCAAACTAGAACTGGGTCAGCAGCATTTGAAAACGGAGTTTGAAAATGCTGGAGTAGTCTGGATGCCAGGTGTTAACGTAGCAAAAGTTATAGGTTTTAAAAAGAAAAGGTATTAGTGTGGATGCAGTCTATATGTTCATGTGTTACTACAGCCACACTAATAGGTTTTTTTGAGCCCAAAGTGACTGCATGTCTTCAAAATATCTTATTTTTTCTGACCAAGAGTGGAGAAAAACAATTACAACGGCAGTAAATCCTCACCTTTCAGAAGGTGGAATCAATGTTTTCTGTTCACCAAGATAAATAACTTAAAGGATTGTCAAAGTAACTGTCAGTTTTCTGTTGATTGACTAATCAATCAATTGTCTAACGTTGTCAGCACTAGTTTAACGGCTTACAGTGCATCCCAGGTATTAGATTATCGCTAAATTTCAATCAAACGTTCCCCAAAGGAAGTTTGTTTCATTCATTCCTTGACAGTCACTCACATCCAGTTAAAAACAACCTTTTAGCTCCACTGGTGGAGGTAGTAACGATTTGACAAAGTTATTGATTTTTATCTGGTGTGAAAGCCCAACCAGGTCCAGCTAAAGTCAATCAGAATTATCTCAGTACGACTACACAGCACGGTTTATCTGACAGGCTTCAAGCACCAAAGACTCTCGAGTTAGTTAATGAAATTCTCTGCAGAGACCCTTCGCCTCAGTCTGAGCTCGTCACGGAGCGCGGTCACAGTCGGCGCTCAAGGCTAAAAACTAGGTCTTGAAGCTCCAGAGTGTCCCAGCAGGCCGTGTCCCAGCGTAACAGACTGAAAATGAAAAGAACACTTAACCTTGAAGCTCAGCATTCAAAAGTGAAGCCCTGCTGTAATTACTTCTGTCTAGAAGTTGATGTTTCTGCTTCTGTTTGTTTGACAGTCGATAAAATGTCTAAAAAAAATCAAGTTTTATGTCAAAATTTAGTGAAAAGTGAGTGTATTTGTCTTAATGTCATTTTATCATTTATATATATATGTTCATATGTTGCCTTACTGTATAGTCAAAGAAGGATGTAGGCTCTTTTCCAGTTACTAAAGGGAAGAGGAAGTGTTTTAACTGGCTTTTAACAGTCAATGCCTGACTCATAATCTGCTAATGGAGTAGCTCTCTCCTCCTCCTCCTCCTCCTTCTCCTGTCAATGATTCATTTTGAACCACATCAAACTCCCTTTGGCTTCATCTCCTCTGCTCTCCATGCACCCTAAAACAAGTTAGGATGTTTTTTTTTTTGCTGTTGGATATGATTGTGACACCATCCGTGTCCATTCCTTTGTTGTGTTTACTGGTCTCTCCCTAGCTGTAGGCGCTACACAGTTAATCGGGCATATGATCAACATATCTAGATGTTGAGCATGTTTTAAACCAGTATTTTAAGCACTCAGACTTTAATTCTTATCACCATCTGAAGTGTCATTACAGTGGCCTGCTCAGGTTTTCTGACCTGCTTGTTTTAGGTGAATTCGAAACCAAATTTTCATATTTGACTGTATTTGTCTTTCTATGCGTGTTATCCCTCTAATGGACCAGCAGCCTGTCCATGGTGAAGCCCATCTCTTGCTAAATACATGCTGGGATAATAATCTCCAGCCCCTCTACAGCCCTAAAGAGGATAAACAGATTTGAAAATGGATGTATAGATACCATTACAGTATTGCATTACTTTGAAACTGCAAGTCAAGACACAGAAAAACATTAAAAAGCATCATGTAATGTTATATCGGGCTATGAAACTGTACATCTGTATTCTAACAGTAATTATAATAGTCCAGCTGAACTCTTATTAATATACTTTATTGAAACCAGACCTGAGCATAGAGTTCAAATCGGTGTCAGATATTTGAACTACTTGAGATGCACATAGTTTATTTTGTCATTCACACAGCCTCCTAAATGTTCATGTAAAATCAAATTAATGTAGCAGTTGTACCAGATAAATTTGTGAAACAATCCATGTCCACACTACAATGTAGATCAATCTGATACTGGAGACATTTTTATGTCCACATTAGCATATTTAGATTTTTTGTATCAAAATAGAAAAATTACATTTATTCCTTATCACAGTGGCTGATTTTTTTTTTTCAGTAATTTCATTTATAAAATGTCAAAAAGAGTTGAAAACGTCCATCGCAATTTCCCACAGTCCAAAATCTAAAAGGATTCAATTTAAAACAGAGAAAAAAAACAGAGGAAATTAATATTATGTTTTCAAATGTATCTGTGATATGAACCTCAGCAGATGACACACTTTAATATAACAACATTAGTCATCTCAGGTTTGACGGCAGAGAAACAGTCGACCAAACAGAACTCTGCAGACAAGGATTATGAATGAGGATGTCAACTTCCTGCATAGCTGGCTAGCTATTCAGCTGCATTTTTATAAAAATGGCAACAAGTGCAAATGTACGTGGACTTTGAACAAGTGTACAAATAATTTTAAGACAGAAATACAGAAACAACAGCTTTTAAATCCACATATTTCTTTGATCAGTGTGAAGAACGTAGTTAACAATTACTACCGCAGACTCTGATGTTAGCGAGACAGACGTGTTACCCGTTACTAACAGAACGAAATACGCCCCCATCCACCTCTCAACAACAAAACCTATGAACACAACGTGAGGCTAAATCAATGAAGTGAAACAAAATAGTAATTCAGTGTAATTATGAGGCTTCATCGGGGCCTGTTCCACCTTTTTACATCAGTCTATGGTCTAGATTGAAGAAGTTTCTGGTTTTGAATCAGCACAGTCATCCAGGTAACTCATCATTTATCTTGGTTCAGGCCCCTGGAGTGTCTGGAAGATGCTCTCTGTACGTGGAAAGTCTGTTTACCCTGCAGCAGCCCAGTGTAATGAGGGAGACCCAATGCAAATTACTCTTCCCACAGGGATTTCACATCACAAACACAATTTTCCACAAGCTGATTAACAAAGTGTGTGTATGTGCCGTGTGCTCACACGACACACACACACACACACCTCCATTGTGTTATGAATTTTAGAGAGTCCAATATAAGTGGGTCATGATGATCTCATGACAGCGGATTAGACTAATGCTGATAAACTTTGATCTCAACATCACACAGACACACATGTACCTCCCCGAGTGCCTTCCTTTCTCTCTCAGCATTGCTCATTAGCAAAAAATCAATCTGCAGCTCTGCGCGAGTGCCAGAGCACTTGTATACACACACTGCTAATAAGGGCCCACGGGACACACACACACACACACACACACACACACACACACATATGAACACCTTTCCCTGATATGCCAGCTTGTGAGACCAGGGGAAACCTGGCTGAGCCCACCAGTGATAGAGAGAGGTAGGAAGATACAGAGGTAGGGCGAGAGAGAGAGCGCGTACTAGGAGTCCTCAGCACATTTTTATGTCCTTATATGGTCGTGAACTATGCGGGGGAGGGAGGGGCTGTCGTCTCGCTGTCAGTTTGACATGTGACCTGGAAACAGGAAGTGTTGTGGTACAGCGAGCAGAAGAGAAGTGAGGAAGGGGAAAAATGACTGCTCAGATGTGCCGTGCTAGACCGAGAGAGAGAGAGAGAGAGAGAGAGAGAGAGAGAGAGAGACTCTGACGGCCTCACCCCACCCTCCACACCAGTGACACAGTAACATTACACCCTCTGTTGGCCACACTGCATATACTGTATGTATATCCAGTGTTTACATAGAGTTGATGTACTCAGAGTGACTGCAGGTCAAACTTAAAAAGGAGGCCAAACTTAAATTTTCATAGCAAAAAAGGCTGTTGAGACACATTTTCCAGGCCAACTGTGGAAACTGCTTGTTCCAAATTGTCAATAAAAAGGGAAACAAACTTATAAAAATACATAATTAAAAAAAAATGTATATGCTGGAGAGATTTTGGACAGTATATGATGTCACTTCCTGATGTTGTGATGCTAGATTTAAGTGTGACCTGCAACCTCCAGGCTTGACATTGTACCTTGTTTCCGGTTGCAGGTACGCATAGCAGCTAACTTCGTCATCCACGCCCCACCAGGAGAGTTCAACGAAGTTTTCAATGGTGAGTCCTCTCTGTTTATTTTCCTCTATATAATGTTATGCTATGATGTTATTGCTTAGAATATAATGTATGATTTTGCGAGGCACTGATTCATTACAGCGTATGAAAAGTATTTAGGAAGCTGTTAGTAATGCCCTGTGATTAGAAAAACAGCCTTTTGTCTGGAGCCAGTAGACTTTTTAAAAGTTAATTAATGGCACTTATATGACTGTACTATTTGTACCAGATTATTAGTATGCACTTGAACACAGCCCGCTCTGGATATCTTATGTTTTATCACTTACAGAGTGTTACATATGGGAAAGAAGACAGGATTTTAATACTTAGGATTCAGAATAAGGTTTCTGCAAATATATATAGTCCTGGCTGACATTTTTGGTAATTTGGTATATGAATGTAGAGTTTGCCAACTATCAGATCTGTTCAGAGATTCAGAGGCATTGCCATCACCTCCTTCCTCTTCAGGAAGAGTTTGACATGGAAAGCTTGTCATTTATGACCCAAAATACTATCCTGTTCTGCCTCACACTAGTGCAATTCAATGGAGGAATAGACAAGAGTAACACTTGTGCTTTCCTGTTATGATGTGTCAAAATGTCCCGTTTTGAAATGACTCACCTTTGACAGATGAACCAAGAATTTCTTTTGGTTACTGTGGGCGTATTGAAGTAGTGTTACTGACTGCTGCAGTTTTTAACCCACATGCGGTTGCAGGGTGACATTGATTCAGACTTATTCCCATTTCTGCCATGTGGTAATGACATTTTTTAACCTCCTTTTTAAAAGTAACGTTCTTTGATAACGCCACTGGGTGGAGCCAAAGTGGAAGTTGCTTAAAGTGGCTTAAAGAACATCTTAACTTTGCATGTTAGTTATTTTTTATTGCTGTGAAACAAAGCAAATAGTCTCCCCCAAAAAAGTGTTTTTTGCAGCGGCTAAACAGGAGCTGAAACGGAAAACATTCCTGTTTATGTGTCACACATCAGTTGTTACAGCTGTCGCCATGAAGAAAGAAAAACGACACTGTGATGTTTTGGTCAAATTGTAGCTCACCCTGCAGCTCCGGCGTTGACACCACGCTGTCAAAGTAGCGCCCCTCGAGAGAGAGAAAGCGTGTGTATGTGTTTTGGCATCGTTTTGGCCCCGTCCCGCTTCGATAAATGTCGTCACCTCAGAGGAGCACCGAGGGGGCTGTCTGTCTGCCTCTTATCACAGTCTGACAGCCACACACAAATACACCAACACTTAAACACAGTCCCCTATTGCCACTTTGTCCCCTTTCATCTCAGTGTGATTTTTACAGCCTTTTCCACTGAGCTAATACACCATGTCTGCTTCAGTCCCCCCCCCCCCCGGCATAAATGCTGCAAAGACTTGACTGCAGGCAGCTTTGTTTTTGTGTGTGTGTGTGTGTGTGTGTGTGTGTGTGTGTGTGTGTGTGTGTGTGTGTCATGCGGCTAATCTGCTCTACCTGTCTCCTCTCCTCCTTCCTCTGCTCTCCTCTCTCCTCAATAATAATCTCACAATTTTCCTCCTCAGATGTGCGATTGCTGCTCAACAATGACAATCTTCTCAGGGAAGGTGCAGCGCAGTAAGTCCTCCCCTCTTGTGCTCTTTCCTGGTCATGAAAATTCGCTTTTAAATTTGAGAAAAAGTACTGAAACATGGGTCACAAACAGACACACCGTCACTCTGCAAATTGTATTTTATACTGTTTAGTTAGTAGGGAAATATTACTTCACTAAACGTAGCTTGATGTCATTTGTACTTCATGTTTGTGGCAGATTTGCATCAGATTAAAATGAGTAAGAATGAATCTTCCTTTATGACTGAATATGACTTAAATGAAAGGTTCATATTTTATCAAGCCTGTCTGAAAACAATACTCACATGCCCATATGTACATTGAAAGACTTAATTGTTGCTATAATTGTCCCTCCTCTCCATACTGGCCATGCAGAAATCCCTTTAACATGATTCCAATGAACGAGATGGAGATCAAAATCACAGTCATCTTTCTGTGCAAAAATGCTTGAGTAATAAACAATAAAGTATGTAAAAAGTAACTATTCTCTCTCTTCTTGCAGTGCATTTGCACAGTACAACTTGGACCAGTTTACCCCGGTGAAAATCGATGGCTATGAAGAACAGGTGAGTTAAAGCTTTGTCCACACTGTCCGTCTCGTCCAGAGCACGTTGTTCTCTGATTCATATCTAAAGAGAATCCGTCGCTGCCGCACCATATGTATAACTTTGCAAACTGCAAAACTATTCATGTTCCACGAATAGTTTTGACATTGCAGTGCAGTAAAATAATTTTTTTAAATTATTCAAAATAGATAATTTCATTCATGATTGAATTATGCTGTAGCTGATGCTGATTCCATAAAAGAAAAGTATTTCTGAAGCTGAGAAAAACACGAGTTCAGTTCATAAACTATATGAGTTTAACTGTTGGGTGTTTAACCAGCGTTTCATTAGAGGAGAGGACAACTTATAGTGTTTTC
Organism: Thunnus thynnus; assembly: GCF_963924715.1. NCBI lineage: Eukaryota > Metazoa > Chordata > Actinopteri > Scombriformes > Scombridae > Thunnus > Thunnus thynnus. Next base: position 29,990,488 of record NC_089521.1, read on the forward strand.
TTTAAACTAATTCGGCGCTACCACGACAAAATGAACCAGCAGTAAAGCTCATGACATATATATACATGTCGTGGTGTTGGTGCACTGGAGTGCTTTATATTGAAAAGTGTTCCTAATATTTTGCCCCCCTCATGTATGTTAATGGAGTGGACAAAATATTAGGAACACCATTCAGTATAATGCACTCCAGTACACCAACACCACCCACCATGACCTGAATAATAAACATAAAGTAGAATTATCACTTTTCTGACAATGTCAACAATAACTGAAAATGAATAAGTTTCATAAAAGTGGAATTAATGGCAGAGCTGAGAGAGAGAGTGTACTAATGAAGTAGCTAGTGAGTGTATATATATAGCATATTTTATATAACAGCATAACATAATAAATGCAGTTGGAACAATGGAAATAAAAGCCAATAAGTGATAACTAGCATCATAAAGAGGCAGGAGTGCAGGGAAAAACAACAAGCTCTTTCAGTTTTTTTTATTATAATTACACTAATATTATGGTATCATGGGTATTAAAATAGAGAGAGAGAGAGGGGGATTAGATGAAAGGATCAAACAAGTCCCTTTTGCGTCCTCGGGAAACTACAGTAGATCACAAACACATCTTTTATTTTAGTGTCATTGTGCTCACCGCCTGTGAGTTCCTGTGAAGGTTTAACGAGTCGTCGAATGAACGAGGCTGTGTGTTAGTGTTAGTAATGATTGCAATGTCTTATGTAAAGATGTCATCATGTCCCCGAGTTCCCACATCACGGGTTGATATTCCCCTGTCTGATACCCAGCAGGCTACGCTGAGTGTCGAGGTGGAAGACAGATGATGGAAAGTTCAGGCTGACGTCTGTGTTTCTGTCTTCCTTTGTCCTATTTCCCAATTTCCTCTCTATTTATTGCTCTTCTTTCTCTTGTTGCATTATTTTATTTAATCTTGATTCTCTCTTCTTTTCCACAAAATCCCTTGTCTGTGTTTGTTTTCTTACTTTTCTGTGTTGTTTTTGTTATCTATTCATTCCTTCTTTCCATTCCTATTATCTCCTGATACTTCCTGCTCTTCACTCATTCTTCTTCACGCCACTTCTATCTCTGCTTTCTTCTTCTTTTCCTCCTCTTTCTCCTGCCATCTCTCTCTCTCTCTTTCCCTCACAGGTCTTAATCACAGAGCATGGTGACCTTGGGAACGGCCGGGTCCTGGACCCCAAGAACAAGATCTCGTTCAAGTTTGACCACCTGAGGAAGGAGGCCAGCGACCCCCGGCCCCATGACGTCGACGGCTCCCTGGAGGGCTGGAGGAGCGCTGTGGACTCGGCCGTCAGGGCCTACGTTAAGGAGCATTACCCCAACGGAGTCTGCACCGTACGTCCCAACAACAGTTCACTCCATAACAATCTTTAACAATGGATGAATGTGATCTGACTGTTAAAGTTGTTTTTTTTTAAAGGTGTACAATTACACAAACAGCAAGTGTTTTGTAGCTTAAGCAAAGACATTGTGAAATGCTGAAAAGCAGGGCTATGCTTTGCTTTTATATAAAAAGGTTGTTTAATTGCAAAAATAAGAAGTTTGCTTTCACCAATTTAAAATAGAAATGAGCCGTCATTCTATGTGCATCAAAGCTACAGCCTGGTTTTCACGTCTAGAATAATAGCCTTGAACGATGATGGTAGCGCGGTAAGTATCAAGCTGTCTTTTCGCTGTCGGACCCTCGTTAAGCGAGCTCCTATGTGACCGAGCATCCACCACCGGTTGTGTTTCTTTCAGCAAGATAATGAACACCCTCCAGCCCAGAGTGCTGTTCTGTAGTAGACCCTGACCTGATTCTGCTGTAGAGGATTTTTATAAACCATCACAAAACATTCCCAGGACGTGATGAGTTTATATGTGAGATTGTTATCTACTTCTTTCTTTCGTTTTTGACTGACACCTCAGTTTACCAGTGTTCATTATCTCCATGTATTCCTCTAATGTGGATAACAAGAACAAGTCATTCTTGTTATCCGGTAAAAGAAGTTGTAGTCGGACAGTGTTTAGAAATGCTTGCAGTTTCCTCCATAAAGCTTCTGTTGTGCTACTAATTTATTAATGCAAAGTGAAGAGCACAGTTCTGTTGCAGACACACAAAAGAATACTGTGGACGTGTCGTGCGGTTTGCCAAATCGCCTCTGAACACGTTCCTATGTATTACTGTCTCGGTCGGATTTAAGGTCAGCGTGAGAATAATTTCGTGTAGCTGTTAACCACAAACCACTGTCTCATTCAATTGTTGCACATGCACAGCAGTAAATTACTTAGTTATAAAGTTGTCATTAACTAACACCCTGTTGTTGCTTCTCTCTCTCTTTTTTTTTTTTTTTTTTAGATTTACGGGAAAACCATCGACGGACATCAAACCATCATTGTGTGCATTGAGTGCCATCAGTTTCAACCAAAAAACTTCTGGTATGTTTCAGTCAGTGTGGGATTTTTGACATCTGATATATAATTTTTTTGTTGTTGTTGTTGAAGGGAAACACATTAGACACTCAAAGCTGTTTTGTTGATTCCAAACAAGCCTTTCCTGTTTTTAGCATGGAGTTAAGATGACAAGCGAGAGTGTCATCTTTACTTAAAAGGAAGGTTTTTTCTTCTCTTTCAGAAAAGAACAACAGGGCTTGTAGAATTCCCAGCGACGGTTTCTAAATCAAACTTCATTTTAAAAAGATATTGATACACTGAACAAGCTTAAAGCCTCAAATGCTGGTTTATTTGTACGAGACGCTTCAAAGGCATTACATTAATTGGCACTTAACTCCGAAAGCGTCGGGCTGTTGGTCCTCATAAGCATCGCTGAGCTGTTTCTGATCGGGTTTATCTAATTGGATAAGAACCAATCCTCTTTGCTGCTGGGTTTTTAACTGGGCTTATAGGTTGTTGGGTATAATGATCCCACAGCTCCAGTATGTGACTGCCACCCACAGGAACCCATAGGGCAAAATTATGAACATGAAATTGACATCATATATATTCTCTCATCTCCAGTTTTTTTTTTTTTTATCCAAGCTGAATAATGTATAAATAAAAAGGACTTGGATTCAGCTATTGTAATTATGAGAGTAGACTTGGGGGCAGACAGTTGTATAATCATAAGGAAAATAGATTTTCATGAAACGTCTCTTCACCTCCGTCACCTTATTGCTTTAAAATAGTACACTGACGTTCTTGGAAATATGACTAACTGGCAACTTTCAGCTTATTTTAGAGAAGGATTGTCACAAGAACTTGTTTTGATTGCTAAAAAGTCTGTATGATGATGAGTATGCAGGCATTTAAATATTTGCAAATACAATTATTAGTTATTTTAATTATTACAACATCTTAACTGCTGTGACCTAAGGTCATTCAAACAAGGAACAACTTAACTCTGTGTCGATCTCCAGATAACATCTCGTGTTAGCTGACAGAAGCGTGGTGAATATTTCTATTTCCTGAAGCCGACACGAGGCTTTTAAGTTCAGTCTAATATCAACGAGGACGTGACTTGAAAGCGACGCTGAGTTTTTATTTTTGCCGACTTCCCCTAATTTTGCGTGACATGGTCATAAGAGATGTAATGAGCTATTAAAGTCTGGTTTTCATCCTCTTCCTCCTCTCTGCGCAGGAATGGACGCTGGAGGTCAGAATGGAAATTTACAATCTCTCCCTCCACCACTCAAGTGGCAGGAATCATGAAAATCCAGGTATTTTCTTTTCAATCTTTCACTTTTTTGAAGAGACAAGCGAGTTTGAAAGGATGTTTTCATAGAATGCTTTGGGGTTTCTTTGCATGCACAGTTTTTATTATAATTTATATCATTTAGTCTGAACAGAATTAACTGAGTTTAAAACATTTTCATCTCTCCAGGTTCATTACTATGAGGATGGCAACGTTCAGCTGGTGAGCCACAAAGAGGTCCAGGAGTCCATGTCAATTTCTGTGAGTATTAACTGAACAGATTTTATGTTCACGCAGACATTTGATGAAGATGTGGACCTCAAATATAAGCTACAAGAGTTAGCAAATACCACTCTAGTCATCTCAGATGCAGCTTATAACATCTTATATGTTGAACATTGTTTTATTTATTTATGATGATTGTACCACTATAACCAAATCTGCTCTAAAACCTCCTGAAAATGTTTTCCTCCTGCTGAGAACTCCCCACTTTGCAGTGTTGTGGTGTTTGTGTATCCTGTGAAGCACAACTTCTCAGTCTTTTGTTTATGTCACTTATTTCCTTAAAATAAATTCTCTCTTATCTTCTCGTCTTTCTTTCAGAACGAGGCTTCAACTGCAAAGGAGTTTGTTAAGATCATGGAGGCTGCAGAGAACGACTATCAAGTATGTCATGATCAGAAGAGCATATTCTGCTGATTATAGACTTTGTTTGTTTCTTGGGAACTGAACTATCATCTTAGGTTGTGGTTTTTTTTAACCCGTGTATACAGGAAGAGAACTGAGAAAAAACAAAAACACTGTTTACAGTCAGCGTTCCTACACTTGTTAGGACATTCAATTCAATAAACTTTCATTATGTTTAGGGGGGGGGGGGGGGGGTAAGATATGCAAGAGGCTAAAAATGAGACATCACAAAGATCTCGTGTTACTCTTGTAGGAATCAATGATGGCATCCTTTACTTTTGCACTGCAGCACAGAATTTTCCTCAGAAAGTCTTATGCTTGTACAGATAGTGAGCTGAGTCATACTGATAAATGCGGACGTTGTATTTTAATAGAGAAATCTGCTCTTGCAAGGAAATTCATTCATTTAAAAGGAATTATGAAGGCCGCCTTTGACCGTACAAAGCTCGGGGGAAACACCGTCGTACATAAATAGTCATATTTTTCAATCTGGGCTATTAGTGAGAATTTATGGATATTTGCAGCCTCTTAAAAGTTTTGTTGTCATCCAATACAAGTTTTAAACATCTGAAAAACAAGAAAAAACACCTTTCAAAACCTGGAAGTGACTTTTAAGTAAATTAACTTTCAATATATTCTCATCTCCTCTCCTCTCGTTATTCCTTCCAGACGGCCATCAACGAGAATTACCAGACCATGTCGGACACTACCTTCAAAGCCTTACGCCGCCAGCTTCCTGTGACACGCACCAAGATCGATTGGAACAAGATCCTGAGCTACAAGATCGGCAAGGAGATGCAGAACGCTTAAAAACAACGGAGAAACATAAGACACCCCCCTCCCCAACCCCAACCCCCTCCCCCACCCCTCCCAAACAACGTTGCATGACTGGATAGTTGTATCGTCTTTGTACAAAAATTAGAGAAACGGGGGACAATGAAAGGTTTGGTCTCACAGCAAGATGTCAAATTTACACATTGGATGTCTACTTTTGTTGATGTTATTTTGTTTTTATACAGACACCGTTAACTCTTCTGTATATCGAATATATGGTGATAACGATAATCGTATTTGGGGAAAAAAATGTAACTCCGAGGAAATATTACAAGACATAGGAAAAGAGGGGCGGACACCTGTATGCAAAAACACCCTTATTAGAATACAGTATCACGTGTGCAATATTTATTGTGTCAGTGTGAGACCACGCCTTTTGTTTGACCTGCTGAAAAAAACGGTTGAGTTTGCAATGATGGTGAAACAAATCATTCTTGGGAGAAAAACCTGTCTGCATTTACAAAAAGAGCTCAGATGTTTAGTCTGAAAGAAAAAGACTCCCTTCACTTTACGATTTACGACCCATACGTTCAACAACAACAACAAAAAAAAAAAAAACAAGATCTTTGTGTTCATTGACTGGTATCTTTGGCACAAGCAGTCACCACTGTCAGCCACTCAAATGTTCTTGTCCCCTTATTTTGGTACTTGCCCCCCTCACCGTTCTGTCCCCGTATGTGAGATCTCAAGCTCGCAACGCTCTCCTTGGCTAAATTTTGCCTTTTTTGACTTGACATCGTCCGAACTCTCACTCAGCGCAGGGAGTTCAGCGACCACTTTAACAAGCTTAATTAACAAGTCATCAATCGCTAAGTAATGTGCATAATGTCCAATTTACAATAAAATCGAAACGTATCACTTTCTCCTCCAGTGCTTATTTTTATTAAAAAAAAAACAGAACCTGACTGTATTATATAACAAGGCACATTGTAATATATAACTGTATGAAACATCCTGTCTGTCAGTTTGGTGATTTATTTCCATGAGATTAATTGTAATTCAGTCACAATTATGTTGCATTAAATAACAAATTTTCTATTCACTGAGTCACTCATACTTTCTGATACCATTTATAGTGATGTAGAGATGGAGAAATTATAATCAAACTCAAGGTTTAATATTGAAAAGCTCATATAAGTTTGGGTTTTGTTTGAGGTCCTAAACTTTTTACATCTGCATCACACAACAAGCATTATTTCTAAGAGTTTTATTGTAAGGACCAACATCATTAAAGATTAATTTGTTAGATATGACTGTACAATATCACAACTGTCCTTACATGTTATATAGTCCATTGTTGTAACATCAACAATGAAATTATAATGTTGCCTAGATGTTGGAGACTCTGAAGACACTTTGAGTCTGATGCAATATAATAATAAATGTGTCATAATATCAGTTGTCAAAAACGTCTCCTGAACCTGGATTTGCATCATAATTAGCAAGTTGCACACATTAAAATTGAGAATGGCAAAGATGAGAAATTGTGACAAATGAGACTGTGTGGTTTTAAGTATTCATACAAATTTAGTTGTTAGGTGTGTTGAGTCAAAGGATAATGAGAACACTGGGCGCTGGAACTGCAGGTTTGAGGTTTGAATAAAGATTAGGTCATTTAAGGCAGCATAAATGCATTGCTTGTAAAATAAATGATGCATTTGTTTTTGTATCATAAATTCAACCAATTAAATAATATGTACTGTTTCCATTTGACACACATTACTATAGCTCAGATTTGAGTTTAAAAAAGCGACTCTTGATGTGATTGAGAACTAGTGAGATCAAAGTGTTGGTATCATTAATTTGTTGTCTATAAAGTCTTATAATATTAAACAGAAGATGTTGATAATAGTGGCATGACATGTCAGGGAATTTTTTTTAATACAAAATATTCCCCAAAGCCTTCTTTATCTGCAATATCAAACATTTTATTTTTAATTTATTTACATACAATAACAAACCTATTTTATTTTCTGATGCAATATCATCTAATCCAAGGGAAATATCTTACAATACAATACAAACAACTTTATTAATCCCACTAGGGGCAATTAGTTTGGAGCAGCCTGTTGTACACACAACACGCTAACAGACAAACAAACAAATAAATAATACAATATACAACACACAAAAGGAATAAAAAAAACACCAGTGAGCTGTATGTGGAATAAAAAATCAATAAATAAGATCGATAAAAAAGCTTGATAAACACAATACAAAAAAAAAAAGATGAGATAAAGCATTCACCAACAATAACAATGGAAAAACCTACAGAGCATTTCTTCAAGTTTATTCAACTACCTGTGTGATATTACATTTACACAGATGTATGTATATGTTTTAGAAACATATATATAGAATATAGAAGTTTGCTTACACTTTGACAGGTATAACTTGTGAAAGTGTAACAGGATGAATTTTGGACATTTGCCTGAAAGTTGACCGTTAAACTAGCTAACGTTCGTCTCATTTTGGGGACAGTTTTCCTTTTTAAGCGTGTATTTGTTCATTTATGTCGTTGTTTTGTATTGTTTAAAAGTATAATATTATATCAAGCCATATTATAAAATCAATTTTGAGTGTGTGTTGCTTGAACTTGCCTTGAATTACAGGTAAATAAATCGTTGACAGCGACATCTTGAGGCGACGGGAGCTAACTGTCCAGGTTAGCGAGCCGGTGGCTAACTGTTAGCTAACGTTAGCCAGCCTGCCCAGTTTGCAGACACGTCTACAGACAGTCCGCCACCACCACCACCACCACCGCCGCCGCCGCCGCTGCTGCTGCTGAATACTACACACATGTTGAACTCCTGCTGGAAGAAATGCTAGCTACGAATAAGGATTTATCTGCCTTTCGCATATACATAAATTGAGGTAAGCTCTCTCTCTCTGACACACATTGCTTTAACGTTTCCCCCACGACCGCTGCCATTCACAGTGCCTCCACTTTAAAAAAGAAAAAAAAGAAAAAAAAGAAAAAGTTTTGCAACCATAGCCAGCTCGCGTTAGCATTTAGCTGGCTGGCAAGCAGAATGAGTGGCTAACACTTTAAGTTAGCCAAGTTTAAATGGAAATCCTCAATGTTAAATGCATATTAGAGCATCAATAGGATGTTCCCGAGATACCGTGTAATTAGTTTTCCTTGCCGGAGCAGCACAAGCCAGCTCAAGAGAGCAGAGCGGTGTATTGTTATTAGTGGTCTCCATCATGAGTCAGTGCAATATCTCTTATCTGGTACTCTAGAGTTTACAATGTCATTGGTGTCCAGGTGTTATTTAGCCATGCTGCTTGTGTGTTTACCAAGCCTCTAACTGAGGGACAGACGTCTGATAGGGATGCATTTTAAGTGAACGCATCATTAGCAATTTAAAGTACAAGATCTCAATTTTGCCACTACCTGTTATAGCCTCATGGACCTGCAAGTGTTTACCTCTGCTGGGTATTCAACAGCAGCTCAGTGGTATAGTTGGCATTATGTGTCTCCTTGCTCTCACAGTAGCCAATGATGAGTCTCCTGTGACTGTGTGCTGAGCAGCAGATGGAAGAATGTGCTCTTTCAGAAAGCCAGCTGGCTGGAACTAGAGAGGGCAGGAGAGCCTTTAGGCACACATAGGCTGGTTGAAAAGTCTAATAGTAGTGTGTGTGTGTGTGTGTGTGTGAGTTGGAACTGAACAGTCATAACCAAAAGCATGGGTGTTAGGAAGGTTTATATGTCAGAGAGTGGTGGAAAGTAACTAAGTTTATTTATTCAAGCATGTACTTAAGTAGAATTTTGAGGTACTTGTACTTTTCTTGAGTATTTCTATTTGATGCTACTTTATACTTCCACTCCATATTGTCCTTTTTACTCCACTACATTTATTTGACAGCTTTAGTTATTTTTTCAGATGAATATTATGACAGAATGGATCATTTAACAAGCTTTTAAAATACAACACATTGTTAAAGATGAAGCCAGTGGTTTCCAACCTTTTTTGGCTTTTGATGTCTTACAAAAAGCAGTGTGTAGTCGGGGTCACATTTCACATGTCTATGAGTTGTTAACAGCTCCACCAAATAGTGATTTTCCTTCTAAACTTCTCACATGCTTTCATTTCAGTAAATGTTCAAATGATCCAATATTTCACCAAACACCAAAGATGAGAGAAAAAATCCAAAAACTGAAAACAGATTTGTGTATCAGAACTTTGTTTTTTTCTTCTTTCCTCTCCCATTAATCATCTCACGACCTCGCAGATTTATCTGGTGACTCTCTGGAGGGGCCCGACCCCTAGGTTGGGAACCACTGGACTAAAGTAGCTAACTGTATATAAAGTAGTGTAAACTAGCTCCACCTCCAGCAGCTACAACAGTAACATGCTGCTCTAACACTGATGCTTCACTATTAATAATCTAATGATGTCATATATTTGGCAACACTACCACTGGTTTCATTTTATCAAACAACAATAATATATCGGGACAAAATTAGTAGTTTTACTTTAATACTTTAAATGCTAATACTTATGTACTATAGGCATGATTTTTCATGCAGGACTTTTAGATGTAGTAGAGCATTCATACATTTTATTATTATTATTAGTTTTAAATGAACAAATTAGCACTGAAAACAACCAGGATGTCAAAGTTCTGTCAAAAACATGTATGAGGTATTTGAGGTATTTTAGTTTGTTTGTTTGTTTGGGGATCAATAGCTGGTGGGTCAAAATGTCATACACATCAACAGATGATTTTCTTAGTTAAATCATCCTTTTCTATACTGCTTAAGTTAAATACCAGATTTTACTCTCAAAAAGTGTATAATTTGGATGGAAAAACACACATCATTAAATGTGCTGCGTTTATTTATATGCTGCCACGTCATAGAGATAAAGCACAATTTTTGACCTTGGTTATGTATCATTTCAGCATGGCCTCCCCTTATCAGATTTGAATAATGACTTACAGGGAATCGCTCTCTGCTGCAGACAGAATTACAGGTAAGTTTATAGAGGGATGAAAGATAGAACTGAAAAGCAGCTGCTACTTTGTACCTGACAGACCTTGTCTCATAGAAAAACCTTAAACTGAGAGTAATGTGTCACATCGATAACATACTTTCACTTCCTCTTCCCCACTAACACCAGTTTATTTGGTGTTCTCTTAGTTCTCCTTTTCCCCTGTACCAGGAACGATTTCATCTATGAACTGTGGCATTCCCCTTCAAAATTTATCAGTGGTTTATTACATCAGCCACTTTCTCTTAACATGCTTCCTCTACTATTAAATTTGTTAGTGATTGTCTGCTCCCCCTTGAGAACTTGCTTGGTCTTGTTGCGTCCCTCTCAGATGGCGCAAGCAATAGCTTTCATAACAGCAGGAGGGACACATAAAGCAAGACTCATGTCCATGTTATGTGTCGATTTAAAATAATAGGGCTACAGTTGTTGGAAGAAACTGTGTCCTCTTACGTTTGATTTCTTGCTGAACTGGTTCTGTGACCCTGCTCCCCACCTGAGTTTGATATGAAAGGCAGTTTTCCACAGGAATAGTCACAGCATTAATAATTCTGACACCTGAAATGACTTCTACCTCTCTAAAACTAAGATTCTGCATAGACATGATTGTTCAGTGTGAGTTGTTGCATTGACCTGTCATGAGGTCAGTCCCCCCCAACTCCCCAAATACAGAAATCTTGGCTCGTTACATGTTGAATTCCCTGTGTAAATATTGCGACTACCAGTTATTTAACCGATTATTTTTACAACTCTGTCAAAGAGAGTGATTTATGAAAGTATGTGGAAAGATCTGTTTCCACAGCAGTAGCGTAGTAAGAACCGCAAGGTGAATGTTCCTAACTCTAAATGTTGCACATTGTGTTGCTACTGTGCATTCTGGTGTATTTAGACTGCTGTTGCTATCGTGGTATCTTGTATGATCAGTTTCTATCTGTATGAATTTGACAAACTAATACCGAAACCTGACATTTACTCTTGATGTTTCCGATTGCTGACGGTACTTCAGCTCAATGTAGGATGTACCCGCGACTTCATTAATTACACCTTTCTAGTGCTGGGTTTGACCCCCCCTTTTGCACACAGAACAGCCTGAATTGTTCAATACAGGCATGGATTTAACAAGGTGTTGGAAACATTCTTTAATGGTGTCACACAGTCGCTCCCGATTTGTCAGCTACGCATCCCAAAGATGTTCTATTGGATTGACGTCTGGTGACCGTGGAGGCCATTGGAGTACGCTGAACTCATTGGCTTGTTTGTGGAAACAGCTTGAGATGACGTGTGCTTCGTGACATGGTGCGTTATCCTCCTGGAAGTAGCTGTTAGACGAGGGGTAGACTGTGGCCATAATTGATGCAGGGGTCGAATGTGTGTCAAGAAAATATTCCCATCACCACCAGCCTGTACTGTTGACACAAGGCAAGATGGATCCTTGGGTTCCTGTCGTTTAAGCCAAATTCTGACGCTACTATCTGCACGTTGCAGCAGAATTTAAGATTCGTCTGCCCAGGCAATTTTTTTTTTTTTTCCTTCAATCTACTGTCTATTTTTGATGAGCCCACTGTAGCCACAGTTTCCTGTTCTTAGCTGACAGGAGTGGAACTTGGTGTGGTTTTCTGTTGCTGTATCACATCCACTTCAAAGTTTCAGCGTGTTGTGTGCAAAGATGCCCTTTTGCAATTTATTGTTGTAATGCCAGGTTACTTACTACTGTCAGCTTGAGCCACTCTGGCTAGTCTCCTCTAAGTCTCCTGTTCTTTCACTGTTTTTGCACCATTCTCTGTAAACTAGAGACTGTTGTGTGTGAAATCATGCATGAGATCAGCAGTTTCTGACATACTCAAACCAACACGTCTGTTTCTCAGTCATTCACAAAGTCACTCGGATCATATTTCTTGCCCATTTTGATGTTTTGGTCTGAACAATAACTGAAACTCTTAACCATCTCTGCATGCTTTTATGCATCTAGTTTCTGTTACATGATTGGCTGAGTGATTACATATTTGCATTAAAGGATTTGGCTTGTGATTTTCTATGTTTTTCTTACTGTCAACAAATCTCCAAACCAACAATGAGCTCATCCAACTTACAAGTACTGTGTGTGTATCCAAAGCCTGATATATCTTATTCCTTGTGCTGTAGACCTCCATTGTTGTCCATAAACAAGCTCAAATAGAAGACAACAATGAAAGGCAATGGTAAAATACAAGGCAATATCAAAATATATGCCCAAATGTAAGACATAAAACCGAATAAAAATTGAAAGATACATAAATAAATAAAAGATTCTTAAAAAAATATTAAAACCATTAAGAGCATCCAAAGGCCATTGAAAACATGCAAGTCTTGAGTTTTGCCATAACAGTGTCAATGGAGGGGAAATACTTTGAAAGTTTAAGATTATTCCAAAGCTTTGAGGCAGCTACAGCAAAGTCTCAGTCTCCCTTACCAACTGATAGAAGAACTGTATAAAAAGAAACTGGAAATGACCTCAGACATCACTCTGATTTAAAAACAGGACGGCTGCAAACATTTGGTGAATAAAGCATGCTGTCCTGGAGTTGGGTGACATGTTTAAATTTTTAATATAAGCTCACACTGGACTGCACCTTGCTGTTCTAAAAGTTAGAAATTGCACAGTCATCAAACACGATTTGCAAATGTAGATATAGATTAGCTTCAGCAATTCATCTCCATCCTGTATGCTTACAGTGCAGAGTATGTGTTGCGTAAATGATTATCCACCTACCAAACTCTCACACCAGCATTTGTACCTATCTTCAGTACTTCAGGATAACATTTAAATTGCACTGTGTAGTTTGAACTAAATGAAGCTTAAAGAAACACAACCCCATTTATAATTGTGTAGGATGCTAAGCTCAACAATAAGCAGTTTCTGGCACAGTTGCCGCCTCTGGATTTGGCATCTCAATTTTTTGTGCAGCCATAAGACTCAAAAGGTCAGCATGTAAAGAGAGATTTATGGACCATTTTGTGGTACCATATCAACTCCCAGTAGCTCTCAATGGCCATTTAGGCCATGCTGAAATTGTAGAAGTGGCATATTATGCATCTTCATGTTTTTGTAGAGAATACTGGCAAGGTTTGCCTTGAAGACCCTTGATAATAACTTGTATCTGAGTTCACACAGATTCTGCAGGGCATTTTCCCAGGCTTAATTTTCTGCAGATAATTAATTCATGAATCAGAAATAAAATCTCTTTGAGGATAGGACTTATCCTAAACACTTCTTTACTGCAATAAGATTCCAATATAGCCAGTCAGGGATGGGGCAGTAAAGCTCGTGCTAAGGTAGTTCCACATCTCTGGTAGCAAGCCACAATCTTGTTAAATACACATATAAGCTTGGAAAGGTATGGGCATGTTTTTTGACCCGATGCAGTAAGAACATCTCCATAGAACTCACTGAATAGTTTAATGCAAAGTGTTTAACATCCAGTCCAAAATAAAGTTGTAGAACAAAAGTCTTGGGTTTAAATACATAGAAACTCTCTGAGTTGGCTAAATGATGTGACACACACAGTCAGACACAGCACACATTCACCACAAAGCCAGATCAGACTGGCCAGGAACCTTTATTTAGAACCTGTGCGCTGCTTCAGTAACACGATCTCAGTCAGAAATGTTTGCCCTACCTTTGACGGGGCAGGCTGCCCTGCCCTGCCTGGAAAAAAGTCCACAATCACAGTCTGTTTTTCGTCCACTTTCTGTCTGCTTTCAATCAGCTGTTCCCAGTGAGAACAGAAAGCCTGGATCACCTTCATCCTTGAAGCACCCAAACTGGTAATTCAAGGCAAACACTCTGAACCCCTCACAGCTGGCTCTCTAATATCTGACCCGCCATGCCAATGAAGGCTCTGGCCAAGTGAGGGAAAGGTCGTGGCTGCTATGTAGGCACACTGACTGTCCAAAATGTCATACACTCTGCTAGTGAGGTACAATGATAAGGTGAATCCACATAAAATCCATTATCCCATATGGATCCCCCTCACTAGACTTATATCAGTCATGAAAGATGAAAGGTAGATAAGTAACAGCTTAGAGTCTTTTTTTTAATCTATGCCAAAGTGCAAAAGGGACTGTAGCTCAGCAACAGGAAGCAGGAAGATTTCTAATATTTTGTACCGTTAGTGACCATCTGAAAGTTTTGGATGTTGGGTAACAGACCACCTAATTAGATTTAATTTCATTTAAATAGGACAAATCATCCTTTTTGTGATGTTATGTCATTTTCATACTGTTATGATGTCAGGTGTCTATGTTAAACATGGTCAAAGGTCCAAAATGGGAGGTGAACATATGTAAATATGCTCCTCGAAAGTTAAAAGCCAGGCTTCTGTCTGTTCTGAATGCTTTGTTTGCAATGTTACCTCTATTTCCTCCTTGTGCAGATTGCTTGCTCATGCCCACAAACGGCTGTCCGTTCTGTAGCCTTTGTTACCAAGGTTGTTCCATGTGTTGTTTGTATTGTCCACTCAGTCATTACTCTTGAGTAAAGAACGAGAAAAAGAAGTGAAATCCTACTATTATTGTTTGTTTATGTTGCCTCCCGAACTGCCAGAAGTCTGCCATGTCGCACCTTCCGGATGCGTCTTGGCAGCTGGAAGGTGCCAGTCAGAACAGAGTGAGCTTATCGGGAGGGGGACCTTAAAAAGACAGGAGCTAAAACAGCCTTTTTCAGACAGAGGCTGAACTGAGGGCCTGCATGAAGGGCCAGTATAAGATAAATGAGTTTTTTTTAAACTGTAAATCATTCCAGTAGAGCCGCAGAATAAAAATATAGAACTGGAAATGTGCATGATATATATGTCTCCTTTACAATTGAATGCCGTGTGGAGAATATAAACCCTTCAATCATGACCACATCACACCCAACCAGTTTTTCACAGTGTTTATGTACAATAGATTTTGGTCTGATCAGCAGTGCAAGAAACTAATCTCTCTGTCTACAGGACATAGTGGTTAATAAAACAATTCTGTAGATAACCAGCTAATCATTTAAAACACATAAGGAACATAAGGATGATGACTTGCTACCATATTGCAGCAATCCAGCTATTGGCTGTACATCTTACACTAAACATTGTCTTTGTGGCAATTTTCCTCACCATTTAGGAGTTACTGTGGGACTTAGGGCAAAGGTGCTGATTATAGTCTATTCTTCATGTAATGAGGAATGCACTTTTACAGCAAGGTTGGCTAAATAATAAAAGTATAAGCTGTGTAGTTTTACCACAAAAGCACACTTACTTCAGGTTCTGGCTTCAGTAACTAAATTAAAAGTAAATTCCTGCACAATGGTTGCTTGCATGCCAAAAAGATTAGTTAATCCGACAAGGCTAACAGCCACAGTCAGAGGTTACTAACATGAAGCAGGTGGTTATTTCCTCACCCTCTGTTCCTCATCTTTACTTCCTATTTTGCATACAGAGACAGTTTGATGAATGACATGTCCAATGGCCTGTATTTCAATGCAATTTACATACTCTGTATTTGAATGCCTGCACATATTTGAATCTATCCAAACTATATGATAAGATTTACAAGAATCTGTGTAATACTAGAGACATCCTGCCTGAAACAATCATCGGGTGTGTTCTTACATTTTATTTCAGTGCCAGACAAAGTAAGTTTTATGCTTAATTGAGCTAGATTATATCTTTGCATAATGACTTACTGGCAGTATTGGGCAATATTTTTGGCTGGACCGACCACAGACCAGCCCTATAACCCTGGATGTCTGTCCGTCACTAACTGACTGACTGACTCACTGAGTGATGAAGTTACACCATTGGTTGGATGGCCCAGTGTTTGAGTTTCACCATTGGCGGTTGCTGACTGAGACTGAGCACAGCCCCGAAATAAGTTTTAAAAACACACATTTACTGACTCAGGCTTCTCACACGAAGGCTCCGACACTGACAGGAGCATCAACCTGCGGTTACAAAGAGAAGCGACAGATCCATTTTACCAGCCTGCACAACAGCTAGCAGGTACTGAGCATGGCTAGCATCATTAGCATAGCTGTGCTGTGCTGTATAAAAACATGGTGTAGGTGCAGTGTTTCTGGTTTAACACCACTGTGCTGGGCAGGTGACAGGTATGTTTATGGTGTTTGTGTGCTCTGAAAGACATCACGGCGCAGATATAAAGTCACATAGCGGACTGACTGTTAGCCTAGCATGCTAACCCTATGTAAACATACGGATGAGACCATATGTTCCTAGACATCTACTGATAGAAACAGATGGAAGAGCAGGGGCAGTTAACAGATAATTAGAATAGTTATAATTAAAATTAGCCCTCTTTAAAATGAAACATCCCAAGATATTAGTGGGATTTATACCTTTATTTTTGACTCAAACGTAGCTCCACCATGTCATGTGATATGCTTCTCCAGTACACTTAAACAACAAATATTACTGGGACACTAAAACCGCCTATCTCTATTTCGCACATTGACCATACACGGTCCAGCCATATACTAGGTTTTGACCTAGTCTTGTTTTAAATAACCTTTTCTGTGCAGTAGCTGTTGTTTTACACTCATTGTCTGCTACTGGTATTGGATCATGTCAGTTCTTCCACCACAATAGAAACACCCAGCAGATTTTTTATTTTTTGGTGTATTTGATTTCATGTCTATTGGTAGAGTAACTCGACCCCCATTCTAGTCCAGAGTGGTTGACATTGCCTGAGGCTGTGTTCAGTTTAACCTGAGAAACACTACACTCTGAACAGCGCTCAGAGTCAGATAATCTGTGGAAATGAAAGCATGGAGTATTGGTTTTACTGTGACTTATCTCAGAACAGCTCTGTCCTTCACACATATTAGAGCTGCAATTATAATGATGATGTTAATTGATTAATCATTTTTAATCAAGTTTTTTCTGTTTTATTTAGTCTTCTATATAGTAAACTGAATATCTGTGTATAGACTGTTGGTCGGGACAAAAGAGGACATTCAAGGACATTAGGGTTTGGAATACAGTGATGGAGATTTCTCGACAAACAACTAATTGATTCATTGAGAAAATAATCGACACATTAATTGATAATGAAAATAATCATTAGTTACAGCCCTACTATATACATTCACCGGCCACTTGATTAGGGACACCTGTGCAATCTAATTTGCCATCATAGTCTCATTTGCCACCATAATCTGCCATAAATTCTACATTTATGAAGTTTATACATTTTCAGCTTTTGTTGATATTGTCAGAAAGGTGATAATTCTACTTTATGTGTATTATTAAGGACGTAATGGGTGATGGTGGTGTACTGGGGTTGCATTATGTTGAATGGTGTCCCTAATATTTTGTCCACTCCATTAACATACATGAGGGGGGCAAAATATTAGGAATACTTGATATGTGTGTTAAAACAGAGGGTGGAGTCTAAAGTAACACCTAGATTTTTTTACCTCAGCAACAGTGGATGTAATAAAACCAGGGATGGCCAAATTTAGCTGGGGGATTTTGCAAAGTGTGGCTGGGGAGGCAACAAGGATAGCCTCAAGGTTTATCCTGGTTAAGATTAAGGTAAATGCCGGTCATTCAAGCATTTATATCATTTAAGCAGTCTGTCAGGTTGGATGGTGGTAGAATGTCCAAGGGCTTGTTGTGTATGTAGAGCTGTGTGTCATCAGCATAGCAGTGAAAATTGAGGCCATGTCGATGAATTATATGTCCAAGAGGGTGAATGTAAATAATGAACAGTAATGGTCCAAGAACTGAGCCCTGGGGGACACCGTGGGAGAGGGGGGGATGTGGGAGACCTAAAGCTGTTTTCTAGCTGTGAGGTAGGACTTGAACTATGATAATGGAGTGCCACTGACACCAAGTAGTGTTTCTAACCGGTTCATCAGAAGATTATGATAGACTGTATCAAAAGCAGCAGTGAGATCTAACAGGATAGTTTACTGAGGTAACCATAGTCAGCAGCTACAAGCAGATCATTGGCAACTTTGGTGAGTACAGTCTCAGTGCTGTGTTTTGCCCTGAACCCAGACTGGGACTCTTCCCATAAGTTGTTGTTAGACATATGAATCCGCAGTTCAAAAAAGACCAAAGAACCTGGAAAATATCTGCCTCTGAGAGGCTGAAAGCAGAGAATTCTGACTTTTTTTCTTAAAAAATTACTTAAAACAATTATCAGAATTGTTGGTGATTAATTTTCTGTCTTTGAATAATTGACGAATTGATTTATTGACTAATTCATCTACATTTCATAACTACAGGCAATATGAGATGCTCATACACAACTTAGAAATATAATACAGCAGTTCTATATTTAACCAAAAGATGAACACTGACAAATCCAAAGTTTGTGTTGCCACAACCTAAACAAATGATCGGTAGGGAATAATAGCGCTTGTTTAAGACGAAACCCTAAAAGACATAAATGTTTAACAGAAGTAACTGAGTTTAAAATAAGTTTGTCTCCTCAGACTCAAACAAGCCAAGAAAAAATAATGAAAGCACTGGAAAAACTGTAAGGTGTGAGCAAAACATCAAAGCCCTAGTTGTGCGAATGGGACTGGTTAGAGGCAGCAGGGAAACACTGTATTTGCCTTGAGTTTACAAGGTGCACTTGAATGCACCATGAAGTCCTGCACGCTTTGCCATACAAAGCGATGTAGGTTTAAGAGTTTACAAGGTGCACCTGAATGCAACATGAAGTCCCTGTCGGCGCCCATGCACTTTAAAGCGATGTAGACGCGCAAACGATTTTTAAGTGGAGATAGCGCGACCGTGCCTCCCCAAAGTGTGGATGGCGTGACTTGACCGCAGTCTTCTCTGCATCACGAAGACTCATGAAGAGTCATGTTTTGATTCAGAGTGTGCATGGAGAGGAGGGGCTATTCACAGATGGATCAGTGTGTTTGTGTGAGAGAGAGAGAGAGAGAGAGACAGAGAGCGAGAGCGGGGCAAGGAGGGGCTGAGAGAATCAGTGCAACTCTTACAATGAAATAAGATTTTACTCATTTTAAATAGTAAAAAAAAAAAAAAAAAATAGAAAATCAATATGTGGTGGTCAGTGTTGATTTTGTGGCGAGCTGCCACAAATAAATCAATGTATGAGAAACACAGCAGTTTAATATGGCGCTTGGCTGAAATTACAGTATTTTTACTGCCACTGGAGGTCGGTCCTTCCATACCAGAAGGTGGATTATATGGCTGTGGTCAAAAATATGACACCGGACATAATCCCAATGGTGAAATCCAACTCAAAAACAAGCCCAGGTGATTCTAAAAATACTACGGAGAAAAATGGCCATGGAAAACAAATACACCTCTATGAAAAAGTGAGAGTATATTAGTGCCCAAAACCAAACAAGGACACACAGACAGGGAGTATGGATGAGGAGGTGAATGTGTGATCTTAAAAAAATGTTTTTTTCTACAAGTTAAATGTTTTTTTGGTGCCTGTGAGATCAACATCAATTTGTGAGTATGAGGCAGAGGGCTGTTGGAAAAACAGAATATGTGCGTAGTAAAAGTACCTTGGATAAAGATGAAAAAAACTGAATTCAGTATTATCCTCCTTGACTGAGCTTTGCTTGTCTGGACCTGTTCAGATTAGTCCTACTATTCAAAGGAACTACTGAAGAAGAAGTGACAGCCCACTAGTCTTTTTTTCCTTTGTGCGTTCACTTCAGTGGGTTCCTGTCTGTGAAGAAATGTATTGATAATGCAGGCAATGTCAGGCCTAACACACACTAATAATAATGTGTAGCCGCTACACACAGCATGGCTATGCTATGCTAATAATGCTAGCCATGCTAATTAGCTGCTAGCCGCCGTTCAGGCTGGTAAAATGATCCATCACATCCCTTTGTTTCTGCGGGTTGGTTTCAAAACACAAGCTGCTCTCAGACTGCTGGAAGCTGTAAGAAGCCCGGCCGGGTTTATCTGGGTTATCGGTGAGATCTGTGCTGTGAGCCCAGGTCAGCCTACTTCCTCCAGCTCGTCTCTGGTGTCCAGCTGGGGGGACAGCAGCAGCCTCCGTATGAGATGCTTAGACATCTCATAATGACAAAAGCTGGTTCAGCTGGTTCACATAAAATCAAACCGGTATAAGCCGGTATCCAGCATAGACTGGACCAGACCGGCAAAACTGGATATCGACCCAACCCTAATGGTTATTTATTTGTGCTTTAGGATGTAACCACCATCAAACAATCAGAAAATAATGTTGTATTTCTCTCATTCAGTGGCTTTGTTCTGGTCCTAAACTGTATACCATTGACTCTGATTGGTCTGCATAAACTTTTACTGGCCCCGGGCCATTGGGCCATCGGTTACGTTGAGCCCTGGTTGCTGTTTAAAAGCACAATATTCAAAGGAAGTGTAGCTTACAGTTTCAGCCATAATGTATAGGTTGGTTGATCGAGCTTTGGTTTATTGTTTTAAAATGCATATTCAAATGGCTTGCCATAGACCAAGAAATTGTAATTCATTTGTTGTCCATGCATCAGTGGCCTTGTAATAGCAGCTCTGGGAGGGCTGGAGAAACACAATTCCCCGTTTTGACCAGCTGGTGTCAGCAGTGACAGTCACAGTTCTCCTGACCCAGTTAGCTGAATGATAGCGCTGCATTTGAATTGTGACCCAGTGGAGGTAATCAAAGCCTCGCTGACCTTCCTTTTGTGGTGGAGTCTGGTTCCTCTGAAAGGGAAACAAGGGGGATGATTGTCTGGTCATCAAAAGATTGCCAATCCCTGCTGTTGTCTACATGGTGGATGTGGTGGGCACAATCCATTTTTTTTCACACCAGCTGGCTTTAAGTACTGGAAATTTAATCTCTTCAGGTCAGGAAATGACCACCAGCTAAATGCTAAATCTAGGAGCGCCCTAGTTGCCAAATGGTTACTGCGCATGCCAAATTACTGCAACATCCCTGGTTCGATTCCAGCCAGGGACCTTTGTTGCATGTCATACCCATCTCTCTGATCTTATTTCCTGTCTGCCTCTTCACTAATCACTGTCAAAAAAAAAAAAAAAACGGCTAAATTTGACTACCAGCAAATATGCGTCTGGCTGGGTGGGTTGCCAACTGAAGCAGAAACATTGTTTGGGGAACAAGCCATGATTTGGAGATGCTGTTCTCTTTCTAAACTCTGCTGAGTTGGTGAAATGCTGAAAAGAGGCTGGTGGATTTCAGGAGGTACTAGTCATTGTAGCCTGAGGACGAATGGGGGTTTCTGCCCTTATTCTTCCACAGAAGATGTCGGGATATGTACCCGATTGTCATCTTTTCTTGGAACATATGGGGGTCTAATCAGTGCTCGGTCTTTGTAACACAAGTCAAGGATGGGATGGCATGTAGCTTATTGTGCACAGGCCAGATACTAGATAAGATTTTTGATCAGTTTGGGCCTTTTGTGTCGGCGTGCTTTTTATGGCTTGCACTACTTTACGCCTCATTATCAACACACTCGTGTCAACGTCAAGTCCTCTGAAGTATCTCATTTTGGGTTGTTCTAATAGACTGTCTTCTCTCCTCCCTCCTCCTCTATTTTATATTTCTCCTCATTTTTCCCCTCTCGCTGAAGGATGGCCACACTCCTCTCACGCTTATTATCAGTTGCCTAGCAACCAGGAGGAGAAGCTTTTTTCGGGGTGGTACTTTGTGATGGAAGCGGGGGCGGGGTGAGGTGTGCATTGTTCAGGAATAAATGGCTCGTGAATTCAGTTCCACCGAAGAGAGGCGGCGAGGAGCACTGTTTTTTTTAAGAAGAAGATTCATTGAACGACGGCATTGTTCCATTACATAGTGTCTCAATTAGCAAACTCATTCACCTGGGCTTCACCACTGTTATGGCAATGGGTTTGCATCCTAATTATCCCTGTGCCAGTGAGAGTAAGGCAAGGTGCCAGTGTGTGTAGCCATGGGCCATGTGTGACTCAGACAAACTTTGAAGAGGAAGAGGCTGAAGTTGACAGTGAGGGGCTCTTCAGTTTCACCACTTCTGCATCACCAAACACCGTCTTGGAGACAGATACTGTTTTTGTCTCTCTGTTCACTCATGTAAAAAAAAAAAAAGCTTTATCTTCATCCTCTAGCATTTCATGATAGATTTTAACATTTCATGATGTAACAAATACAATAAATACACAGGAAATATGGTTTGACCTTAATGCATTTTATTTGAATCTTCTATCAAGAAAGAACTTCCAAAGAGTGTTTGGTGGTTTCACATGTCCAAACCTATAAATGCTCTGAATTGGGGAGCACACTCTGTACTGCCAGATGTCCAATTATTTTATTCAGTTACTAAATTAGTTTATCTCAGAAGAAGACTTCTATCGAATGTGGGGCTGTGCGGGCGGTTGTGCCGGCTTCAAAATCTATGAATTAGATTAAGTCATTTCAACAGTGGTGAGCCCCTGTTGTTACTGTGTGTGTGTGTGTATGTCCTCAGTAAAGCGGTGATGTTTTGGCTGAAGCTGACAGGTAGTGTAAAGCCATTACGACCATAGAGTAGCAAAGTTCGATGCATTTCCAGAGAATTTTTTGCTAGCTGTAAGGAAACCACAAGCGTATGGTGGATGAATATTTAGCTGGGTTGTGCAAACCATTACTTCTGCTTTGCTCAGCCCCTGTGATTATCACAGCTGCATCATAACACTCACCCCCCCCACCTCCGAGCTGTTGATCCCAATTCAGATCATACCAACGACGTGAGAGCAAATCACACTGAATGTGATTACAGAAGAGAGTGTATCGTACAGATCCATCCCGGTGCCTTCCTCTTCACCTCTCTCAACGGAGCGTTTGAGAGAGGGGCCCCCTCGTGTAATTAACGTGACCCCAGGAGATGTCTTTAGTAAGGACGGAGGGAACGGCGGTGCTCTGCAAAGAACATTCATCTTAAAATACCACAAAACTGCCAACTGGGTGAGATTATATATTCGCCTCCAATTTTAGTTTCATTTGCTTGAGCAATTCTTTGGGAATAAGTTTAAATGTCACTGAATTTGTATCAAGAAAATGGAGAACGGGTGAGTTTTAAAGTGTATAAAAAAATAGAGCTGCAACAATTAGACGATTAATCGG
Organism: Thunnus thynnus; assembly: GCF_963924715.1. NCBI lineage: Eukaryota > Metazoa > Chordata > Actinopteri > Scombriformes > Scombridae > Thunnus > Thunnus thynnus. The sequence goes on from NC_089521.1 coordinate 30,013,791, forward strand.
TTAGTTGTCGATTATTAAATGAATCGACAGCTATTTTAATAATCGATTAAAGGTTTTGAGTCATTTTTTTAAGAAAAAAATGTCCAAATTCTCTGATTCCAGCTTCTCAAATGTGAATATTTTCTAGTTTCTTTAGTCGTCTATGACAGTAAACTGAATATCTTTGTGTTATGGACTCTGTTGGGATAAAATAAGACGTTTTAGGTTGGGAAACATCAAGATTTTTCACCTTTTTCTAACATTTTATAGACCAAACAAGTCATCGATTAATCAAGAAAATTATTGTTGGCTGCAGCCCCAAACTCAATGTTAACAAAACATAAATTATCTTAATTCCTCACATCGTGCGTCCATTCAGGTTAATACACATTTCATGGTACAAAGCATGTAAAACATCTGCAGGTGCTTCACCAAACACAACTGGACTTCAAGCCTGTTTTTCCGCTGCCCTTTCTGTCATGTTTCCCAATCATATTTTTAAATAGAAAAAGTATGTCGGTTGACTTTTGGATCCCTTCAGTATCCCGCAAAATGATTTTTAATGAAAAATCAAATTGAATTGGGGAAAAAAAATAGTTTAATAATGATAGCTTACATTATAAATTATCCCACCCCACTTCCAGATTTAGCTTATTAAAAGACTTTGACCCAGTATTGCAAGAAATATTTTGGAAGATAAATATTTTTGCAGTGAATCAGGAGAGAGAGAGAGAAGGCGTCCCTTTGAAGGACAAAGACATTGGGGGGAAGAGGAGGAGGAGGAGGAGGAGGGTGAGGAGGAGGAGGAGGGTGACTGAGTATGGGACACAAAAGAACACAGGCCTCAATCGGTACACACTCCTCTATTCAGCAGCCGAGCTAATCCACATGCTAGCTAGCTTCACCCCATTCACAGCGGGGGCCACGAGGACGTCCGGCTGACCTCCCGTCTATTTAGGTTAGCGGGCTGTTGTACAGACTCACCACTGTACCCATTCATATGTTGTCCCAGTGTGTGCACCACTGCTGCATGGTTACTGGGTTATGTGTGCACTTCACTACATTTTAAAGGCTCCGTACTCCAGTCTTTATTAAAGTTTTACAGTATGCATCAATAATGAGACTTATCACTTGTAGCAGGTTTACTACGAGCACATTTGGGTATCCATGCATCCTAAAGAGGGAAAGAAAGTTAAATCATTTAGATTTAGAGCTCTTAAAAAGATTCACATGTCCTGAATACAGTCTTTTTTTTTTTGTTATATAATGCAGATTTTTATAGAGAGTGTATAAATACATGTTTGGTGGTGTTAACAGCTGCCAAATTAAATATGCAAAATACCATCATTTGTGTACAGTAGCTTGATCAAAAGAGGTGATCGACCGTTAGTGTTTATGTTCAGTTGACATATATTTTACTTCCAGTTGGTGCCCATGTGCAGTAGCTGAAAATAGCTACATATATAATTTTTGCATGTTATGTCCATACACATTTCATCTCTTGAGGTCTTGTTTCTACTTCAACTTCAATCAGCTGTACTTTTTTTTTTTTTTGTTTGTTTTTGGTTGTTGATTTTCTGATAATCCTGGTCTGTATTTGATTTTGGGTCCATTTAAATGGGACAAAGTGCTTTCTGGAGCCTGTAGGGACAGGAGCACGCTAATACAGACATTTGATGTACTTTTATTAAAAGATTTGAGGGCTAGAGTAGAGATTTACCTGCATGTTATTTAGTCATTTTAAAGCAATGACTGCTCACGTTTTTTTTTTAAATTTCTCTATGGTGTTTAATTGTTTTCTAATCTAATATGTACCTGTGTGTTAACAGTTAAATGAAAGTATACATAGAGTATGTTTTGATAGGTTTTCTTTGAATGCAGGTTTGATTGATGATGTTGTTATTACAGCAGAAAATATGTTACCTGGCTCACTGACGGCCAGGTGTGTGTGTGTGTGTGTGTGTGTGTGTGTGTGTGTTGTTTTAACAGCAGGTAAACACACAGCAGTCTCTAATGCTCGGCTTCATACTCTTTTCAATTTGTCCAACTGACAGACTGCAGCCCCTAGCTCCCCTCACTGCTCCTTCGTGTGTGTGTGTGTGTGTGTGTGTGTGTGTGTGTGTGTGTGTGTGTCCCGTTGTATCTCTAGCGGTTGGCTTTTTTTTTTTTTTTTTTTTTTTTAGCTCCAAAGTAGACAAACCATTTTGATTGGCCTGCGTCCCACTCTCTTTCTCCGGTGCCCCCTCAGCACCAGCTGCCTCCCTCCTCCCCCTCAGTATCTCTTTATCTGTCCCCCCCTCTTCTGCCTCTTTTCTCTCTTCATCCTCCTTTTTCTCCTCTCCCTTTCCACTCCCTCCCTTTTCTCTTTGCTGCCTTCTTCCTTTCTTCGCACCCTTTTTGCTCCCGCTCTTCCCGTCTTTCTCTTGTGCTCAATCTCCCTCCTTTACTCCCCTTATTCTCCTTGCCTCTCTCCCCTTCTCCCTCCTCGCCTCCCTCCCTCCCTCTGCCCATCTAGCAGCAGCAGCAGCAGTAGTCAGTCAGTCTTTTTACAGCTCCCTCTCTCTCTCTCCCCCCTCTCTGTCCTGACGTCACTCTCTGTTTGCATAGCTATTGTCTTACAGCGGCTGCAGCAGCAGCAGCGGTGGCCGTGGCTCTTCACCGGATTTTGAGTTTTTCACTCCCCCTTGTCTCCCCTCTCCACGGGAAAGCCTCTCTCTCTCTCTCTCTCTCCGTCCGTCTCTCTCTCTCTCTCTCTCTCCTCTCTCTTCATTAGTAAATCCTACAGTGGAATGAGAAGCGAGAGAGTGACGAGAGAGGAGAGGATGAGAAGAAGAATATAGACTGCAGAAAGAGGAGAGATGCGATAGCTAGCCGCAAACACCCGTTATCTCCATCTCTGGATTTGACCACACTTTGCCACGGCTGTGAAGGATTTCTGCTTTTTTTTATTTATATTTATTTATTGATTGATTTAATCCTCCAAAAGGCCTCTTGTGTTTTTTTTTTTTTTGTGGCCGGACTAACTGAGCGTGTGTGTGTGGAGGAGGGCTTTTAAAGCAGCGACGGATAGCGGAGCTGGGGCATCTGGCCGTCTGGGAGGCAGCGACGGCCGGCTGGCTGCATTGTGTTGCTTTGATGACCCCCGCTGTGTAGCTGCCTGCTCATCAACCTCCCCTCTCTCTCTCTCTCTCTCTCTCTCTCTCTCTCTATCTCTCTCTCACCCTCCCCCCTTCTCTCTCCTCTCTTTCCTCCTTCTCATCCTCCTCCTCCTCCTCCTCCTCCTCCTCTCTCTCCATCACAGCTCCCGATCCAGCCATGTTCGGCACAGAGTCATCATGTAAGTACCACCACCATCCTCCCGCCGCTCGTGTGTCTGTGTATCTTTATGTGTCTTTTTATTTTATGTGTACGTTTTTATCTCATGGAGAGGAGGAAAAAGGAAACTAGCTATTCCTGCATCCCTCCTCTCCTCTCCTCTCCTCTCCTCTCTTCTTCCTGTTTTGCCTCCATGGTTGCTAGTGGCAGATTGCATGGGGAGAAATCTGGGATCTACCATTTTAGCACGGAGGGTCGGCACTACAAGCTAGCTGGTCATGCTGAGCTTACAGCCTGCCTTGCATTCTCTCACTCACAGCCTTACTCTGTGTGTGTGTGTGCGTGCTTGCGTGCGTGTGTGTGTATGGAGTCATGTCCTGTCAGTATGTATTTACAGTCCTCTTGAGTGTAATGGCGTGTTAGTTGAAAGTGTATATGAGTGAGAATGTCAGAAGATGGATGCTTTTCGCCGGAGTTGCATCGTTTTCAGACGCATCAGCCTACCCCTTCTCTCTTCTTTCTCCCACTCAGTCAGATGTCTGTAAGGTGCAAGTGAAGCATTTCCAGTCTGGGACGCTACTGAAGCTAACATAACACACTGCCGTCGTGTATGTATATGTATGTATGCGTGCACGTGTGTGTGTCCAACCTCCTTCAGAAGAGTTGATCTGTAGTTGGACCGACGTCTCTCTCCCCCCTCTACCCCACCCTCTCTCATGAAAACCTTTCACTTTGATCAATACCATGATACCTCACTCCACTACCTGCTCTATGCTTCAAGGAAGTCTGAGCTGACCTAATTGATTCTGTCACGGCTGCACAGTCAGAGCAGAAAAGTAACTTCTGTTTTTTTTTTTGACGTCAGATCAGAGCTAGCTTGCACGCCGGCAGCTGCACAGGCTGTGTGTTGTGTTGTGTGTGTGTTAGCGTCCCGGCTGTTACTGTGAGGGAGAGCTGTCATGCACCACTTCCCTGCTGAACAGTTTAGTGTAATCTTTGTTTATCAAAATGCACAGCTGAGTGGATGACACCGTGGAGTCTTCTGGAAGCGCAGCCTGGTACAGATCACATTTTATATTTCACCAAAAGAGCCCCTGACCGAGGTTGTCTTGTCCTTGTGGTCTGGGAGTCTGAGTTCTTGCCAAAATTTGAGGTCATTTGAGGGTCAAACTTAATGCTTTCACTAAGTCAGTTGGACAGCAGATTGTCTACAGGGGTTTTTAGCCTGCAGGAATTGTTGTAGCTTTTAAAAGGTTGTGATGATCTATTTCAAGCACCGAATACATGTTTGAAAGATCTTGAAGAGGGTTTATTGTTGTAGGGATCATATTGTGTTACATGTCCTCTGTCTTTTGTAATCATGGCAAAGAATTAATGAAAACAAATCAGACTATAAGTGCCGATGTTGAGCTTTTCCAAATTTCTGCTTATGCTTGTCTTTTCAGTAAAACCCTTGTTTAGATGTTTTAACATCTGTTGCAGCTGACTCTTGCCTTTCAATAGAGTAGAAGATTGAATGGTGATGAAGAAAGAATAGAGTGTTAAACAACAGAAGAGAAGTATAAGAAGAAATCTGGAACTGCTCACCCTACTTACATTTTTGTTCCTAAAGGATTCAAGGAGATATAAAATACTAGAGGTCAAGTAGTTGTGTCCATTCCTTGTATTTCAGCTTCAAATTAGACAATGTGTTTATACAGTAGTGTGTCAGAGAAATAAAGTTCATATACAAGATGTATTGTTGTTGACGGACACGGTGGCTATACCAGAGATGCAGCGTGACCTGTTTGATTATGAGGCAGTTTCTGCTTGGACGCCCTGCTGCTGTCTTATGATGTTGTAGGACTGTCGTTTTTACATTTTGTTATGTGATCAGTTTGGTACAGGTACACTAGAAAATCATAACTGTGCTGTATTTCAGTAGAAAGCTAAATGGTAATGGTGCTGCACCAAGGCCATAGTGCATATACAGCATACAGAGAAGATTAGTGAATGGAGGCCAATGAGTAACAGTTCACAGGATCTGATTCAAAAGAGTACATGGTAGCTGTGGCCAGCTTTTTACAGCTGATAAGGTTGTTTTGACTGTGAACACATGAAAACATACATAAATTCCATTATTATTTGGTTCAATAGTAAATGTCAAACTCACTTGGTGATTGTGGTGCTTTGCTTTGTGACCACACAATGAATATACAGAACATGTCACTGGTTCAGTAGACTGTCATGTGAGACATAGTCAATCCTGACTCACTGACTAATAAAGTTGCATCATTGGTCGGCTGGCCCAGTGTTGGAGTTTCCCAATTGGCTTTTGCCCTTTCAAAATGTATCGGTTTCAATGACGTCCTCAGGGGGCATTTACAGTGGAGCTGAAATAGGCTAAGTTTTAAAAATACACATTTACCGACTGAAGTGTCTCGCATGGAGGCTCTGATACTGACAGGAGCACCAAAGAGATGCGACGGATCCATTTTACCAGCCTTTACAGCGGCTAGCAGCTAGTTAGCGTGGCTAGCATCGTTAGCATAGCTTTGTCGTGCTGTGTGCAGCCTGTAGACTGTATAACAATAAGGTTTAGCTGTGGTGTCTCTGGTTTAACAGCACCGTGCTGGGCACGTGACAGGTGTGTTGATGGTGTTTCTGCTCTGAAAGACGTCACGGCACGGATATAAAGTCACACAGCTGATGGACTGTTAGCCTAGCATGCTAATCCTACGTAAACATATGGATGAAGCCGTATGTTTACAGACATCCGCAGGTAGAAGCAGATGAGAGAGCAGATAATTAGAATAGTTTCAATTAAAATTAAAATAAGTTCTCTTTCAAATCAAACATCTCAAGATATGAGTGGGAAGTATTGTTCTTGCAACTGCATTTATCTTTTTTTCTTTTTCTTTTTTGATTCAAACGTTTGTGATATGCTAGTTCAGTAAACTTTAACAACAAGTTTTACTGGGACCACTACAGAAAATTGCAGATGAACATTTCATATCCAGAAATTCACATTATAGACACTACCACTGACTATCCCTGTAACAAATTGGACACAATTTCGCACATTGACCATACATGATCCAGCCATATACTAGATTTAGTCTTGTTGTTGGAGCCCTCTGCGTTGGCACCCCTGCTGCGTCGCCGTACTGGGCCCATTCAAATAAAATGAAAGGGTTGTGTTTTTTCCTGCAGGGCAAAAGTCGGTCTGAACGTCGTCGTTGTGTGCTGCTACCACCAACCATTATAGATATAAATGTTTGATTTTCATAGAAATTGGCAGTTTCTTACGTTGACAGAGCTTTATGCAAATTCATTCATAGCTTTTTGAAATTACCTTGGAAACAAACAGAATGTGGCGAAATTATAATACCCATTTACTGTTGGTAAATGCCCATCAACTAATTTTAAATGGGCATTAGGTTCTGTAGGTCTGTAGGTTGAGGTCATAAACTCACCAGCATTTGTTGAAACACTCAGAGGCAAGTGGAGCCTCTTTTATAGGCAGTTTCATTGGAATTGCTTTGCTAGGAAACAGCTTGGGTCCAAGTTTATTTCCAAGCAGCGAACACTGCATCAGTAAACACTGAAATGGGAAATGAACTTGGACACATTTAGAAAGTTTTTGTTTGATACAGCGAAATAGTCTCTGGAATTGGAGGCTATGTTAAAATAGCAATCTATAGTTTTTGACTGTATATGAGACTTTTATACTTTTTATGATGAGCCTTTCCAACTGTGATGGTGTAAATCAGGATTTTCTGCTGTAGTCACAACGACATTGTGCAAGCTGACCATCAAGTCATCTGGCTTTGACAGAGACGCTTGTAACTAGGATGTTACAAGTCTTGTCTCCACAGCAGTGTGTGTCATTGAGGAAAACACTCAACCTGCAACTCGGGGGTGTAAGATTTGTGCGTTTTTAAGCCAAAATCTGATCTCAAGTACATCCAGATTGAGAGGAACAAAATCCTGGCAAGTTCTCACATCCATGGCTGGAGTTCTGAAACACTGCTGTCCTGTTCAGCCTCACTCGCAATTCTCAAGATAATAGAATTATTTTAACAGTTAAAATGTTTATATCATAAATAAGCCACAATGATTTTAATTTTAGACATTGGTATAATCACAGTGTACAGTCTATCGTCAAACTATCACTGGGGAAAAAATGGAAGCCTCTTTCAACTTCTGTGCTGCATTGTACGTTGTGGGTCAGTGATCAGGTTTGGTGGGAAATGTGCCGAATTGCTTTCTGGCACCAAACAGTGCTCCATTTGAAACCACCCACTATACTAGCAGAACATACTGATTTGGACAAAATTTAGCATGTAGTATGCAGAATGAAACAAAAGCAAAATCAGCAGCAGTGTTTCCCCTAGGAGTTTTTTGTGGTAAACACCGAAAAAACCCTAAAGAGACAAGAAGAGACGAGTCATTCACATCGCAAGTTTCCAAGAGTTTCCAAGGAAACAACACAGAGGTTGACTCATGTTTCAGAACAGTGCCGCACAGAGGCTCTCAAACGCAAATGGTTATTGATTTCCGAATGAATGGATATTTGGCATTATTTTTGGCATTAACGAAAAGTTTTTTTTTGGTCCGTTGGGGCCTCTCGTTGGCCTGGTGGCCAACCAGGCCTGTGCAATTATAGAGGAAATACTGAGCAGTATGCCAAAAATACCCGGATGTCATACTAATTTGGAAAAAATCTCCAGTATGCATCCAACCAGTCTACCTCATCTACCGAGTTCCACAATGCTAAGCACTGGAACGGTGACAACAACCGGTCATTTTTGAAACGGCGGACAGCAACATAGCAGAGATTTTGAACCAGGCTAAAAGCTGTTGTAATTTTCGCTCTAGGACTATTAATATGTCACTTTATTAAGTTATAATTCAGGCAAGAAATTAACCATTTAGATTTGTGTGTTCAGTTTATCCCAGTAACAGCTGTTTGGAAATTTGCTCCGATGTTTTCAGAGATATGAGGAGCTGCTGGCTGAGTGAGACCAGTCAGTCAACTCAGCCGTTGCCGTTAGCCGTGCTATTGTTTACTTTCACTTTCCAAACCCGGAAACTGGTTAAGCCTGGCCTAGCATACTGCAAATTAAATTGATTTAACAGTTTCATGCTGAATACTACCATGAAAAGCAGTATGCAGTATACTGTAATACTGCGTTCTTTGGTAGTCTGTAGTAGGTGGTTCTGAATATAGCCTCGCTTCCCCCTTCCTCATTATGGCAGATGATAGAGGTAGTGAAAAGCCAGGAAATCACCTCCAACATGTTGATTCTTTTCAGTTCAGCAAATGACAATACAAATAAAAATTCCATTTGTTTACTCTTATATAAAGTTATAACATGTAATTTGGCAATACACATAGGAGATGTGTGGCATATGTTGGTCATGATAATACCCGTATAATCTTAATGTGATAAAAATTTGTCACATCATTTGTATTTACGCTTTGACAATTATACAGCAGCGATTCACATGAAAGCGAATGTAACACTGCTGCTTGCACCACTGTGGAGGAGTCAGTTTCAAAAATAAAACAACCTCAGTCATGTGGAAGTGGTTTGGTGACATTAACCTTCAGAGAAAAAGAGCAAATGCTACACAGCATACTCATCATCATCTAGTAACTGCTTCGGCCACGATGTGAGTCGTGTCAGGATCTGATTCGGCTCAGGTGACAAAACTGATTGATTGATCATGACATTGTATGTTCACGTTGTTTTACTTCATCAGAACAGCAGCGTTGCTTAAATAATAAAACGCTCTGAGTTTTGTGACCAGTTGCACACAAGCAGAGGAGAGCAGACAGCACTGCCAATCAAACACCAGACTGAATTCAGTTTGAAAATCACCAGCTGGACATGTTTTATTTACCTGATACCGTCTGTGCTGAGTTGAAGTCTAAAGCTCCATATTGGTCAACAGGACTCAGCTGACTACCATCATTACAAAAGGTGACGGGCTGTTTTAACTTCTGTCTATTTAAGACCCCCTTCCCAATGAACTCTGCTCTGATTGGTTAGTTTCCGAAAGCATCCGCCGGCTCCAGAGTCTGCGTAAACAAATAATAATAGTAGGATTTTGCTTCTTTTTCTCATTGCTTACTCGAACTCAAATACATCTGTACATGTTTGAGCCTGAATCTGATCCGAAACATGTGAGTGGACGACGCAAACTACCCGTGGAACAACTTTAGCAACAAAGGCTACGGAACGGACGCTCATTTGTCACCTTTGTAGTTTAGAGATATTGAATGACTTACCAGGTGTACCATGCAGGATTTTCCTTAAACAATGTATAGAGTCATACAAAAGTAATCCCTCTCAATCATCACTTATGACCCTCTAGAAGTGTGTGGTGGTGTCTGCCTTTATTTTCTTGTTTTCTTATTATTTTGCTGTGTTCAGGATGTTTCTGGGTGTCGATCTTTGGGCAGCGGTTGTGTAGCCCGCAGCCAATAACAGAGCGCAGGGTGTGAAGTCGGGACTCTTAGTGTAGCGACCAGGTTACATCGCTGTCTCCGTCTCTCTCTTCTGCTCCGATCTGCTCTCTGTCTCTGTGTGTCATGAACGTATAAAGAGACTCTGTGTGTCTGTTTGACCGAGGGCGGGGCTGAGCTACACACACACGCAGAGCAGAGAGGCCACGGCGGTCAGGATGAAGCTCAGCATTCACACAAAATCCGGCAATGCGGCACCTGCCCGCAGGGTTGCACGGAGCGGAGGTGTGCGCGGAGGCGTGGGCGTGTTAATTTGTGCTTCAGAACGCGACCGCCTTGAAACAATCAGAAAACAACATTTTATTTATCTAATTCACCGGCTTTGTTCTCGCCAGCACCGCTAGTTCTGTTCACTCTCTAGCTTGCTCAACTGCTGATGCCCCCTCTCTCTCTGTCTCTCTCTCTCTTTCTCTCTCTTTCTTCATGCTTTGATTTTTCAAAAGGCCTTTCGGTAGTGATGTCTTCCTCGGTTTTATTGGGTGTTAGACTTTAAAGAGCAGCCCTTCATTAGCCATTTCCCTCTGTTTTTTAACAGCGAGCAGCACTTATAAATGCACCTTACTGACTTCAGTGTGAACACAAACATCATTTACTTCACACAACTCTGGGTAAATGCAATTACCTTGTCAAACACACACACACACACTCTCTCTCTCTCTCTCTCTCTCTCTCTCTCTCTCTCTCTCTCTCTCTCTCTCTCTCTCTCTCTCTCTCTCTCTCTCTCTCTCTCTCTCTCTCTCTCTCTCTCTCACACACTCACACACTCACACACACACACACACACACACACACACACACACACACACAGCTCATTATTAAACATTTGGCCTGATCAGATGTCACCTCCCTGCCTCCATCTCTCTTTTCAGGCCACCAATCCAACATCAGTGTTTGTGAATGGCTACTGCATTGTGCATTGCTCTTTATCCTTTGGCCCACATGTTGCAGGATGTTATGAGGAAGAAACGGATGATTCACTAGTTGTACAATAAATCTGCACTTTATCAAAATGGAGGTCAGTACTTGCAGTTTTCTAGGTGGTACAAGATGTTATTCCTGCCTGAAGGGAGATTCATTTTGTTTTTCTTGTAGTCATTTAAACTTTATCATTAGTACACAACAACGGTGATATAAAATGAGAGAGAGGGGAAGGTAATAACTAAATACAAAAAATGCAAATGCAAAAATGTTGGATTCAAACCAGTGACTCTCAGCCTGTTTAGTCAGTACTGCAGCCTTGGAGGGGGGGGGGGGGGGTATTGATTGTCTGATGTCAAATTGTCTGGAGAGGAACAGAGATCCTATTATCATTGATGTGAACTGAAGGGACCAACAGTGACATTGCATTCTTTTTGTTGGCGTTACTATCAGTTTAATAATAACTTCCTCAGATGGTTATGTGGAGGGTCGTACTCGTTTGTAGTGACTGACTCTGCTCGTAAACCCCACAGTGCTAGGATGGCAAAGTGCTGTCGAGATGAAAACGTAGCCAGTAGGGTTGCAACGGGATGAGATTTACATGGTATGATAACTGTCTCACGGTTTCACGATATTTCACAATTGTTATTATTATTATTATCATCAGTTACAATGACCCTGAAAGGAATGAAAACAGAAGCACTTTATTATAGTTGAAACTTGAAACATTTTTTTTCAATGCTAGCATGTATAAAAACTTGATTTGCATGTGACAAACACCAGTGATGGAGGAAGTACTCACATCCTTTTTCTTAAATAAAAATACTAATACCACACTGTGAAAGTACTTTAGTAGTCCTGCATTGAAAATGTTAAGTAGAAATATGGAAGTTTTATCACGTAATGTATTTAAAGTATTAAAAATAAGTACTCAATGCAGAAAAACGTCCCCTGTGACTGTTATACTAATATATATATAATATAATTAGATTATTGTTACTCATGCATTAATGTAAAAGCATTGAATTATTGTTTATCCAACTGCAACTAATGATTATTTTCATTATGGATTAATCTGTTGATTATTTTCTCCATTAATCAATTGTTTGGTTTGTAAAAATTCTCAAACTAGTGAGAAATGACGTCACAAGCGCTCTAAACAATTATCAGAATAGTTTCCAATTTCCTGTAGGTGTGTGACAGCACAGCCGGACTGATCCTGTCTGTATTTTTAACTCTCACACACACTCGCTTATGTCAGCCCTCTCGAGCTGGGGAAAGTTTGTGTGTGTTTCTTTACGGGGTCAGATCGGAGTCAGTGTGTTTCTGTTTGTAAGTCAGAGGTTAGACAACACAGATGGAGCCGGGAGCCGGGATGTGGAAAATCATTTCGATAGCGCATTTTATTATGGACGGTCAAGCGTTCACATGTTTTTTCTTTAAGGATTAAACACTTTATTTGATCTGCATGGAGGGAAGTGTTCCCTCCTTTGGCAGCCATTGCGTCCACATTTTTTTTTTTTTACAAATTAGATATCTGTCCTCAAGGACAACCCTGTGCTCGTTTTTACGATATCCAAAATATTCCCACGCTGCTGATTTTTTTCAACTTCTTTTCCGGGGGGGGTGGGGTGGAGATTGGTGGCATCAGTCTTGCTTCTCACTGCCGTTTTCTCCACTGCATGTGTTTGTGTGTGTGTTGCGCCAGTTGCAGAATCTGACAGGCATTTGAGGAGGACAGGAAATGTGCACGCTGGTAAAATGTACAAATGTACATGGTATGATAAGTGAAACCGGGACACCGACACAACCCTATTAGCCAGTAGTTCATTACTGTTTTGATTTTGTTACTACAGTTAGAAAATCATGGAGCTACCTCCTCATGTGTGGGTGAACAGCACAACAGTTGGTGGATGAATGTTTGTTCGACTTTTACCGTACTGCTTAGTATATGAGTGCACAGTTGCACACTGGATATTCCTTATGCAGGGAGCTTTTATAAGTCCCCTAAGCGGTGCACATTTCAAAAAGCACCACTCATGACTTAAGCACAGTGGATACTTGCTAAGAAAATGATTTGAACCCAAGTTCTCCAATTTTCTCAATGGCCTTCCAACACCCTGACCTGTTCAAGACTGTCTTTACTGTCTCTTGGCTGTTTGGAAGCCCTGATTGAGGTTCAGTCTTGGACAAAGGTTTGAAAAAGTGAGATTAATTTGTAGAATCAGTCTAAACCACATTATTTACTCATATACTGTATGTGTCTGAGCCACTACAAACAGTCGTAATTGTTTTATACCTTTTTATTATGGAGCCAATAATAGAGATGACAGGAAATGAAGGAGCAAAAGACTGCCAAAAGCCAGAGTGATACAAGTTTACTGTGAGGTGAGCTGGGATAGATTTGCTAGTAATTTAAGGATAACAGTTAAGAGTTAACAGCTTACATGAAACCATTCTGTCCTGATCATCTGGTTTGAGCACATTTCCAGTTTGTAGTCTAAATAATCTCTGATATCCACTGTTACATGCAGTTTCATGATCGATAAGGATTTCAGAAATCTTCTTGGGTGTCCCCGGCCTAGCCCTGGTTGAAACCTGAACACCACACTGACTGTAGACCGGGCTATTTCTGTGTAAGATAAATGTTAGATTGCAAGCGGTATGCCAACTGATAAGGCTGAGCTCAGGTTAATGCAGCTGGGAAATGGAGTCTTGTTTTGATTGTGGGAGGATTGCTGTAGGCCATACCTTTAGTCATATCACTCCAACATTGTATAAGTGCTATTTCATCGCTGGTCCATTATGTGTTTTTTTTATTTTTATGCTGGATGTTATTTTGGTTATTGCCCTGACAAGATCACATCATCTTTCAATGCAGTGATAAGCCACTAATGGGCTTTGAACTCTCATGCTGAGGTAGCTCCAGGTTGTATTTGTTTGTTACGCTGTCGGGGCCCATGAGCAGAATAAGGTGCTTACTGAAATTGGCCATTTGATGAAAGCCAAAGAGAACTCTGACGGCAACCAGCTGTCTCTGTTGCTGTGGTAACCCCCCGTAAGAACGGCGAAACCGGCAGAGTGATCGGGTTTCTGTGGTAACTGCTGACTTATGCTATTTTTGTCTCTTGAGCTCATATAGTTGGCTGGAAGTTGAGTGAGCCAAAAAGGAGGCTTATTTTAGATAAAGGATCTTCAGTAAGGACTTTTATCCCCTGAAAGAGACACTAATGTATTCCCATGGATTATGACCTTTGACCCTAAATCCTCACCCAACAGATAAAGGGTCTGAAAACATCTCGCCATAAAGCTTGTACACTCTCTAATGCATCGGATTTTAAAGTTTAAACATGGTTGTTGTTGCAGTAGCTCACTGCATGCCAGTAATAAACTTACTATCTGACCAAAACATCTCTGTATTTTTTCCCCCATGTGCAAAATCTTGACATTGAAAACTAAATTAAAGGCACAATCTAACTCATTTGCTACTTTTTGGATTGGAAATTGTGTGATATAGGGTAGTTATCCCAGGTGTGAATGCAGCAAAATTTCAATTTGCTTTCATTTTGTAGTGTAATACTTGTGTATGATGTGTCCAAACATTAAAAACTACTGGGAAATATTACCTAACTAGTTGACTTGAGTGAAAACCCCGGTGTCTGAACTGGAGCAAAGAGTCTGTTTCTCCTTTTGAGCTGCCTGAATGATGCAACTCTCCTTCAAAATCAGATGGCTACGATAACGTCTTCTTCTGTGAAGCTGATCTTTAACAAAATGATTAACAACAACATGTATCTGCTTCCTTATCAGTGGATTATTTATGCTAGTAGTCTTTCTTAAGCCATCATTGTTTCTCACTAAAAAAAAAAAAAAGCAGCGGAGCAGCAAGTCTCTGTTGGTGCTGTGTGCTTATCAAACGAAATAGGCTTCGGTTTTCAAATTTTGGATGAATTTACTTGTCTTAGTGAATTTTGATGATGGCCTATTTCCTTGATCATTCATAGCTGTTGAATACTGTATTCTTAGGTCAACCACAGCATGTTCAGATTAGATCACAACTATTTATAAAAAATAAAATAAAAAAAAAAGACCTGGAAATGTTTTTACATCATAGTTAGTCATTTCACTGGCATTCAAAATCTCCATATATGGATCTGAGGCTGGTTGTGAAACTATTCAACAAACAGGACCAGCTCCCAGGCCATTTGCTGCTGCCATCCATAACTTCAGCGGTGCACAGCCTGTGCCAACAGTAACAGAGCTCAGACTCTTGAGTTTTAATGATCATAGGCTTGGCCAGAGCCACGGGAGGTGAAGTCATTCTGTTGCTCTTGAATTCAGTCTCAGCTTGCTCACCACACTCGCCATGGGCATAGTTAAATTTCTTTGAGTCAAATGTTCTATGTAGCTCAACAAATTAAGCATAGCAACTACCGTTTGTGGAATTCCAGTGGGTTTGAGTTCCAGTAACAAACATTGTACTGTATGTGTGCGGTCCATGCCACTTTGGGTCAAAGTGTCCACTAAATGGCATCTTCTAGGTCTGATAACTGGCTCCTTTTTTGAATAGAATACTTTTTTCAGTCACTTTATAATTGTTTGACATTAAAATGTTCAAATTTGAACATGAAAGACTGGTACAAAATATAGTTTATTAGCAGCATCAGTATATTGGTGCTGGCTTTCAAACCCATAACAATTAATAATTAGATCACAGAACAACAACAGAAAGCTCAAAATATTTTCCTGTTTGTCATCTTGTCTGGACAATAATTATTTGGGCTGCAACTAACAATTATTTTCTTTAGTGATTAATCTGCTGATTATTTTTTCCATTAATCATTTTCTCTATAAAATGTCTTTAAAGGTCTTATTTTGTCCAAACAACAGTCTAGAACTCAAATATATTCAATATTCATATCATGTATGACAAAGAAAAGCACTAAATCATCACATTTGAGAAGCTAAAAGCTTCGTACTTGCTTAAAAAAATGATTAAAATGATTATTAGATTATCTCACTAGTTGTATTAGCACTATTAAAGGTAGAGTCAGTCATTCTGGACAAAGCTTGTTGATGTTTGAACTGAACACCCAAACAAACACACCCCTCCCTTCATACTCATTCAGAAGCTCTGCCCCCCTAAATTCATGGATGTGCATCGCCAAGGCAACGACCAAAAGAGAAATATGGTTAAGAGGTTGAAAACACATATAGAGCGGGATATTTCTGCGGTATAAACAGCTGCCTGCTCAGATTATGCTTCACTAAACGCGACAGAAACAGACTCGTAAAAAGCATAAAAAAACACGGCTGGTCTCCGTGAGACTGTCTGGGATTCAGTGTGGACTGATATATTTAATAAAATGGACGTGTATCTGTTCTGTGAGAAAATGCTTTCTATGTGAATTGGCCACGGCCTCTCTCTCTCCAGTTCGCCAGCCCTAACTGACCGTTCAACGGGTGCTGGAGACGGGAGACTGTCATGTCCTCACACAGACAGCTGCTCTGATGACTCCCCTCTCTCCTGTGCACGAGCAAGAACGCCCCCTGCTGATTGGCTGGAATAGTGTTGTGTGGCTCGCTCTGAGCCCCTGTGTTTACATGCACATTTACAGAGCCAGTGCTGTGTATGAACACCAGATTTTTTTTTTGTTTTTGTTCAGCACACACACAGAATGAACAGCTAGCGGGCCATAAGGAGAGTGTATTGGATTAGAATTACTGACTCTGCCTTTAATTAGGTTGGCCCATAAAATGCCAGAAAATAGTGAGAAATGCTCCTCAGAATTTCCCAGAATAAAAAGCAGATGTCTTAAAATCTTAGTCTTGTTTTGTCTGACTAACTGCCAAAAACCCAAATATATTCAATTTACAACGATATACAAAAGAGAAAAGCTGTAAATCCTTACATTTGTGTGACTAAAGCCAGAGAATGTCAGAAAAACTTAATCGTTTGTTGAAATAGCTGTCACTTCATTCAACAGACAGAAAATTAAATTATCCATTAAGAGTTTCAGCTCTCAAAGTTACCCAAACACTGTAAGGAAGAGCTCTCACAGTAGCATCGATAAAGCAACTCAATGGGACTAACCACATAAACTAAACAGCGTGCAGCGAACTGGTGTCAATTAGTCAGTCACATAACTTGGAAGTTGGACCCTCTGCGGTGGAAGGGCGAGGGGAGAAATGAAAACATCACTGTTCTTGGCGTACTCCCTCAGTAATAATCATAATGTGTGCTTGGCTGATGATGAAAAGGGGAGTTTTTGGTAGCTTGCAGAATGAGTGAATATGATTAACACCCGGGGCTGCATGGGATGGAGAGAATATTATTTGGCTGAAACACGGGGCCTGTCTGCTTGGAAAGGTTTTAAGAGGGGCAGGGACACTATGCTCGAGTTACAACAAAAGAGCTTGTCATGTGAAAAAACCTCTTTCTCCCTGAGAAAACAAAGAAAACGTCTAATTGCACTGTTGTGTGACTGTAGTAAAATTATAGGTCTACTATGAAAGGAGGAATAAATTATACAGACCTCAATCTGACTATTTTTATTCTTGTTTTCAGTCCGTCATCATGGTGGTATTTGCCTTGAAAGCAACAACCATTTTCCAAACACTCCATTCAGCTGTTAATACAGCAGCTGTACCATTGAGTGTGTCATCTGTAGTATTGTTACGAGCGTAAACGCCTGGATTTAAACACTCCTAACTGGAACATGCTGCAATAATCTAACACGTGGTGACACTGATACTCAGTCTACCCTATTATTTAACATAGTACCGGCTTCTAGAAACCTTTCATTCCCGCTGAGCTAATTGCTGATTTTGTTTTGAAACTGGGGATAAAATTTAAATCAGCATCATCCTCATTGTCTGAATTGTGTCAGAGTAGTAATCTGAGCCTTAGTTAATAGTATCGTTGGCCTTGCTTCCTCCATTCAGGAGAAGGACGTTTACACGGCTGTTGACTGCTGCATGATAAGTCTTCTTGGTGGATCTTCAAGGAAGCCCAGTGATAATTGAATCGGTTCAGTCGGATCTCGTTGAGAAAATCACTGCATTTGTCATCATCATGTTCAAACGCTAACAAAGAACTGCAGCTAACCTTGTCAGCCTTTTAATTTCTCCGGGCTCTCTCCGTCTTCCTTCTCTAGTATGTCAGCAGGCTATGAAAAGAAAGAAAGAAAGAAAGGAACAAGGTCACTGGTTCTAATCAATGGATCAAGTGAGGAATTGTGAGACTGATGATAATGATAATGTTTCACCCTTTCCTAATAACTAATGCTGAGGGGCTCCGGAGCAACGCGCTCAGCCCCCAGTAGAACCATTAAAGCTGGTCAGTGGCCGTCTGTCAGACTGGAGGGATGCCGGCTGGATGCTCGGAGTAAATAAATATTAGAAGATATTTCCATTACAATAATCACAGAAGTGAAGGACTGAAGGCCTTGGCTATCTGTAAATCTGCACTGAGGAGGCTCCTTCTTCCATTCTGCTGTAGGGTCATTTAGGGGTTGTCATGGTTACCTCTGCAAGAGGAGGCTAAGGAGCACCCCGCCCCCCTTCATTAAAATCCATGTTATTGATTGGCTGGCCTGGTATCTACAGACCCCCCTGTACTTATTCTGCTGGGTTACTAGCAGGAGAGAAGGACAGAGCTTGCTCACAATTGTGTTGGCCCGCTGTCACTCACAGACAACAGCCAATCAAGGAAAGCGAACCAGACCAGGGGCCCCCAGTAGTAAATGTGCTCTATGAAAGACAGCTAGCTGCTGCTTAGATTGCTGTATGGATTTGGACAGTGGTGAAGGAGCATAACCCCTGATTTTTCTGGTGAAAGCGGAAAAGAAAAATCTCACTTTGACTGAGTGTTTGTTAAAGATTTTTGAGATCTGAGATTTTTATTTATAAGGCAAAAAAAAGAGGCCTTGTCAGTGTATTAGTGGCTTTAGTGGATGTTTCAGTGGAATGGAGGGTAAGTAATATGCTGTTGCTTCGTTGGGTCTGCTGCTGACATGCTGTGTGTAGTCAGGAACTGTACGGTAGCTGTGTTTCTGATCTTTTTCCCTTGCAAATGGCCTTTGTATTGTGTACAGCAGGTGGCCCTGTACATTTTGTATTGATATTCATGAAGTAGATGGTTTACTCACCGCGTGGGCGAAGGCCTGCTGGCTCTGTGTATGTGTGTGTGTGTGTGTGTGTTGCTTGCCTCTTTATGTCTTAGTTGTATATATGTGTGTGTGCATGTGCGTGTGAGGGATATGCTAGCTGCAGCTGATATCTGTGTTTACATAGTGGCTTGTTGAGCAGAGCTAGATTAAACCTGGGGTAGGGAAAGGTGCCGTCATTCAATCTTTGTATTTATTTTCCATTGATGTCCCATATGTTTATTTCCTTTTGTTTACTGTTGTCTGGTGGTTATGGAAAATAATTAAAAATAGTGAAGTTGTTTGTGTGAGAAATTATGCCCGTCCGCCTCTGCAACCTCCCATACAACATCTCAGTTTTTGTTTGGAAGAAATACAGCGAGGGAGCTGCTCTTATCCATCAGCCAGCAAGTAAAGCAAAGAAAATAGATAAACGAGTCTCTCTCGCTCCCTCCTGTTCCCTCCAGTTTCTTTATTGATGTAAAAGGAAGATTACAATATTGCCAAAGCATTTCAGGACTCCACAAAGCAATTATTCCATCGCATTTAATTTAGAGTGCATAATAGAAATGGAAAAAAATGAAAAGAAAACAGTGAATATGTGGTTGTTACTAACTGAATAGAACAAATCTTGGACGCCAATTAAACCAACAGAAGTTGATAAAAATAAATATAAAAAAGACGTCTCTCTCAATTTGTAGCTAGCGAAGAGAAACTTCCAATACTTTCTGACAGCATCAAAGATCACACTCAAAGTTACAAAGTTAGGATAATGTTTTGTCCTGTTGAGTATCAAATAAAATAGAAACAGTTAAAAGCAATGACAACTTCACACAATCTGTTTGGTTTTAGCAGCCAGTATTTCATGTCTCCCTTTCTTAGTTTCAAGCGTCTTGACTGCCAAGGCTTCATTTCATTTGGATAATGCTCCTTTTGGATTTTTTGAATTCTTAGAGACTTTGCAAAATGAGTCCAAAATTAAATTAAAAGTTGTGAAGTGAGATCTAATGTCGCTATACTCTCTAATTCAGGCAACCACATAATTCTAGGTTGATTCTCTGTCTGTATTCTGGAGTAGGTTTTATATTTTTATGTTTAGATGTTTGGCATTACCTAAAACAACTGCGCATTCGATTGATTGTCTGTTCTGCTGGTACTTTCTTAGATCCCCTTTTGTGTTTTTTTCCACACAAGGGGGGAAAAATAAGTACCAGTTCGGCTCTACATTTGTTGTTTGAAAGTCTTTCTACTGAAACCCAAAAATAGATTTCCAGAATTTTAGATGAGAGATTTTGAGTTAGTCCCTTATCTCTCTCTCTCCTCGTCCTTGGATGATACTCACTCTGTCTGTGTTTCCTTCTCTGCCTTCTGTTCAAGATAAGTTTTGCTGGTAGAAACCCCGAGATGTATTCCTACAGTACGCCACCAATAGCAGCTACAATGAGGTTTTGTTGTTGCTTGTGTGGGAGTTTCATAGATCTGTCAATGTTGTTCATAATGCTGGACAGTTCTTCCTCATAACTTACATTATTTATACCTCACATGTGCAGTAAACCCTCCAACCCACACACGGGCACAAACTTGCAGACAACAACACAGAAAGTTAAAGAGGTTAGGATGCAGGCGGCCTGCAGGAGCTCCCAAAACTTGTCTTGTATTACTCACACATTGCTTCTTATGATAATATCTGACATGAATGTGTCTCCTAAAGCAGTGCTGCTGTATCCAGACAACCCGCCACGAGTACTTTTCCGTTCCAAAAACCCTGAAAGGTGCAGCAAAGTTTTTAGGTACATTTAGAATCAGCAAAATGTACAGAAGACATCTTTCAATACCACTTAATTCGTGAAACCAGTCCAATACTCATTTGTCCAGCGGTTATATCTGCCAAGCTGTTGCCAAGCTGCAAAAGCAGGCGCTTTGCTGAAGATACAGAAACTTCTAAATACTCAAATCCCACATGTCAATATACACAGACTTTTGTAATAACATACTATAAGACTCACATTTGAGCTCCATATGTCAGCTGTAAAACTCCACCGCTGCCATGTTTTCGAAGCGTTTCAAAAGGAACGCTTTGAAAATATGGAGCAGACACGAGGCGACTGCTTCAATGAGATGAGCAATCTTCCAGTCAATGACAAATGTTGGATTGTATTAACTGTCTGGACTTTTAATTTGGGGCGTTGTAGTAAACATTGATGATCTTAAGCCGTTTCTGTGTAGCTTTGCGGGTCAGTGTCAGGTTGAACAGCGAAGGACATGCACAGATTTCATCTACAATATCCAGAATTTATGGGTGAATGTGGAGTGTAACGGTACTCCGATGTATTATATTTGCCCGTAAAATTGGGTTTATCTGTATTAAAATGGCCACAGTTCCTACAAGGTTAATCAAAACTGAAAGTCAGCACTTAAACCTCACAGTCAGTATTTGAAATCAAGTGTGTTGAAGTACAAAGCCAACAAAATGTGTCACTCTTCTAATACTTTCTGACTCCACTGTATAGAGTTGGCCAGCACGCAGTCAGTACTAATATCAAGTAGCTTTGTTCCAACAGCACTGTGCTCTGTTGGAGATAAATGTTGAAGTCACTGATTATTGTCAGTTTTACCCATCAAAGGCTGTGTGTGTGTGTGTGTGTGTGTGTGTGTGTGTGTGTGTGTGTGTGTGTGTGTGTCAGCCTCTTTTAGACATATGGTGGTAGTGATTTTAAAAGCATGAGAGTGCATTAATACGTCATGAAACAAGACCTGTCATTTGTTCTCGTTTGTAGTTAAGTGTGTCTGGCTGCACATGTAGGGATTGTGTGTGTGTGAGTGTGTGTGTGTGTGTGTCTCAGTGTGTATCTTTTATCATTCTGGTCAGACCAGCAGTCTGCTGACCGTCCCCTCTTCAGTAAAGGTCACATCTCCTGTTGTCTCCGGTGACATTTAGTCCTGAGTCTGTCTGTTAGCATTTGTCCCTTCATTTCATCATGTTACACTCCCAACATGCTCTGGGCCTGCTTCCCTGTCAGTGAGCATCATGGCAGTGGTAGCAGTGATGGAGGTAGAGAAGTGAGCTTACATTATGGTCTAGACCAAATCTCCTGATGCTGGTGTTTACATTTTCTGGCTTTTTGGAAATGCTCCTATCCAGAATATGATGAGATATCACTTGAAATTTTAATCATAAATCATGTTTTTCCCCATTTAATCAAAGGAAGACAAACTTCTCAAATGTTAAATGTTTTTAGAGCTGCAAGGATTACCTAGTTGATTGACAGAAAACAAATCTGCAACTATTTTGATAATCGATAAATTGTATTGGACATTTTTTAAGCAGAAATGCTAAAGATTTAATGGTTCCAGGTTGAGAACTTGCTGCTTTTTGAGTATGTTTGGGGTTTTGGATTTTTTATTGGACAAAACAAGGTATTTGATAAAGCTGCCTTGTGCTTTAGGATAGTGTGATGGACAGTTTTCATTGTTTGTTGTTGTGTTGTATTTATTGGGACAATGTGCAGTTAGCTTAAACTAATTTTCATCTGCAGTCCCTTACGATTAATTAATTTTATGTTTTATAGACCTAACAATTTAAAATAATCAATGAATCTAGAAATTAACTGCCAGAGGAATTGATTATTACTTGCAGCACTGAGTGTTTTCTAAATACAATCAGCTGTGCAGGTTTTTAACTTTTTGGCATTAACAGATTTTGAACCTCGGTGCTAGAAACTCTTCTTTGTTGTATCTGTTTGTGTTGGAGGACTGATGGTGCAGTTTTACTTCTGCTCACTGAAGTTTTTTTTATACGAATGTAAAAAGTCGATTACAAACACTTGGCGAGCTGCAGTTAGAGTAGAAGCCAGAAAAAAGTCTTGGTGGAATAATTTTCCATCATGCAGCTCAGTCTGTTATCTTAGAGTTGAGTTAAACTGTCTCTTACAAGGACAAAGTGTTCTTAGAAATCTGCACCACAGCGGCACAAAAAATAATCTTTTACCTTTTTTATTTTAACTTTTTTACAGCTTTACAAATCCTGTAAGCGAATCCTGTAAGTGTGTGCACGAACCAGACATAGAGGCTTGATTACGTTTTATTTTAATTTAGTTTGATACTCAATTGGGAAATTCATGTCACACCTTTGCTCGAGGATTATGTAATTAAATTACACAAGGAGGGTGTAAGATTTCTGTCAGTGGAGCCTGAACCCAGGACGTCCACTAGAGAGAAGATCTCTTTTCTGATCATGCAACCCTGCTGACAGTTTCTTCCACAAAGATTAACATAACTAATGCCCATCACATGTTCCCAGAACCCAATTTGATATTTTTAAATGCACCCAGTGGTTAAAATCCTAAAGGTATTAAATATAAAATGATACAAAGCAGACAAAAGTAGGAAAATCTTCACATTTGAGGAGCTGGAAACAAATGTTTGCTAGTTGATTTCATGTTAGGAATGTTTTAGGGATTACATCTGTGACTTTTGGAACATGTCCAC
Source organism: Thunnus thynnus (assembly GCF_963924715.1). Classification (NCBI taxonomy): domain Eukaryota; kingdom Metazoa; phylum Chordata; class Actinopteri; order Scombriformes; family Scombridae; genus Thunnus; species Thunnus thynnus. Next base: position 30,037,152 of record NC_089521.1, read on the forward strand.
CCTCTTATGTTATTTATGTGAATATATGGTATGTCAATTATGGCTTCAGTTATTGGCTTGATGAAGATGAGACAGTCCATTGCCAGCCAGACAGCAGTATCCTCTCAACAATGCGGGCTGACAACAGCTGTTAGGCCTGTTTCACTACAGGCCAAGCTGAAAGACCCTTTTCTGTTGGGACGAGAGTCTGCACTTCACACCACTGAATAGCTGTCCAGCTGCACGTGTGTGTTTGTGTGTGTATGTGCGCATGTGTTTCTGTGTGTGTATAAGGCAGGCGTTCATCTGAGTGGGGTCTTTGTCCCACCCTCCCCGATCCTCTATGTGACTCCTAGGGAATTAACATGACAACCCCAACAACCCCATGGTCTATCAGTCTAGTATCCTTTACTGCAGCTAGCACAGTCTCTCACTCACTACGGCAAAATACAGAAGGAGGAGGAGGTCACCTCTAGCTACCAGCAGAAATCTTGGTACATTTTGGCAGGTCACCAAACATCAGTTGGATGTCCAGTGTAATTTTTAAAAGATTTTTTTATTTTCTTTACAACCTGGGTTGTATTTTTTGTAGTTTTGGTTGTTATTCCTGTTTTAATCCTAACTTAATTGGTATAATTTGGGGGTGCAATGACTGAGCTACAAGGTGACTTGTAGCTCAGTCATTGCACTTGCTGTACAAGTTTATTGTTAATAATCTTTTGGCTTTACACGCTCTTTTTCCCCTCACAATGCTGAGGCCTCATGGGGCCACAGCACATCTTAAGGCTAAAAATTAGGAGAAACTTCTTAAAGTAATGGCCGTGTGAGTCCTTACTTTTAAGACCCACACGTTTTAGCGCTTTAAGTAGCTCTTAAGTCTGAGAGAAGTTAATCACCTACAGTCACTCAGCTGATGGAGGTAACAAAATGGGAAAAAATACAATAGTAATGAACTTTTTAAAAGCATATTTTGATGTTCAGAAGGTTAATAATCATTCAATCAAGTACCAACAAAACAAAACAATCCAATCCAGCCAGAGATGATGGTTAACACAATTATCCACTACAACAAACACAAAGTGCGCTCTTCAGAAAATACTTAACATCTGAAATGAATAAATTAATTAATGTAGCCGATTTCATGGCCATTTCTGGATTACCCTGTAACTTGTTAGGTCTACTTTCTATCTGTCTGTCCTCTTCTGTCAGTATCACAGGTGTAATAGAAATGCAGTTTGGTTTTGGTAAAGCAGGGATGACAAATGAAATGTATTTTGAAGAATGTAAACATTGAATTGTAGCTCACTGGCCGTCATTTGTATAGTTTTTATTGCATCAATGAAGGCACTCAAATGCTCTTCTTACTGACTACGTATACTGCTCCAGGGTTTCTGTTCTTAGCTGCTATTAGGATTTGGTTGAAGTGTATCACCGTGTTACAGTAATATGATAACTACAAGTCAGTTAGCGGTTAATCTCTCTAAACAGATCATTATTTATAAGCTGTCCCGGTTATGTGATCTTACTTATGTAAGTCTGCTTCTTTCCTTCAAGCTCAGATCGCTGTGACTAATCACTCAATCCTTCCTTACCTGCAACCATCTTAATGTCACCAACTGTTAAAGAATCAAAGGAGGCTTTAAAAATTATAATCCATCAGAAGAAGAAACTGCAGTCTTCAGTATTGTTAGATTTTAAACTAAAAAAACAAACAAAAAACAGTTGTCAGATAATGAATGGAAATGTCATCAATCCAAATATCATCTGTCACTTTTGGAACTTCTGTTTCTTAGAGATGTTTGTGAAATTAAAAAGACAAATTGAAAGCAGATGGTAGAAGAAGACTCCCTCCGTGAAACAAGTGTAATAATCTCACTACCATCATTACCAGCTACAACACCTCAGTCGCAGACGTTCCTTCCTAAAACATGAACTATAAATATTTTACCTTCTAACATCTCCGGTAGAATTGAAATACATCCTAATTATGGCAAAAAAAACGTACCATAATTATGGTTGCAGGCTGGCGTTAAAAGAGAGGAGCGTGGATCAGCTCTTCACCACGAGGCTTGATTGATATGGATCATTCACTCGGAGTTATAATTTTTACGGTTCACAGGATCTCACAAAAGTTGCACTATGAAATAAATTGTATAGAAACCCAACTTAAGCATTGGGGTTTCTATACCCACCTCTAGGAGAGAGGGCTTAGATCGGTGGATAAGAGCTTGAAGTTAAACCTATAGACATTTTGGCATCTATTGTATCTTATTGTTACTGACAGTACTGATGATACTTGAACTCTTATGCGCATATGACAGGAGTAGACACCAATATCTCCTCATTGACCATCGGTTCAATCGGTTATTAAACTGTGAGCTTCGAGAGTCTCTTGCAGAGTTCAAGGCCGTTTGCTGAGCTATTAATGATAACTAATCTGGGAAAATTAACCACCAGCAGGTCAAATGCTGGACACGTTGATCACTGTTTCTGTTCTACTAGGCCTTTAGCAGCAATCTAAACATCATCTAGATGCCATTTTCCACATGTAAAAGTCATTTTTGCATTGCATATTTGTGAATATTGTGTTTTTAGTTAAGACTGCCAGTTGAGCTCATGTTTTTTTTTTTTACCCACAGGGCGTCACTCTGTAGTTAAGGCTTACCCCGTGTCCCCTGGTGTTGTGTAATTTCACGTCCGAGCAGCAGGGTTCTTTGGGAAATGCCAAACACTGCATGTGGATGATGTGCTTTTTTTTTTTTTTTTTTTTGCATGAAATGTTTTTTTATGTTTCGCAATTGTCGTTGAGTCTTTTTGATGTTTTTCCTCACAGTCTTTACTGGTCTCCTCTGTAGACGTGACCTAGTTTTACATGAACATCCGGCATTTGATTCTACAAATATCTTTCCTAAAGAATCCTTTGGTGTAGAAGAGAGATTTTTTAAAGCAATCTAGTTAATAGTAAGTGCTAACCCATCTGTCTTTCTTCCTTCTTGTGTCTCCATCTTCAGTAAGCATGTTTCTCAACACCCTGACACCCAAGTTCTACGTGGCTCTGACGGGCACTTCCTCCCTCATATCAGGACTCATATTGGTAAGATACTATATTTACAGTCTTTATTTGATGAAACTGAAGCATATAATGATGTCAGTTTTGAAATGTATCATGATTATTGTATTCATTTTGCTAGAAACACTCATTTTGAAGTGTATTCATGCAGCACAGGTATCACCTCTTTGATATAATTGCTCTTGGATGCACACACTGTCAAACACAATGGGTTTGATGACCTTTGACTAATAAATACAACCATGCATGTTATTCTCATTCTACATTGTTCTGGTCCATCAGATAAATGTAATAATCACAACTCAGGGCTGATGACTGTGCACTCTTACTTGACTTACTCATCCATAATGTTAAAAAGGCAAAGAATAATTTCCAGAGGTGACTTTATGAGCCTAGGATGTGATTCGCTAGAACAATAATAACAGGTTCAGAGGCCACAAGGTTCACTTAGTCCTTCATAAGATGAGGTGCAAAGAAACGGCAGCCTCCAGTGCTGTCATTGTGCAGTATATCCTCCTGTCTTTTCACACCATGCAACACACTTTCTGTGTTTTTACTGCTTATCTACTGAGAACACAGTGGAAAGGGTGGGAAGGGTTTGTCTGGAATGTGGATAATAGACATCTGTAGAGGAGAAACACCTCACTAATTTGATGTCATATATAACTGATCGTTTGTATTTTTTACCAGAATCATGGTCAGAACAAGGTTTATTTCCAAGTAGGTTTGCACATACAAGGAATTTGCTTTGCTGTTGTGGTGCATAACAGTCAAAAATACACACAAAGTTAAGTCCTAAATAATATAAAAAAGAATTTTACTTTAAATAAAAAAATGTGTAAAATATATTCTAAGCGAGAAGAGCTGCTACAGGTTTAAATATTAAATTGAAGAGTGAAGTGAAAAACAAAATAATGACCAGGAGTAAACAGTATATGCAGTATGTAATTATTAATAATAATAGTAATTATTATACAAGTTGCATCAATGTAACGCGCCGTGTTAGATCAAAGATCACAGATGTGCAAATATGAGATTCAAGTATTTTATCTCTTTTAAGCAAAAATGCCAAAAAAGAAAATAAAAATGTGGTTTCAGCTTCTTAAATGGAGAGATATTTTGTTTCTTTTTGTCATACATGATAATAAACTGAATATTTTTGTGTTTTGGACTGTTGGTCAGACAATACAAGACACTATTTACTAATATTTTATAGACAAAGCAAACTGTGGAAAATGTTGGATGTCTTCTGAGACGAGGTTGTGTTGCAACTATCTCTCAATACACAGATTTGTAAAGAACGTCTTCCCTGCTTACGTCAAGACTGTGACAAAATCATCAGAGCAGGGAACCAAAGTAATGAAACTCTTAGCAGCGGCTATTCCTATTTATTCAGGTATTTTATCTCTCTTTCAAGTTCTTCACAGACAGCCAACTGTGCCACAGTGGTTGGTCTGTATTTTAAATAGCTCCTCTCTTAATTAACTCACTCTCTCTCTTCCCTGCGGGCTATTGGCCAATATGCGTAGGCTGCTTAGAAATGGTGTTAAGCTTTGCACATGCTCTGTGAAATGATTAAGGAATGTGGAAGCCAATTGGTTTCGTTGGAGCGATACTGGTCGTTTTCTCTGTAATTGGAATAGATGTTTATGTCCCAATTAGGTATTTTTCCGCAGAAGAGTTCTAGCTAAGTCCATCAAAAGTTGAATATCAGTCGCTCCCTCAGGCAGAGGCTGACGGTATAATAGCTTTACCAGGTGGCTGTCTGCACACTTAACGCTCTCGTCAGTGATCTGTCTTTTTACCGGACACTTTGAGCAACACTCTCGCTTTATTAATTCCATTAATACTTACAGTCCTCTGCTTTTATCCACTGAGCAGCTCCACCTGAGCAGCTGGCTGTGCCTTATTAAAGAAGCAACTTAATGGTGGTTGTTAAGGATGTGGAGATTATTTCTTTATGTGTCACAGACACTCCACAGCTGGTCTGATGATTCAAACCTTCTCATATTGTTGAAATAGTCGTATTTCTAGTGGAGCGACGGGGAAGACGATGGGTTTGAAACTAGTCTATACAAATTTGTTTGACAAATGCTTAAAGGAGAGTGCTGCTGGATCCCAGCACAGGGGGGCAAGGCTTAAAGGTAAATGGACTGCACTTACAGTCTACAGTGCTTTTAGCCTGAGAGCAAAACAGAGCGTTTTACAGTGCCTCTCATTTACCCATGCACACACACACACACACACACACACACACACACAGACTGCTGGCTTGTCAGGAGCAGTCTGTAGTTCAGGATCTAATGGACGACCCGTTCTACCACCTGAGTGGCTCTCAGACCGATTGACCAAACAGCAGATTTCACTGATTAGTTCCTCCTCTCTGGTTGAAAGTGTGTCTTTTTACTAAATGAAAGTAATATGAACCGTTAAATTAAAGTTTCCCTCCGTCTCTCTCTCTCTCTCTCTCTCTCTCTCTCTCTCTCTCTCTTCCTCTCTCGCAGATCTTTGAATGGTGGTATTTCAGGAAATATGGGACATCCTTCATAGAGCAGGTGTCTGTGAGCCACCTGCGCCCCCTGCTGGGCGGAGTGGACAGCAGCTCCCCCAGCAACTCAAACACCAGTAATGGGGAGGCCGACTCCAATCGACAGAGTGTATCTGGTAAGAGCTGATTGATGGGATACGCATCTGTTTGCAGCATCAAAAATTATGTTCCTGTACACACAGTTTAATTGTGCCTTACACTTTGCCAGCAGGTCATGTGCAGCACAAGGTTATTTGAAATTGCATGGTTGTGAAACAGACAACTTTCTGTTATGTTGTAAGCTCGCAACAACACTAAATTTGTCCCATAAACATATGTTTGGATGCCGTCAGTCGAACAAAAACAGTTTTTCGCAACAACACAACACACGAAAGGCAAGAACAACACAGACACGACATAACAACATAAACAGAAGAATGAGTATTATGCTCACCATGAGTGTGGTGACGGTCGTCATCACCATCACCATCGCCGCCACCATCTCTTTATTTAACTGCTTCTCAGGGCTGGCTGGGATTCCCCCGCTCACTTCAGCTTTTCCACTCTAGATTTCATCCCTCCGCAGGTCACTCTCTCAGTACTACAGAGCACGTCAGTTCGGTTCTGCTGTGTTAACTTCAAAAAAAGGAGAACCGAGAAGCCAAAATGTTGTAAAATGTCAAAGCAATTTTTCAGCTGCTGGAAGAGGTTGAAAAGGGCTGATTTTATTGTGTAGTTTTGGAAAAGGCATTTACATTTGTTTTGTTTTTTACTCATAGGGGTTTTTATAAAGTTGTTATTCAAAAAATGTTGGTACTACTGACACATTAAACTGCAATACAAAGCATCCAGACATGAATGAATGCCACCTGATGAGTCTTTGAGGCCACGCAGAGCAATTATTTCAGATATTTCTACCAAATGAGTTTTGTTTGAATGTGCGGCTTCCTGCTGTGAATCAGAAAAAAATGTTCCCGTCTTAGTAAATTCACTGCGGGTGCTTCACATTTCATTGAGGAGTCGCTTCATATTTACCGTCTGTGGAGCAGCTGTAGGACTTCTCTGATGGTCAAATGACAACTTATTACACAAACTTATTATTACAACCTTACAAACATTGTAGTTATGAATTATAATTTGGTGTAATATTGTCTTTTTATACTCAATTTCAATGTTTGTAACTTTTTAGCTGTACTGTAAGTGTATATATATTCCAATACATGCAGTATTGTATGTAAATATGGGTTTCTCTGTTTTTTTAGAATAAAAAATAGGGTAAGATCAATAAAAAGACAAGTTAAATCAAGTTTTTAAAAAAGCTCTTTCACATAAAGCTGCAATGATGGTCGATTAATCGACTGACAGAAAAATAACCAGCAAGTATTTTGATAACCGATTAATCGTTTTAATTACTTTTAAACAAAAATGTTTAAAAGCTTCTCACTTGTGGTGATTTGCTGTTTTTCTCTGTTTTTTTTGTGATCTTAAATTGTGACGAATTTTCACTGTATCCAGGCATTTTACAGACCAAACAATTGATTAGTCAGAGAAAATAATCAGCAGATTAATTGATTATGATTGCAGACCTACTTTCACCAAAATATAATAATAATAAATAAGATTTTAAGCGCCTTTCACGTGACCTAAAGACACTTTACATACAGAAAAAAGCAAAAAAAACGAAAAACTTGGCTAAAAAGACGAGTCTTAAGTGTAGATTTAAAAGGATAAATGGACTCAGCATTACAGATTGAGGTATGCTGAGCGTTCCAGTACATAGAAGTATGTTTAAAGAAATGCTTCACCAGCTTAATTCACACAGGGAATCAAACCCACAACCCCTAACATTGTACCTGTTGATCTAAAATAGAGAAGATCTAAGAAATTCAAGTCTGTTCAGCATTATTCTCCACAGTTACTGGGAGTGAGCTCTGCTTAGCGACTTTTTGGCTTCCCTTCTACATCAGTAACGCTTTGATCATGGTTAATCCGTTGAATGTGTATTTGCTCCCCCATGGAAATTCATTCATTTCAAAAGAGGAGACGTCTCCGTGCTGAATAATTCCTTTGGTTCCATTGCGGATGATACAGGAAAAACATTTATCCTGCATATGCATCCATAATGAGGCATATATTAAATGAATCAGCCAGCTTTTTTTTTTTTTTTTTACAGCAGCATTTGTTATGTTAAAGAAACATATTAAAGACCTCTCAAAGGATTCTGTGGAGACGTGACGCAGTTCGCTTTTGTTTTCAGCCAAACAACTCGGAGTTTTGTTTTCAGCCAAACAACTCGGAGTTAAGAAGGATTATGTGTTCTGTATGAAATCGGCAAGCCAGTGATGGAGAGAAGAAATGCAGTGTAATTATTTTGACTGTGCTAACTCACAGTTTTCTTGCTAATAATCTTCTCTGTGTAAATGTCTCCATTGAAGCTTGAGATGCAGCGTTTTTCTTTTTTTTCTTTGTCACAGCAGAAGTCAAACACAGACCGTTTCAGGTGACGTCTCCTGATTGTGATTATTCACAGCTTTGCATCTGAAATGAAAGAATGAACTACTGTGTGAATTCAGTAGGTGTGAACATATCCTTGATGCCATGATGGTGACCAGTGCTGGACCTATTAGCTGGTCATTGTATCAAGGCTCCAGCCTCTAAAATGTGTAAAATGTTTCTGATTCATATTATTATTTAATTGTGAATAGAAACAATCAATCAGAGTTTATTTAAATAGCACTTTTCATACAAATACAAAGTGCTTTATGCAATAAAAGCAAAAAAAACAACAATACCCCCCCCAACACCACCACCACCACACCTCAACTTTCACCCTCGTCTACATATAAAACAATAAATGACTGTTATAAATCAAAGACTTAATAAAAACAGGAACTGAGGTTTGTAGGATGAACAAAACAAACACTTTGAAAACATCATCTTCGGCCGTTTTTCATTATTATGTGACAGTTTATGGGTGAAACAATGAAAATATAAAATAATGGATACATAATAAATTTTAGATATTATTTTTTCTTTTATTGGTAAGAAAACAAAACACAAAATAGTGATTTTTACAGATACAACGATGATGGGAACAGATAAAACACACGAGGACAGACGGAGGAAAATTAACATAATACATAAATAAAACAAGACAAACCGAGCAAGGATTAAGATATAGTAGTAGTCATAATAAGAAGAATAATAATAGCAGTGTGCAAATCGGTTGCCGTGGTTTAAAGTAGGGTTGTAAAACTAGATATTTCACTTGTTTATGTGTCTGATTATGTGTTTGAGACAAAACAAAAAACAAACTGATGGATTAATTAGTTGCAGCCCTATTAGTCACTATTTTAAAGGGATACTTCAGCAATTTTATTATAGCACTTCAGTAAAGTTTGCAGGAGATGGATTGAAAAAAGAAACACTTACTGTAAAGTGTCAGAGAAACGAAAACAGGATTTTTAAGCCTATTTCCACTTTTATTCGAATACAAATACAGATACAAATAATTTTGCTGCCTCAACAAATACAGATACAAATACAAATACTGGGATCTCTGCACATCCCTAATATTTATACATACATACATAACTGTTTTCATAGGCTGACGCATATTAATTATGAGTAAACTGATCTTAAACTATAAAATCCGAGCTCTTCTACAGGTGACTTAAGTCCAAAATATTCTTGAGACATTTCAAAAACCTCATATATCGTTAAATCCCGCGTCCCTACATTAATCTCTTCAGTGCTGATACACGGGCTCCTGACTGTTTTCCTGACAGCAGTTAGAGTCTCTGTAGAAGCTTGTTTGGTCATTGAAGAGTTTTAAGGCCTTTTTTTCCTGTCAGCCGGGATCTCAGAGAGGTCGATGTGCCAGTCAGGGAGCTGCGGGGCTGATGGCAGAACGCTCGCTCGAGTCCTTTTGAAGTGCTCCGAGGAAGCTCAGCGTCGACGTTACCCTTGACACTCATCATCTGTGTTGTTCTCTCTCTCTCTCTCTCTCTCTCTCTCTGTGTCTCCCCTTCTGCAGAATGTAAAGTCTGGAGAAATCCGCTGAATTTATTTCGAGGAGCTGAATATAATCGGTGAGTGACGGCAGCGGAGCTACCTGCAGTCGGTTCGGAGCTTCGGTTTGCCTCCAGGAACACTGGAGCTTCTCGCCTTCGCTGTCTTTCCTTTTTTTCTTTCCTCTCTCTGATCTCCGTGTCTTCTCTCTCTTGTTTGTTTTTCTAATAAGTCATCCTCATGTTCCCTCTTCTGTCTTCTTCTGCCTCTCGTTTGAAATATTATTTATTTTCCTTCAGCTCCAGCTCTTTCTGTCATCTCTTTTGGCATTTCTTCCTCTCCTTCCTCTCGTTTCATTCATTTTTTTCGCCTCTGGTCATGTCTTTTCTGATCAGCTTCCTCCTTTGTCTCCCTGTTTTTTTTTTGTCTATTTTGCCCTTTCTCTGATATCTTTTTTTTCCTTTCTTTTGTCCCGTATGATTTGTTCCCACCAGTCTGTATTCTCTCTGTCAATCTTCTTTTATTCTCTGTTTGATGTGTCAGCCTCTTGTTCCTCCTAATGAGTCATCCTCCACTTTTGTCATGTCTCTTGTGTTGTAATTGTCCTATCAGCTCTAACCTTCAGACAAGTAGAATCAAGTACAATTAAGTCAGCACTCTTTTACTATTACATGACCATCTAACATCTTACGAACATCTGAGCAAGTAAAGATTCTCAGGTTTTTCTCCCTCCTGCTGTTTCTTTCGTTGGTGATGTTGTAATTCTTCCTGTTATAAGGTGTATTTAGTCAGTAACTTGTTATAAAAGCGTCTCTGTTCTGGTGTTCAGGTATACGTGGGTAACGGGTCGAGAACCGCTAACGTACTACGACATGAATCTGTCAGCACAAGACCACCAGACCTTCTTTACCTGCGACTCAGACCACCTCCGGCCTGCTGATGCTAGTAAGTAAACACACATCCACGCATAAAGACAAGAGACTGTTTATCAAGGCAAAGGAAATAAAACTGAACAATCTAGTCGAATTAAAAACTCCAAAAACAGATTATTGCCTGAAAATTTGTTGTTTGTGTTAAGATCAAGTGGTAAAGATCACAGAAGGAAATATTATTTAGCACCCAGTATATAAAGAATGTACAACACATGCATGTTGAACCTTAACTTTATCTCTGTGTGTGTGTTTGTGTGGCGGCAGTTATGCAGAAGGCGTGGAGAGAGAGGAACCCACAGGCTCGCATCTCTGCTGCACATGAAGCTCTGGAGCTCGAAGAGTACGTTCATCTGTCCTTTGTGCCCATTTCTCTAATGTAACAGTCTATTTACAACTGTGTCCTTTGAGAAAAACAGCTAGAAGTGTTAGTGGTCTTTAAAACAGTGAAGGTGATGATATAAGAAAGCCAGAGTACAATTTAAAATAAATGTGTCTGTTAAATCATCCGGGCTAATGGCAGTGTTAATGAAACATTACGATGGTATCTAATAGACCGGTCAGGCAGCCCTGGAGCAGATGATGTGTTAAATTCGGAAAACCAAGCTGAGCAGGAAATGAATTAATAAAATATGAATCCGTCCAAGGTATTGAAAACGCCCATCAAATATTTATTTTTCCTTTTAAAGCTTTTATTCATCCAGAAAACACATTGATTTTTGGGTTCATTTTCCAGCTATGAACTGCTTTACACGCATGAAGTTCAGTTTGCTCATGTATGTTTTAACTGGGAAAAACGGGGCTCATACACCTTGCTCAAGGGCACAACAATAGATGTTTTTAAGGGGATCTTTTCTTTTTCACTTAAAGGACTAGTGTGTAGGATTTAGTGGCATCTAGCAGTGAGGCTGCAGATTGCAACCAACTGAATACTCTCCTCCCCTTCCAAGCATGTAGGAGAACCTACAATATGAAAGGTCCTCTCTAGAGCCAGTTTGTCCATTCTGGGCTACTGTAGAAACATGGTGGGCCTGTTGAACCCGAGGACCAGAAACACTTTGTATCCAGTTCAATTTTTGATTCAACAATATTTGCATAATTATAGATTCTGTATTTTTCAATGAAGAGAGAAGGAGGAGATGTCATTTTAAGCATTTTTAATGAGATAATTGAACTTGTTTTTTTGACATATCACAATTTATTATTCCAAGCAGAGGAGTGTTAAATGTCTTAAAACATGTCTGGAGGGGAACTTTAATTTTAACCAGCCAGATTTTCTCTGCTGGTTTGGGATTCAGGTCGTCTGGAGGTCACAAGGTCTAACTGTGAGGCTACTGCCACCAATTTAATGTCCTATTGGTAGACATCTGGTGCAATTCTGACAAAATTTGGAGGCATGGTACATCACTTACTGGTGGAGCGGCTATAATTAAATGCTAATGCCTCCTTATCACCAAACACGTTTACTGCTGGTGTCCAGATTCAAGTCTGAAGTTATAATCGGTCGACACATTTGCTTGGTTAATCTTTGCAGTTTCTTTTTCAATTAAACACTTTATTTTAGGATGAACAGAAGGGTTTTGGCAGGATGTTTATTCCCAAACTTCTATCCCAGAGGTCACCACTGCAAACTTGTACCTGCTACACCTCTGGTCTGACTTTGATGAGGATGGGAGGACGTGGGAGGGATGATGGGACTAAGTGGCCCTCTGGGTACCTGCATCATTCATGGGGGGGGGGAAGACAACTTTACTTGTTTTCAAGGCAGCGTGAATTTATTTTTAGACACGTCTGCAACTACAAAGGCAGAGCAGAGGTATTGTGGCAGTTTTGTATGTTGCTCTCAGCTCACATCAAGGCCGTGACAGCAGCTTGACTCAGAGGAAAATTTCTTCTTCATTGATGTGTCAGATGCTGCTTACGAATACATGAGGCGTAAAAGCAGTTTGATAGTGCACAGATGCCATGCTGTGTAGACAAACAAGGCTCCCTGTACTTTGAGCCGGTAAATTAATGAATTCATCCATAAGGGTGAGTGAGTTTGTAATTCACTGGTTACAAAAAAAAGGAAATAAATAGACGCACGTTCAAAGATAAAGTGGCAAATTATAAATACAGTGTTGTATTTCTCTCCCCTCTTTTGTCTCTTTCATTGTCCTCCTTCCTGTCTTTTTTTATACCATTCTTTTCTTCTTCTACTTTCCCTTTATTTCTCCTCCTGTAGTTGTGCAACAGCATACATCCTGCTGGCAGAGGAGGAGGCCACCACCATCATGGAGGCCGAGCGTTTGTTTAAACAGGCTCTAAAAGCTGGAGAGGGCTGCTACCGCCGAAGCCAGCAGCTCCAACACCACGGTACACAATATGAAGCCCAGCACAGTGAGTATAATCCACTCACTAGCTAATAATCACATCATAATAATAATAATATACTTGTTTCCTGGTGGCTTTAGCTCACCTCTCAGGCCAATAAGGATCATTTTAAATGTGACTTGTGACTGGTTCATCATACTCCCAGTTTTATTATAAGGAAAACAACAGAGCTAACGGTGATTTGTATGTGTTTAAATTATGTTTTTATGTATCTCCATCAGGAAGGGACACCAATGTGTTGGTGTACATAAAGAGGAGACTGGCCATGTGCTCCAGAAAGCTTGGCCGAACAAGAGAAGCAGTTAAAATGATGAGAGATGTAAGTACGCAGCCCGCTAATAGAAGACACACACACACACACACACACACACACACACACTCAGAGGATTGACAGGAAGTTGCTCTTTGATTTCTAACAACATCAAAAGACTTCAAGTTTGGTTACCGGAGTGAGAAAATCACAGAGAGACACATGAAAGACTTTATTTTAACACTCTTCCCGACATTCATTCAGATCACAAGGTTTACACTTGTCAATATAAGTGCATAGTGATGACCCAAAGCTCTGTGTGCTGACTGTGCATGTGTCGCCCCCTGTCCGGTATTACATGTAACAACAGTTGTGTGTTTTCCAGTTAATGAAGGAGTTCCCTCTCCTCAGTATGTTCAACATCCACGAGAACCTGCTGGAGTCACTGCTAGAGCTCCAGAACTACGCCGACGTCCAGGCCGTTCTGGCCAAGTACGACGGTGAGAGACGTACTCTCAGAGTTTATAACGCTTTTATTCACACTCACTTGCATCTTTAATAGGGACAACTACAGTATAATACAACAACTCTGGAATATATCTGTAATGTTCAGTTTTTATTTAATCTGTTTTAGAGAGGTGTTGATTTATTCTATAGTCATTTTGTGGTTCTGTTGAAGTGTATTGGGTGAGAGGTGTTTCTAATATTTTGTCTACCCTAATTCATACAAATCAGATGGATAAAATATTACAAACACCTATCAGTATAATCCAATACAGTTCAACAGCACCAAAATCATTGATATATGACCACAAACACAGAACTTTACCTTTTGTTGTAAAAAGCACTTTGAGCTGCATTTCTTGTATGAAAGTTATTATACAAATAAAGTTATTATTATTGTAAATGCTTTATATTGTGAAGTGTACACAAGATATTCTGTTTAATATTATGCATGACAAATCTGAGATGCTGAAACCATCAAATCGTTGGTTTATTTGCTTAAAAAATGACTAAAACAATTATTTGATTATCAAATAAGTAGCAGATTAATTTTCAGCTGATAATAACTTAATTGTTGCAGTTCTATAATGCAGTAAAAGAGGCTTTTAGTGATTTAACAATCTGCAAGTATGAATGTCCTGAATCAGAAACTCAGTTTAGGTTCTGAAATAGTCTTAGTGTAGTGAGAAACTTTATTTTTGTTTTTTAATTGAGAAATTAATAATACAGACCTATATCCATAGCAAAAGTTGTTTTTAAAATGTTATTAAGATCATTTTAATAGCAATACAGATCACATTGATATAAAATGTCCTGAAATGTCCAGGAGTCACTTTGTGAAGCTCTGCACTATCACACAAGATATAGTTCTGATACAGTCTATACAATAGGGGTGTCCCAGTATACAAATACGTTATTCGGCAAAGCACAAATAGTGGGTTTCTTACTAATATTTAAAAATTATTTGTTTTCGGGAAGAAAAAAAAAAAAAAGTCAAATACCAGCGCGCAGGTCAGTTACATCACTATCTCAGTCTCTCTCCTCTGCTCCGCTGTTACGTCTATCAGCAGGTCTCAACGAGGGGAGTCACATCCACCTGCTACATGATGCACATTTCCTAATTTGGACATCACTCCTGGAGCTACTGACACTTTTAATTTTCTAAAATTAAAAGCGTAATAAAAACAAAAACAGGATTTTTAAGCCTCTTTCCACTTTTATTCGAATATAAATACAAATAATTTTGCTGCCTCAACAAATACAGATACAAATACAAATACTGGGCCCTCTGCACATCCCTACTATACAGTATGTAGTAGCTACAAACAACCTTGATCTAAACGGATGCATTTTACACAACAGATGTTTCCACTTTGGTAAAGTCTAGATTTATCTGATAATGCTCCGTGTTGGTGTTATCTTTACAAGTTAAATCGAAATGAAATAAAGCAGATCACACTCAACCTTTTTTAGAAAAATAAGAGCCAGTAACAATCAAGCTGACACCCCGTAGCTATGAAACCCCAAACTCATTATCTTCATTCACAAACACCTTCCGGGCGGCTGCAGCCTTCTCGAGTGCAGCCCTCCCCTCTTTAACTATCACCTGTGACTGTAATTCCAAACTAGGTTTTCTTAAACACCCCTCTCCTCATGTCTGCTTTGTGTCTCCTCCACAGATATTAGCTTACCCAAATCTGCAACAATATGCTACACAGCAGCCTTGCTCAAAGCCAGGGCGGTATCGGACAAGTGAGTATCGCTTTCCATCGGCTACAATGCTCAAACAAGGGCTTGACATACTGTACCTCTGCTGCTATTTAAGATTCTAAAATAGAGCTGAAAATAGCCCGGGGACCCGATCTGCATGAATGAGAGAACAGGGCTGAGCGATGATGTAGTAACAGTGTGTTAACAGTAATTTTGCTCTTTAGAACAGGGCTGCCTGGAGGGTTGATCAGTGTTATTGTGAGAAGTGAGTGTGTCTATCTTGTAGACTTATTTATGACAGTAAAATAAATAATACAATCACGCTGCTGCTGCTGCTACACAGATAAAATCATAGAAAACACTGTTGCTTGTTTATACACGTAAATAGATGCACACACTGAGGATCTGTTTATCACTTTATCTGTATGTTCTTTTTATGTTCATGAGCAAAAAAATCCACCTTACATACAGTTCATGTTCTGACCATTCACAGTATCTTTATGCCAAATCTCAAATATATATTTTTATTCATTCAGTACCTCATCAGTCCTTAATAAACTGGTGATTAGTCCTCCATGAAATATCAGGAAGCTGAGATCTGTTCTTTAGGTTTTACACAATTTGTTTATGGAGAACATAAAACAGGAGAACATGTTAACAGCTATGATGATTTCAATTAATTTTATTGAATGTGAAGAACAGCAACAACATTTTTGAATTATTTTTGAATAAATACGGGTCAAATTTAACCTGAAACACCTTCTATTTACAAAAATGTGTCAAGCTGCTCCAAAATTTTGTATATTCTGGGTCATTTTAGGAAAAATTATACAATTTCAGACTAAATGAACGATGTTTAAGGTGTTTTTATTGCTGACAACTTTGACCTGAACAGTAATTAAGGGTTAAAACATTTTTAAAAAGCAGCGACTGGTGATTTACTGGTGCGTTTTCCTGCTCTGGTCTTCACATGTATAATAATCCAACTGTAATCAAAACACACGTTTCATCTTATTCTTGAGAAACCGACACTCTGTTGCGTGTAAGGGATTTATTTGATGTTCTTATGTAGAGCAGCTGGATAGTGATAAGTGAGCAGTTTGGATTTCAATGAGTCATTTTTTAAAATCACTTTGATCACCTGGTGATGTGAGATTACTCACTAGTGTGTGTGTGTGCGTGTGTGTGTGTGCGTGCGTGCGTGCGTGTGCAGGTTCTCTCCAGAGGCAGCGTCCAGGCGAGGGCTGAGCACAGCAGAGATGAATGCAGTAGAAGCCATCCACAGAGCGGTGGAGTTCAACCCTCACGTCCCCAAAGTGAGACTTAGACCGACACTGCAAACACACACACACACCTGCTGTGAAATCACACTGCTGATCACATGGTCGCAGTATAAGTCTGTCTTTTGATTGTGATGATGAGGATACGCTTGAACTAAAGCTGTGCTGGCGCAGCGTACAGCGCAGCAAGGCGAGGTCAAATAAGTTGTTTACCTTGATGACTGTTATCGTTTGCTGAAAGCGCAGTAAGAGTCTGTTTGTCTGCAGCTCTTCATCTAACGTCTCACTGTGACTGTTTCTGCTTTCACTATTATTCTCTGCAATGTTTTAAGTGATCCTTCAAATGAATAGCTCCAAATACCTTTTTCTATCAACCTGTTTTTATTGAAGAATAGCACTGCTCACTAAGCATCACCAACTCTGTGATAAACACTTAACACTTCCTATAAATTCAATTACGGCTGGGAGATATAACCAAAAAATAAAATCTTAATTCACAATTTTTATGGATTGTTGTTTGCCTGCAAAATGCAGACTTGAAACAATCATATGTTTTTAGACAGCTAGCTGTCTGCTAACTAGTGTTAGCGACAAACTGAATAAAGTAACCAGAGATGAGACCTCGTCAACTAACACAAACCCAGAGCACAGATCAGTGTGCAGAGTCATTCTCAGTCCGTCCCTCCGTTAAATTCATTACAAGATAACCAGAGGAAGCTCACCACCTGGAGTCATTACAGACCTGTAAACTGCAGCAGGTGAACATGTAGTGTAACTGTTTACTGGACTCAAAACGGCCGATGTAGCAGCTGTCATCTCTGTTACTTTTTAACTAAAAGTAAACTTTTTGTGCATGTTGCAATGACTTGATCTTCACAATTTTAGACATTTTACACATTTTGCAAAACACAAAAATTCAAATTAATTGAATTAATTTGATATATCACCCAGCCCTAATTTAATAAGTCTCCTTTTGGTTCACTGGTGGAAAGATTTTATTGTGAAGCAACAGTGACCTGGAATTTTCAATTTACATCAGCAGCAACTTAACACAGCTCAGATACATGTCAGCTCATAGTGAGCCGTAAAATGCAGCTGATCATTGAAAAACATAGCAGAGCAACTGAATATATGATCATCTGTGCGAGTATAGTGGACTGACTATTTATATGAAACTTTGATTGACTGCGAGTTTCCTGTTTGTGTTTTTGGACCAGTTTCCTCTCCTTTACAGAATAAAAGTAAAATAAACATCGATATGGCAGAGTTGCATTTGTGACATTTGCCTTTGGTAAAATGATCACTTCTCTCATGCATTTTGTTTCTCTTTTGAACTCTAAAACCTTTTTATATGCTATATACAAAAGAGTAGCTATAATTTTTTTTCTGTAAGATAGAAAAGGGGAAAAAAAGTCGTTTACTGTTTGCAGCTATTTAATATCAGACTGACATTTCACAGTAATAAAAAATCCTGATGAAGTGTAACAAACTAAATCCAATTGTGAGGGAAGTGAAACAGAATTCAGATGAGGTTGGTGCAGTAATTGTACAGATTATGAGCTCAAGTCTAATCAGAAAATGTTTCAGACTGTTGCTGTGAAGCATCTTGTGGTCGTGTGTGCTTTCTTTCCATTACTAAGCTGTGTTTTATTGACCATTTGTTCTCAATTCAGACAGACTACCGTCACTAGAAGCTTTCTGTTTCTATATCCAGTCCTCTTTTCCTTTTTCTGTGATTGTCTGACTGTCTCTCTTCCTTCTCGTCTCCTCCTCAGTATCTGCTGGAGATGAAGAGTCTGATTCTTCCTCCAGAACACATCCTGAAGCGAGGCGACAGCGAGGCCATCGCCTACGCCTTCTTCCACCTGCAGCACTGGAAAAGGGTGGAGGGGGCGCTCAACCTGCTACACTGCACCTGGGAAGGAAGTGAGTATACACACACACACACACACACACACACACACACACACATCGGCCATTTGGTATCTAATGAGGAGTTTCCGTTCCAAATCAATTTTAAAGGAGTCATCAGCTGTCTTTGTTTAAACCACTTCTCTCTCTCTGTGTGTGTTTTTGTAGCGTTCAGAATGATCCCATATCCTCTGGAGAAGGGTCACCTGTTCTATCCCTACCCCATCTGCACAGAGACAGCAGACAGAGAGCTGCTACCCAGTAAGAGACGCCCTGACACACACACACACACTAATATATATATATATATATACACCCCACTGAATACACTGTTTAAATCTGTTTTATCTTCTGTTTCACAGCAGCAAATATACAGTTTGGATTTTAGTCTTAAAGGGGATGTATTGTGCACATTTCAGGGTCTATATTTTTATTCTGGGGCTCTACTGGAATATCTTTGAATGATTCACAGTTTAAAAAAAACCTCCTTATTTATCTTATACTGACCCTGAGTTCATCCTCTGTGTGAAACAGACCGTTTTAGCTCCCGTCTCTCTAAGACTTTTCATTTAGAATAATTATGCTGATTTTTAACGTTGGCACAAAAGATCGAGCGGTTGAATTTGTCATTAATAATTTGTGATGATGAGACAAATTCCTGAAGGGAGCGCTGGTTCTCGTGAGTTCGAGTAAGCGAAGAGTGTGTGTCGTCGTGCTGTCTGCTCAGCAGCTCGTCTGTCCTCACACACACAAACCTTCAGTTGATTAAGTTGGCCTCCAGCCACCGGCAGCAACGCACTTTGCTCTGTCTGTGTGTGTGTGTGTGTGTGTGTGTGTGTGTGTGTGTGTGTGTGAGCATGTTTAAATATGCACAGAGAAGTGTGTGTCTGTGGATGTGTACATGCTTGATTAGCTGGGTGCATGTAAAAAAATGGTTTTTAACTTATTAAAACAACCTCAGACACATTCATGTAAATTTATTGATTTAAGTATTAAAAACCGATGCAGCAGCAGTGTTTTTCCTCTAACAGGAGCAATGTATGTCACATGTTTGATGTATGTGAGATCCTTCAGTTCAGACTTTATAGAGCTGTATGTTAGCAGTAACCTGATCAGACATGTCTGTACGTCAGCCTGCTATTGACATAAAGATACACTGCTGCCTTCAAGATCCTCCCTTTAACGCAGCAGCTATTAGTTGAGCCACGTGGAGTTTATTATGTTATTACATTTAGGCTCAAATTTACTCTGTAATTACTATCTTTAACTCTTTAAAAAATAAAGATGATTTTTGTTCGGCTGTTTAATAAAAACATACGTCTCTGTCTGGTGTTTGGGAGTCATGAAGGTGCCAGATGTCTGTCAGAGGTTTAGGTAGTTTATTCTTTTTTCAGTTTGCTAAAAAAAACCATTTTGCTGGACTTTAATATCTGAAGCCTTCATGTATATCTCTAACAAAACAATAGATCCAGATCCATATACGTCCATATTTGGTGAACCTTTAACAGAACATTGCATTACTCAGTTAAATGCTTTAGTTTTGCTTCATTGTAGAATCTTCCCGTCATTGATTATGTTGATAATCTGTCCTCTAACATCTTGATTGCTAATATCATATATGAGTTGAAATCCTGACTTTTATTTTTATTAAGAGAAACATTTATATTTCCTGTATTGTTCTGTTGATGTTTTATTTTTTGCTGATGAATCCTGTCTTAGAGATACTCTAGTTATACTTATCTTTGCATTGATCCTTGAGTTTTTGCAATACACTCCCATGCTTATGTATCTGTGATAGAAATATTATGTATTATATATTGAAATATTCAAATTGACTTCATATCACCTGCATCATGAGGAGTCTGCAATCGTCAAGTTTTATTGCATTTATTTTCCTGTTTTTCATTTGTTGTTGTTATTGTTTATGCTGTTTTATTTTATTGAATTGGGAAAAAATTAATAATTAAAATTAAATAATAAAAAAAACATTCTGTGAAATATTTAATTTACTGTGATTGCAGGTACAATCTAAAAAAACATTTAAATTTCTGGACAGTAAATTGTGAGAATGTTTTTATCGAATAAATGGTTTTAAAACTAACTGACCTGCAACCAGTAGTGGACACTTTGAGATGTGTGTGTGTGTAAAAAAAATGCTCAAAACTAACTTTGTGCTCTGTGTGTGTGTGTGTGTGTGTGTGTGTGTGTGTGTGTGTGTGTGTGTGTCCCACGTGGAAGCAGTGTTTCACGAGGTGTCAGTCTACCCGAAGAAGGAGTTGCCCTTCTTCATCCTCTTCACAGCCGGTCTCTGCTCCTTCACCGCTATGCTGGCTCTGCTCACACACCAGTTCCCCGAACTCATGGGAGTGTTTGCTAAAGCTGTGAGTACACACACACACACACACACACACACACACACGCAAACACCATAACTTGTTTCCCTTGTTTGGAAAGTTACAGACGAAGATACAAGTTCTCTCATATTTGCTGCAGGATTTCATGACTACTGTCTAAGTTTGCTGTGGATGTTTCTGGTCCTCAGATAATAACTCTGATTGAGTTTCGGCGACCCCTCCGACCTTTTCTCTAACATGAAACTTTCCCATTAAGCCGCACTTTGGTAAATGACAAGGAATCCTGCAAGTTAATAGCTTGATTTCCATAAAATCTGCTGGATAGAATAATGTATCCAATGACCCTTTGACCTCTCTGCTTGTGCCGTCCCATCATAACCTGACAGACAGACTGCTGTGAAATTTTCTCCAAGATACTAAACTGATTTGATTTTAATGACCCCATGACCTTTCGTCTAGCTGAGATAATCTATATATCTTCAACTCCACATCTGTCAGGGCTCCAGGAATGCAAAAATCATTATATTCAGTATAATAAATGTTTTTATATTGTGGAACATATTGAGACATTACAGCCTCTAGGGGTCACTAGCTGGACTTTTAATCTTGTTTCTCATTGGATGATTTCACTTCTACTTTTTAAAAATAATCCTCATCCATTCTTGGACTACTGGTTGTGTTTAATATTTGACAACCATCAAGTTAATTTGTTTAATTTGATGCACTGGCTTTAAGAGCATCAACTAAATCAGCCACCAGACAAGTGCAGCTATTATGTTCAGGACTGCAAGCAATGATTATCTTCATCATCAAATAATCTGTCGATTATTTTTGTTGATGGAACAATTAGTTCAGTCTATAAAATGTCTAATAATGGTAGTTTACTATCATACAAGACTAAAGAAACCAGAAAATACTCATATTTAAGAAGCTGGAATCTGAGAATTTGGAAAGTTTTTCTTAAAAAATGACTCAAATCGATTATCAAAAAAGTAAAGAGTTAATTTTCTGTCTATCAACTAATCAATTAATCATTGCAGCTCTACTTATGATTGAGGTTGATGAGCTGGTCGGCTGCTGCAGCTACTCACGCTGTATATTTGAAAGTCATTTAGACAGTTTTGCCTGGAGCACGTCGTGTTGCACCACAATGTGAACACGTGTTTCACAGCAGGTGATAACTGTGCTGTCGTGAAGTAAATAGACGTGTTTTATCAAATACTTGCAACCTTGTGAAAGAGATTTATTAAAAGAGTACTCTCAAGCGCCTACATTACCCACAACTGGGTAACTGCAACTCAACTGTTGACAGTTTGGTCAGAGATTTGGGTTTGTTATGCTAGTAGCAGGTAATGTAGCCTGGAGATGCTAGCTTAAAGCACATCCACACCCCCGGATTTTTTTCATTGTCAAACTTTTAGTCTTCAGCCCCAACTGACACTGACTCTAGTGACATCACAGTTTATCAGATTTTACGCAGCTCCATCTGGAACCACAAAAGGCTTTAAACTCCTTTTTTCCACACATGCAGTAGTTACTCCCCAACACCTGGAAACAGACTTTGATGTGTGTAATCGGTGGAGTTTCCCTTTAAAGACAAGGAATTCCAAAAGAACCTGCAGATGTTAAATATCGTCTCACATTCTCGGTACTTAACGCAGAGATGAGCCACCACATCCCCACCAGTCATCAGCCCCTCCTCCTCCTATATTCATAGCAGCCAGCGGAGGGCGCTGCCTCCCCCCCCCCCCGCCCGCCCCTCCCTGCACCCTGCGGCCCCGCAGCGCTGTGCTGCTCCCCTGGAATGTGGGTGAGCTCATCTCTCCTGCCTGATGTGACACTATCAGCAGATACCATCTACCTGCTGAGAACACACACACACACACAGTCGCATTTCCATGACTTCAGAGGACATTACATTGACTTACATTCATTTCTTGGAGACCTACCCTAACCTTAACATAACTCTAAACTAACCTTAACTTTAATCCAAGTCTTCACCCCAAAATTAATGATTTACGTTAAGGGGACTCGCTTTTTGTCCCCATAAGGGAGGTGAGTCCCCACAACGTGAGGAATACCTGGACCACACACACACACACACACATTTACTTAGATCACTTTTGGGGACATTACATAGATTTACATTCATTTCCTGATATCAGTCAATAGATTTAATCTGATTTATTGATCCCTCTCAACATCTCGATGTCTCAGCTAGGGCTGCAACTAACGTTTATTTTCATTATCACTTAATCTGATAATTATTTTCTTGATTAATCAAGAAAATGTCAGAAAATAAGTAAAAATACCCGTTATAATGTCTTAGCGTTCATGGTGATGTTTTGAAATGTCTTGTTTTTATCTGATCAATGGTCCAAATCTGAAGATATTCAGTTTACTATCATGTTTTATGACACAGAAAAGCTTCAAACTGTCACATTCAGGAAGCTGCCACCAGAAAACTTCTAGTGTTTTTGCTTAACAAATGACTAAAACAATTATTTGATTATCAAAATAGTTGCCTATTAATTTTCAGTCAATCAACTAATCAATTAATGAACTTTTATCTGACTTTAAGTGGACATTTAGTGGTTCAGGATGTGTCTGCTGCTGATGAGCAGAGCCTGACTGAGCATATCAGTACTGCTAGTGAGGTTTTCACTGATGTGTAAACACATCCCAACCAGTGTCTGTTCATGAAAAGACAACATGTCACTGATTACCTCGACTAACAGCACAATACATCAATCACCGTATGTTTAAATTGGCTCTGACTTAGCTGAGTTATTGCTAAGTGTATTGTCTCGTGATCTCTCATTGGCTGCTGCGGGGATCACACTTTGTTTTTTTGGGACGATCGCTCGCTGCCGCCCACACAGTTCAAACACACAGAACACACACCTTTTACTTTGAAGTCCTCTTTGAAGCCGGAGCAGAGATGTGTGATGCGATGTGCGAGGCAGACGTCAGCGCTCAAACCCCCGACTAGCAGGCGGATCATGCAGGTAGAGGACGGGCGACACAGATAGTGTTTTAAAAAGAGACTCCTCTCTCTCTCTTTAACAAACCTGTGATGGCTTTTATCTGCCATCTGACAAAGTGGGAACCTCCATGACCTGACATGGCTCTGGTGGAGCCCCTATCACCCCTCAGCCTCTCCACTGGTTGTTGCCAAAACACCAGTCTGAGGACCAGTCTGCTGTACTGTCCTCTGAGTCGAGGCTGCAGGCGCAAAGTTATGCTCCATTGTCTGGAAAAATGTTTTGTCACAAATCTTTTTTGGGAGTTAAAAATACATTTTTAAGTGCCAACATTGACTTTTTTATTTTTTAAAGATATTACCTTTTTGAATTTCAGGTGTAGATGTTGATGTAGGAGGACAGAAAGGGCAATAAAACCATTTTGTTTTTCAAATAATCCAAAAATTACTAATTAATAATTACAACATAAAACAATTAGTCAATTAATCAACGAGTTATGGTTCACTAACTCAAGGTCCACTTATGAGCTTTTTCTGGTGTATCACAGGGTCTTCATTAACGTAGGGAGTTTGTTCAGTTGTCATGGAGATGGACGTATTGACGAGCAGACTCAGTAGCAGCCAAAGCGTTTGTGTCCGTTTAAAAGTGAAGCATTAAAGTCCGTTCCTGAGATTTACTAATGGTTTCATAAAGTCATCCCGACTACGAGTCCAGTTAGTAACTTTTTCCAGAGTTTTCAACCCTATTACATGATCTTCATCTGTGGTCTTTTCTGTTAAGTCTTTTTTTTCTGCTGTTAAGACAAACGGGGACGATGTGTTATAGTCGAAAGATGAGTTAGGAAGTCAAGAATAAAGTCTTACAGTTTCTGCTTTTCTGTTTTATTTCATTATAAATGTTTTATAATTTTGATTATTGGACAGTTCAGACAAAATTAGCAACTTGAAGACATCAGTTTGGGCTCTGGGAACCTGTTTTGGCCATTTTTCTTCTTTTTGTAAATGAATTACTTGATTATTTAGTGTATACCTTTTTCTATTAATGTTGAGGGATGTTGAAAGCAGCTAAAACATTGAAAGTTCTGATGAAGGAAATGATGCTTTTGTATTTTTTATATAAAAGTCATGAACTGTGTTTGGTAACCTGCGGGACAGGAAGCTGCTCAGCTGTCAGTCTTCTGTCTTCCTGCTGATGTGAGCCGTAACCTGAAGGAACACATCAAAGTGTCGTGTTTTCTAATTCTTCGTCTCCTTTCAGTTCCTCAGCACGCTGTTCGCTCCTCTGAACTTCATCATGGAGAAGGTGGAGAGCATCCTGCCGTCCAGCCTCTGGCACCAACTCACCCGCATCTGACCCCCGAACCGAACCGAACCGGACCAGAATCAAGACCCCGTGTACCAGGAGCCGACCTCCATCCAGACAGAAACAGCTGAACTGAAACCCAGAACGCTGCGTTGGACTGGACTGACACACCTTTGTGCCAAGATTAACGAGTTCAAACCAAACTGAGAACAGACGACGGGAGGAGGCATGAAACAAAAAGGCAAAAACAACGGAATTCAGAATTGGTTTTGACTTTATTTGATATGTTTGCATTTTTTTGGGTTTTCAATTATTTAAAGCTGTTCTTTTGTTGTACAAAAAGAGGTGATCAATTGCCATCATTAAAAAAGTGAAAAGACAAAAAAATACAATAAAGGACTTTTTGTGTATTGCTGCAAGCCAGCTTCTTCCCGCCATTTTGATTCAGAAACGGGCAGCGATGCAGTTTAACAGCCGACCGTCATCTGGAGCCGCTGAGCTTTTCAAACACTGGTTGGGGTTTTTTTTTGTTGTTGTTCTTGTTTTTAAAACCACAAAACACAACCTGGTAGGTTTTTATTGTTTATCTGAGGAGGAATTATTTTAACTCCTCACATGTGTTTTCATCCTCAAACTAACGTCTCGATCCACAGGTAGAAGAAGTTTTTCCAGATGCTGATTTAATGCTTCATTAAACTGATGCTGACGGAAACAGCAACTACTTTATTAAAAATCTCCACTGATTATTATGATTTCTTTAAAAAGGAGCATACCAGTGGGTTTTGTTTACTACAAAACATGTACACTTCTCAACATTTTCCTGCTGTTATGATCCGTTAGTTTCTACTCGTCTCCATACACATTTTTGTAGCTTGAGTCATGTAATTCATCATATTGAACATCAAGTCTGCATTTATTTTTGTGATGTATCACACCATAGACTTCAAATATATCTGCAGTTAAAGGACATCATTATCAGGGCTGCAACTAACGATTGTTTTCTCAATTAATTGTTGTCCATAAAATGTCAGAAAATAGTGAAAATGCCTTTTATAATTTCAATGTCAAGATTTACAGTTCTTATTATGTCCGAACAACAGTCACAACCAAAATATATTCAGTTTACGATCACGTAAGACAAAAAAAGCATCAAATCAGCACATTAGAGAAGCTAAACCCAACATATTTGGCATATTTGCTTAAAAAATGCATTTGATTATCAGAATAATTGCAGATTAACTTTCTGTCCATCAACCAATCAACTGACTAATTGCTGCAGCTCTAATAATTACGCCATCAAATAAGTGGAACAAATAAAAGCAGACTTGATGTTTTCATGCTGTACAGAAATGAATTAAAACAGTCTGGACAGTTGTTTAAATACATCCACAAATCTAAAACTTACAGCCTGAATACACACAAAAAAATGTGAAGTATATATGATTTGTAGTAAAAGAAATACTTAACTGGATTATTATAACTTGTGTCTTATTTAAGTGGTTTTGACCATCATTCCCACAGTAATCTGTTCTCACCAGGTTAATAGTTCATGTAAACACGATGTGACACTGCAACAAACACGAGCAGTTACGTGATGTTTTCAGCTTTTCCATGAAATTAACTTGGTGAGAACAACGTTATTATTACTGAAAAGAACAAAAAAAAAATAAGACTCCAGTTGTAATAAACCTGATTTGACTTTAAACAGATGCTAAACTTGTTTGTTTACCTGCTGTGATTAGTGATGAGCCGCTTAAGGTCGTCTACAGTAAATGCTGTTCTGTGATTGGCTGGCACAGCGGGAGGAAATGAAGTGTGTTAATTATCGGTTACACAGTTAATACACTATACATCTGATTTTTTAATTTACACAACCACATATTTACATAAACAAACAAACAAACAAACAAACAAACAAACCCCTCTCTGGTTTAATGCATATTCTGAACTCTGCAGAGTGTTTAAAACAACCAATGTGACTTTTTTTTGTGTGTGTTTAAATATTGATGCACGGTGGTTTTAGTGAAGTCATTTATTTCTGAGTGCAGATGTTCAGGTCGTGTTTTTACGTCAGATCGTTCAGGTGCAACTTACAGACTCAGGTCATCCTGATACACTCGTCTCTTCACAAATACACTTCAGACATTTTTACACACTTGAGAGTAAATAAATACAATGAAATGACAGGATGAATAACAGAGGATTTACACCTTCGGATGAGACAGAACAGCAGTTTGTACTGGTGAAAAGTGGGTGTTTAACTTGAAATGAGTGTGAACTAAATGTCTAACTCTTACATAACTCAGACATAATAATGTGCTGATTAAGGAAGCGACAATTAACCAGTGAATCTGAAGCCATCGCTCTGATAGTTTGCATGTGTGACGAGCAGATTTTAAAATGCAAAGCTGGAAATTTAAAGGTCACAACGTCCGAATTTACTGACTCCTTTAACTCTGTTAGTTAATTTAGAAGCTTTTAATTTACAGCGACAGTTTAGAAGACAAGTGGATTTAAAACCAGGTGCAGCTGATGTCACTCGACTGCAGAGCGACCTGCGCCACCTACAGGTAAGTAAAGTAAAAGCAGCTGCAGCGTCGACAACAAACGAGCCGCTGACACGTTCATGTCTCCTACAGCTGGTGAAATTTTAACACTTATGCCACCTGCAGGTGAGTTTTATAGTTTGAACCCCTTCTAACCCATAAACATATAGATTTCTATTATCTGCTGAGTGCAGGTTATTGTTAATTGAGAAAGAAACGTTTACTCTGAACATATGAGCCTTTCTTTAATTAACACACTCCCCCGGTCTGAACTGGACACATTTCAGCCTGTTTGTCAGTAATCATCTCAGGTGTGTTTTTAACATAAACAGCTGTTTATACTGGCTGCATGATGGCAAATCCATCCAATAGTTGTTGAGATATTTCAGACCGACTGATTTTGCCATAACTTGAGTCAAGCTGCTAGCACGGCTACAAAATCCCCCCGTTATTTAACACTAATTGCCTGTAATTCTAACAAGTGTTGAAACTACTTTCTTTGCCTGTAAGAGGCGACACCATCGAGTCCACACCTGCAGGTTGAACTGACTGAACAGCTCCCCCTTGTGGAGAACCTGATGCCCACTGAATGTGAAAATTAGTTTATACGTTAAAAGCCGGTTTCATGAGATAAAAGCGATGATCCAATTTACTTGTAAATTAC
Source organism: Thunnus thynnus (assembly GCF_963924715.1). Taxonomy (NCBI): domain Eukaryota; kingdom Metazoa; phylum Chordata; class Actinopteri; order Scombriformes; family Scombridae; genus Thunnus; species Thunnus thynnus. The sequence goes on from NC_089521.1 coordinate 30,065,546, forward strand.
TGAGAAGCAGAAGTTATGTAGAAAATAATTACTTTTATGACTGCCAAAAATATATATATATTTTTTTCTTCTGTACTTGCAATGAGAATTACTTACTGGGAATGTTTCAGTACACAGACTTTCATCAGGTGATTTCTGGTCTGTGCACCGAAACGTTCCCAATAAACCTCCTTTAATTGCGAGCACAGAAGACAGCGTGCAGGAGTTCTTTGTTCTATTATTGTCTGCACACCGTCTTTTCTCCGACGCACCTGTTTAACTGCAGGTGTGCAAAAAAAATTCTGCTCCTTCAGACCCCGACGTGACAAAAAAAACTAATCTATTCGCTTTCGTGAGGAGTTCAAATCATGTCACGCTGTGAAATTGAAAACATATGTCGGACGATATCAGAGTTGATGTTTGTGAACAGGTTGCTGGGAAAAAAAAGCATAGTAGACAGGTGAAATGAATTTAGGATTTATGGAAGGTGCCGTTATAAGTGGAAAACCCCCTACAGTCAACAAAACAAGCTGAAAATCTGCCAAACCAATGATGTCCGACTAGATTTACAGTCTTTTATGAGTTTAACTTCTGCTTTTCGTTCAACTGTTTTAACGGTATGAAACTCTCACGCTGCACTGGATACAAGACAAGATCTTTCTCCCTGCTGACAGACTTGACGACAGTACAACAGATTAGATAATTTAAGATACTTTATCAGTGTATCTCCTGTCAGATTAGCAGTAGTTCACCAGATTATTTTTGGCGGGGTGAGTTCAGCAGGAGCCTGAAGTTGGTTTTAAGATAAAAAAATGAAAGGAAATCTCATCCGGAGGGAACTTTTATAAACTCACTGAGCCCGTCTGCCTTTTTAAAAACCAGGTTTCTGTGTAGAAAATAGACGTTTGTATGAATTAGTTTGTGTGTTGATTGATATATTTTTTAAAATACATGTACAGCTCACTACTGTTAATTATTTAACCTAAAACCAGCTGATGAAAGCTTCTATATTTTCTGCTCTAATAATCTGAAGTCTGGAAGCTATTTCAAGAGCGCGAGTGATGTGTTTTTACCTTCTTCTGTTGTTTGGAATAAAAGGAAGAAGAGCAGCTGAGCACTTAACACAAGCAGTAAAGAGACAACATGGCCGAACAAAGAAAGGAGCACTTCCTACAGAAACTTCAACAAAAAACCCGACTACGTACTTTCAGATTGACAGGTGATCTTTGGGAAGGACAGTTGCTGAAGTAACAGGTGATTAGCACCAAAGACGGAGTCGAAACATCCTTTAGATCATCACTTACAGCTCGGTGGACTGATGGTAAACATGTACAGACCAGTTGAGAACCAGTACAGAAGCAGTAGTTTTGTCACGCAGCGTAACCGCTGGTTTAAACGTTGAGCGGTCGGTCGGTCGGCGGTGCGCGGTGATGTCACGTCTGGCCCTTACAGGTGTGCACGTCGACCTGCTGGTGGCAGTCGCGGCAGTGCACGGCGCAGCACCAGTGGAACTTGCATTCGCACTTGGTGGTCCGGCTGACCCGCGACGTGTCGTAACCTCGACCGCAGCACATCACCTCGCATCCGTCCACGCCGCGAGACGTCCGGTTACACACCCGCCCGCCCGTCCCCATCGACCCTGGAGAGAGAGAGAGAGAGAGAGAGAGAGAGAGAGAGAGGTTTTGAGTTGAAAATTAAAGGGTCAATTCACCAAAATCACAACTATCTCTAGACTCACCTCTAATAGCATCTACAGATTGTTTGATTTGATATGTTTGATTTGTTGTACTCAAAGCTGGAAAACTACATTATAAAAACTCAACAGAAACTTATCAATAATGGAAACTGACTGTAGAAAAGTCTGATGATCATCCAGAGTCAACAGAACACTTCATCTATCCTTGTTTACTTTCTTTAAAATGTCATTTTTTCAATGAAATTCAATCAAATCAAAACATTTCAGCATCAATCTGGAGGAATAAAACTAAAACTGTCTGCATGGCTGAGCACCAGTGGGGGTTTTTTATGGGATAACAGGCTTTTTATTGTGATGTAGGTGAACTTCAATGTGCACAAAAACCATACATATGCCATTTCCCCACACAAATATAAACTCAGAACCTGCAAACCTCATGCATACTTGAGAGATCCGAGGGTGATATAAGGTGGAGAATAATGATAATAAATAACGTGAGAGAGACAATTTAATAATAAAACATTGTTCACATCGTCTCAGCAGAGACTTCAAAACAAAAGCATTATGATCACTTTGTTCAACAGAATGTAAACATCTTACGCAATCAAAGCTTCTGTTTTCCACACACACTGCGCTCAGTTTGAGATCAGATGAACTTAAATGCTTCTTGAGGTTAAATCACTTTACTGCAGCAGCAGGATTTATCTCGCCGTTCATTTCCTGCTTCGCTGCACCGACTGAACCGACGTTACATTTGTTTACTAAATGCAAAAAAACACATTTCAGTGTTTTCCTTCCGAAATGAGATGAACTAGTGGAACAGTTTGACGCCTACACTGATAATTATTCCAGACTAAAACAATGTAAGAGAGTCATTGTCACAGTATAATTTAGAGGCATTTTATACATAAAACGGTTTATAGCATCATTAGGCTTTACAGGAATGTGACTCGCCAATCTGAGGAGTTTAATTGGTTATCAGGAGCCAATGGGAGAACAGTATAACGCTGGCAGTGCACTGAAGATGAGACAGAGGTGGAGGGGGGAGGAGGAGGAGGGTAAGATGATGAACGCTGGACGAAGGAGAGATGAGAGATTGATGATAGGAGCCGTCAGCCTGCACTCCCACTCTTCATCAGCTGTTCATTTTATAGGAGACACTCATCGCCGACACACACACACACACACACACACACACACACAATCTCCTCATACACTTTATAGGTAGACTGGCCTCACTGATAACACACAATCTCACTTTTTCTACTGAATCTCGCCCACACACACACACACACACCTTGTGTCTCCACAGACACACTCAGACGTCTGTTTCAGGTGTTTCAGGTGTGAGCTGTGCAGGAGGGAACTGCTGCATCTTAATTCATCATAAAACTACAGAAGCCTGCAGAGGTCATTTGATGTTTTCTTGTCATCATATAAGAACTATCTCTGATCTTAAAAAAACAACCTTTTATATAACCATACTGAGGATCCTAAGAAAGAAAGAAAGAAAGCTAAAATAATAAGTTGTTTGACAATCATTCATCGTTTAAGTCATCCATCATATAAATTTAAATGGGTCATATAAACTTTTAATGGGTCCAGTTTCTTAAAATGTGAGAATGTGCAGCTTTTCCATGTCTTATAATAGTGCAAATGTAATATTTTTGGATTTTGGACCAAAAAAAAAAAGCTAATTGAAGCCACCAATGACATCACCTCAGACTGTGGGAAACTGCGACAGACATTTTCCACTGTTTTCTGACATTTTATGGACCAAATGATTGATCAGTCAATTGAGAAAATAATTGTCAGTTGCAGCTGTTGCTGTTGTTGTGTATCAGTCTGTCAGAGATGCTCCAGTCATCCACAGGAATGTTACTGGGGTTACTGGGACTTTTTCAGCAATAATATCAATGTGTTATCTGCTCATGTCAAACATGAGCAGCCTGAACAGATGTTGCGCGTCCCCTTGTTATAGATATTTACCACATGTTTTGATCTAATGATCATAACAAAGACAGTTTGGGTTATCGCGTCAAGATTTCCAGATAATTATTCCGTGATCAGCGGAAAAAAAATGAACTTGTTGTGTCGAGTTTAAGAATGAATCATTCTGTGATTAGAACAAAAACACGATTCAGCACCTCTCTGACACGACTACCGACACTGACAGTGTATTGTTACACTTCAAGCCCCGTAGCTGTGATGGAGCCCAGATACTCTGATCATATCTGCTTAAAATCTGCAGCTTCAGAGACTTGTTGTGTTATTACGAGCTCCGGTGCAGCCGTTTATGACGTGATATTGTTTTGACGAGTGATCGCAGCTAGTTAGCGACTACACAGCTAGCTGTGAATACCATCCAGTAGAAGCTGTAACAATGGATGTGTTGATTTCCAGCTGTTCGTTTTCTGTGGTGTTCAGAATTCAAGTTGTAGAGAGTTGTGACAACAGTCTGAGGAGCCTCCTAAACCACCAGACCACCTACACGCCCCAGTCCACCACAATTTTGACGATCATTTAATTGTTTAAGTCATTTATTAAGCAAAAAATCTGTAACCAGCTGCTCAAATGAAAAGATTTACTGTTTTTCTCTTTTTTTTTATACAACTGTAAACGTCATATGTCTGGGTTTTAAAGTGTTAGTCTGACAACGATGGGTAATTAATTGATTAAACAATGAATTTGAAAAATGTTATGATAGACTTGACTACAGATGAAAACCCTTGCAGCCTCAGATAACTCTCTTATCTCACTTTGTTGCCTAGTTTTGTTATCATCTTGAAGATGTTTGAATTATAAAACTTGATTAAACTCGTCCTGGAGTGTTTTAAACCTCTGGGCTGCTGTGGTGCAGATGTTGTTGAGACAGCAGAGGACGGTGCAGGTGTGACTGACTGTTACTGTCTGACTGTGAGGCACAAAGTGTTACTGAAGGAGAACATGTGTGTGTGTGTGTGTGTGTGTGTGTGTGTGTGTGTGTGTGTGTGTGTGTGTGTGTGTGTGTGTTCAGATGACTTCTCCTGTATAAATAAAGGTTTCGAAAAAAAATTATGAACTGGCTTCAAGAACCGTCTTGAACATTGTTCTGGAATTTGCTAATGTTTACATTCTGCTTCGCTCGGTGTGTGTGCACCGTCTCTGCACCGTCTCTCCCTCGCCAGGTAATATGTCTGGGCATGACCCGAAGCCCCGCCCCCTCTCTGGCAGCGTGCCCGCCTGTCATCCGAGGTATGCCGCGCTGCTAGGGGTGACATCACGGCCAGAGTCTTCCTCGCAGCCCCCCCCCCCCCCCTCTCTCTCTCTCTCTCTCTCTCTCTGTGCGTCTGCTTATTGAATTAAGATGAGGGGGCGCCGAGAGATGAGTTTAGCACCTGAGCCTCGCCGGGGCCGAGGGAAATTGATTTCACACTTTAAAGAGGCACAGAGGGGCCGTCTCACTATCTCTGTGGGCTCTGGGCCTGCGAGTGTGTGTGTGTGTGTGTGTCTCCATCTGTCTGTGAGAATGGATTCAGTGTGTGTGTTTCCAGAATGATTGAGGGCAAGTTTGCATGTCTTTAAGTGCTTTCTCAATGTGTGTGTGTGTGATGGGAGAGAGAGAGAGAGAAAAGAGAGTCGATCGCTCAAAGTGTGTGTGTTTCCAGAATGATTGAGCTTCATGGGAGCTTGTTTGTATCGTGTGTTTGTGCGTCTGACGGTGATTCAACATACAGTTATGTGTCACCATCCAGAGCCGGTTTACATGTCTGACTCTGTGCGTGTCCCAGAGGAGCCGGTCCTTAGAGAGGGAGCAAGTAAAGTTCTCATGAGACCCTGTGTGTGTGTGTGTGTGTGTGTGTGTGTGTGTGTGTGTGTGTGTTACCTCTTCCTGCTTACATGTACACAACCCATAACGCCTTCATGTCTGCTGGGAAGCCTCTACTTGTTCCCAAAAGGGGCCCTGAGACCTCCAGAGGTCCATCGAGAGGTTAGAGAGAAAATGATTTCAGTGGAGATCAAAGGATCTCTCAAAAGGTTTAAACTGCTCAGTTTTGTTGAAAAGTTAAAATACTTTAGATATACTTCGTTTGCAAACAGGGATCCAACGTTGCTTAAATTAAGTAATACAAGAAAATGAGGATATGCACCGTGGAGCTAGAATAAAAAGCACAATATCAACAAGAGTGATGAGCTGCGTTCAAGTACAATATAAAGGGAATTTTTGGGTTTGCAACAGTAACAAAAAGTCTAGTTTTGACTGACAGAGCAGTTTACTCTAGTGTTGTCAAATGAATAAACTATTTTATCCGACATCTAGACTCCGAATGAATACCATGTGTCTTCTGAATATATCTGAGCAGGTTTAATTGACTCTTAAAAGGTCATAAAACTCTCTCAGTACCTAAAAGACCATGACGGTGCCTGAAAATTTGAACTGCACACAGAATGCATGTCGTGACAGACTGTCCTGTGACTGAAAGCTCCCAGGTTTGATTCTCTACAACATCAAACGTGTCCTTTGACTCCGAAAAAGTCCTCGAGTGAGACACTGAAACCTTGACTTGTTGGATTAAAGACACACAACGTGAACCTGATGTGACATTAAGTTAGTGATGCTGAGAAGATATCAGAAGTAAAGCCGTGACGATTAGTCGATTAATCGATCAGTCAAGCGACAGAAACAGTTTTGATGATAGATTAATCGTTGTTTTTTGTCTAAATTCTCTGATTCCAGCTTGTCAAATGTGAATATTTTCCAGTTTATTTAGTCTTTAATGATCATAAACTAAATATCTTTGGGTTGTGGACTTTTGTTTGGGACAAAAAGATGAAATTCTGGAGACAGTGATCAGCATTTTTCACAATTTTCTGACATTTTATAGACGACCAATCGAGAAAATGGTCAACAGTTTCATCGATAACGAAGATAATCGCTAGCTGCAGCCGTAATCAGAAGATAATACAGTCAAGTTCACAAATACAACTATGATTTTTAGCTCTGATGCACAACACAAGTCACTGGAGTCCTGTTCTGATTTGTTTTGTCCAAATCAACAGTCAAGAACCTGAAGACAAACTCTGAGATACTGAAGCCAGGAAATGCTTGGCTTTCTTGCCTGATAAAAGCTAAAATAGTTGCTGTGTTATTTTCTGTGTCGACTCTATTCATCAATCTAGTTTCTGAGCTTTAGTTCATCCAAAAAAATAACTTTTTGACCTCAGAATTTCGGTGGCTCTGCTAAAAATGTTGGTGGCACCAAGTTCTTCTGGGAAAATGACAATAAACATGATGTTTGAACTGACAGAAGGTTATTGTATGTTTATTGTATGTTAGCCAACGCGGCACTTTTAGTCCGACAGCACAATGTTTGTGCTGTCTGGAGGCTTTTACTGATTACTGGAGTTTCAAAGAGACATTTCATCGTAGTCAGAAGGAAATACCAGAGAATCGTCTCACATATGCACATAACACACTGTAAACTGCCCTTGTGTGTGCGTTTGTGTTGTATTGTATCGTGTGATCCTACCTGCCCCCCGAAATATGCCTCACCTTGCTGGGCAAGCATACCCTCGAGTGTAAGTGTGTGTGTGTGTGTGTGTGTGTGTGTTTTCATTGGTGGTGATTTATAGCGATGTGTGGTGCTCTAAGGTTTCAGCCTACAGAAGTGTGTAATGGGTCTTAAACTGGCTGACACCCGATCGCCACGGATCATCTGCTGCCTGAGAGGCATCCACCTCCACTGGAACACACACACACACACACACACACACACACACACACTCTCAGGCACCTTTTCTTCATCTTTTCTTTCTCACACACAGTTTTCATACACAAACATTTTCATTCTCACACTCACTGTCTTGTTCCGAGACTTACATATATAATTTATTGCGTGTTATTTAATCGTAGACAAATCCAACCCCCCCCACCCCCCTCCCTCTGTACAGCGCTCAAGCTATAATGATTCTGTCACTACTGACGAGAGAAGAAAGTGTAAAGAGCGGGGAGAGTTTTACAGACTAGTATCGGAGCTGCAGGATCACTTCAGAGCTACTGTTTGATGTTAGTAGCTCAGTTTGATACATCACTGAAAAAGCAAAACGCTAAGACAACAGAAAGAGCTGGACCAATCACAATCCAGTTGTTAAACAGAAGCTCACTCACACACAATTAATCTGTCAAATAGTTTCTCAATTCAGCGATTAGTCATCTGGTCTATAAAATGTCTGTTTCCTAAAGCCTGAAGGTGACGGTTTTAAATGTCTTGTATTGTTCCAACCAACAGTCCACAACCTAAAGATATCTGAAGTCTTATAGTATGTTGTTTGGCACCAGATCTAATTATTTGTCCCGTACTGACGCAGTGATAAAGAAAATAAATTGATTATTATATCATTCTATCAACTGTTTCACCCTACTGGTCAGGACAAGAATTAACTCACAGTTGATATTGTATATCAGAATAGCTCAGAAACAAATCTTCGTCCTCTTAATGTATTTTATTCTTTTAATAAAATGTGTTTGATATTTAGTTTACTGTCATAGAAAACTAAAGAAACCAGAAAATATTCACATTTAAGAAGCTGGAACCAGACTTATCAAAATAGTTGGCGATTAGTTTTCTAAGCAACTAATCATTGCGGCTCTAAATGAGAAAACACTCCTCGGTGAATAATAGGTAATAATGTCGTTATTAATTTAGGTAAGTAATTAGTAATGACTGACAGAAAGTCCTGCCTGTTATGAGCTGCTGTTGAAAGTCTACCTGTGCTTTAGTCTAATGCTGTAAACAACAGCAGCCTTAGAGCTGGGAGGTGAATTGTGTTGGCCTCGGCTACGGATGACATTTAAATTCTTTTCCATCTTCTCCCCCCCTGTCAATAGGTCACACTTTTACCCTTCACATGTCAAGAGACACAAATCAAAACCTCCATACAAATCCACTCGCACACACAAACCCCCCCCCCAAACAAACAAAAAGCAAAGCAGCGTCATCTCTCTATGTCTGAGACAAAGACGCCAACATACAACTTGCCAGATTCAGATAGTCAGCAACACTCATTCATTTCATTCTTTTGAAAAAACAACAAAGAAGAAATATGTACTTGGATAATGAAAAGTCCCCATAACTAAAGGTTTAACAAAATGTCCCAAAACAACTAATAAAACTTCTCTAATGGTAATAATTGTGATACTTGATCATGATACATTGATACATTTCTTTGCAAAGTGAATAATCAAATTTTGTATCCTGCATTTTCTGTGAAAAATCTAGAAAGAGATCAGGCTTGGACTTTAAAAGACACAGATGAGTATTGGCTGCGAGAACGGCTCGAGGCGAGAACGGCTTCCTGCTTTCTTACAGTGCAGACGCTTTGCTGCTCGCTCTCGCCTCTGCTTGCATTCTTCTGCTGATATTCGTGTTTTTTTTTTTCTGCGAGAAATTACAAGCAGCGGCTGCTGGATACTTATAAATCACTGGGACTGTAATTCTTTGTAGCTATAGTAGGCTATTGCCATAATTCAACATTTTTATGACCTCCTCAGTACAACGTGAGCGTGGCCTACCGATAGCACAAGCCTGTACTGCAGTGACTGGGAATGTGGTACTTAGCTAAAGCTGATTAGCAGCAAGATGACTCCCTTCTCCACCGATGACTTCCACAAACTTCTACGGAATATCGCAGCGCTGGAAACCAAAATTCATCGGTTAGAAGTGAACGTAGAAGTGAATGGACTATGTGGGAAGGACACCACTTCACCATGGACTCAAAACAGTGGACAAGATCATGCTAACGCACGGCTCATTACCACCGACAAGACTACCAAGAAACAGGAGGGCTGTGTGCCGGGTAATAAATCTACAAGTGATAGTCCTCCCTGGAACTCTTCTTGGTGCAAAGCCTAAGTATAAATCATTTTACTGGGAAATGGGAGGACGAGTAACAGGCAGAGCCCAGCGTCCTGAGGTTTGTGATGCAACAGGCTGGCCTGCGTTATCATCCAGGCAGAGCGCCTCTTCAACCCCTGTTCTTAGTAGGACACAGCCGTGGACAGCTGCGAAAGGGAGAATTAGCAGCAAACCTCCCCAACAACCGAGTGTACAACTGGAGAACAGATTTGCTCCACTGCTGCAGGACCCTGGATCTCCGTCTGATGACCTGGATAACCTCTTGTCTTCACACAGCAGGGTAAGGACTGAGAGTAAATCAGAAAGTAAGAGGCTACAGGGAAAGCTAACGACTGGGACTTAAACTCTGATTGTGGGTGACTTTGCTGTAAAGGATGTAAGAAGCATGTGCAGTAAAAACACCAAAGTACTCTGCTTTCCAAAGGACATGGTCTCTGACATGACTGAGAGAATCCTGCGTATCATGGCTGCACATCCAACTGTGAAAACCATCATGGTGCACATAGGGACCAATGATGTTGTGAAACAACAATCTGAAGTGCTGAAACAAGACTTTATTGATCTGTTGAACACAGTCAGCTCTTGCTGAGGTGTTTATCAGTGGCCCTCTACCGCCAGTAAGAAAAGGAGTTGAGAGATTCAGCAGACTGTTGGCACTAAACACATGGCTCTTAACTGCATGTACCGTCCATTCACCACATTTTATTGACAATTTCAACTTTTTCTGGGACTGCAGACATCTTTTTAAGGCAGATAGACTTTGCCTTAACAAGTCAGGAGTAAAATTGTTTATCTCTCACCTATTTTACTTCCTGCATCACCCATCTGTTCCCTCTGCCAAGGACAAGAGGAATCAAAACAAGAAGACATAACACAATGCGGCAGAAACCTTGAAAGAGAGCCACCTCAGCCCCCGTCTGAAGACAGCTTTAAACATGAGAGTTATCAGAGCCAAGAGGAAGAGGAGTCTCCACCCCCCTCACCAACAACCGCCTGTGGGGATTCACCTTCTTCACCCCCTCCCCCAAACCACATCCAGGTCACCCTCCTCTCCTCTCCTCCTATTCCCCCCTCTTGGAGTTCGCTGACCAGATGAAAGAGCTGGTCACTGCAGGGACCAAACTTATCCCCTGACCTACTCCCATTTTCTCCCCTAAACCCCCCTCAGTATCCACCTCCACTATTACTAACTACTACTAGTAGTTACTAAGTCCTCAGCTGGTTTTGACACAATCGTCACAGTTACAATATCCTATACAACCCCGCCCCCCCCAACTGCGAAGGCCATAGCATATGATTCACATCATTTTCATACTCATCAAACCATTCAGTGACCCCTATGCACTGTCATCCTGGAAGACACCGCTCCCATCAAGATAGAAATGTTTCATCATAGGATAAAAGTGATGACTCAGAACAACTTTGTATTGATTTGTAGTGACCCTTCCCTCTAAGGAGACAAATGGACCCAAACCATGCCAGCAAAATGCCCCCCCACAGCACAACAGAGCCACCAGATCCCCTCCCTGTATGGGTCTAGCATTCAGACCTGTACCGGTTTTTCCTTTAATTTGTCATCAGTCTATATATATGAATTGATGAATTTACCTACATCTTCACTGACAAAATTCATGAAATTAGACAGGATGTGTTATCATCTCTGTGTCTACTTAAAATCGATTCAAATACCATGACACAACTTTATCCATCCACTAAAACATATGCAGTGGCAGAATTACAGTCTTAGTGTTACTGGCTCTCAGTGCTGCATGGCAGTGGTTGACAACAACATATAACAAGACCAACTGGAAAACTAGGTGGGACTTTCTGGCACAGTACTAAACTGGTTTGAATCCTACTTAAAGGACAGGAACTACTTTGTGTCTGTAGGTAATTACACATTTGAGCGGATAAAAAAAAAAAGACATGCAGAGTTCCCCAAGGCTCCATTCTGGGGCCTCTTATGTTCAACATGTACATGCTCCCACTGGCTCAGATCATGGAAAACAACAAAATGTGTTATCATAATTATGCAGATGACACACAAATTTACATAACCGTATCACCAGGGGACTATGGTCCAATACAAGCACTGAGTGAGTGCAGTGAACGAATCAACGATTGGATGTGCCAGAATTTTCTTCAGTTAAATGAAGATAAAAGTGAAGTAATTGTTTTTGGAGCCATGGAAGAACATTTAAAAGTCAGCACTTAGCTTCAATCAATAATGTTAAAAACCACAAACCAAGCCAGAAATCTTGGTGTAGTCATGGACTCAGACCTTAATTTCAACAGCCACATTAACACAACTACAACGTCAACCTACTATCACCTGAAGAATATATCAAGACTTAAAGGACTTATGTCTCGGCAGGATTTGGAAAAACTTGTCCATGCATTTATCTCTAGTAGACATTTTATTACTTTAACGCTGTCTTCACAGGCCTCCCTAAGGAATCAATCAGACAGCTGCAGCTGATTCAGGACGCTGCTGCTTGAGTCCTCACTAAGACCCAGAAAGTAGATCATATAACTCCAGTTCTCAGATCTTTACACTGGCTTCCTGTCTGACAAAGAACTGATTTTAAAATACTGCTGTTGGTTTATAAACCACTGAATGGTTTAGGACCAAAATACATCTCTGATCTGCTGCTACATTATGAACCATCCAGACCTCTCAGGTGGTCTGGGACAGACCTGCTTTCTGTCCACAGAGTAAAAACTAAACATGAAAAAGCAGCGTTCAGTTTATTTGCTCCACATATCTGGAACAAACTCCTGGAAAACTGCTGGTCTGCTTCAACTCTCAGTTCTTTTATATCAAGGCTGCAAGCTGTTTGCGGCTGTCTTTTATTAAACCAAATTTGAGGCTTTTGATTAATTTCTTGTCCTGCACTGTAACTTTTATCCTCAAATCGTATCTGTCTTATTCAATTTTAGCTTATTATTATTTTCTATTCTCTTAACTCTTTAATAACTATTTTAAATTATGTTTAAATGCCCTTTTATAATGTGTCTCTTTTGCACTTTGTCTTAATGCTTTTAATGTTTTATATAAAGCACTTTGAATTGCCTTGTTGTTGAAATGTGCTATACAAATAAACTTGCTTTGCCTTGACCTCAGTATCTTACACTGATTAAGTGAAAGCATGAATACTGTAGTTTTTCCAAAAACTACTTCATTTTTCACACTGCCAAAAAAGATGAGCATAAATGTTCCTTCTTTGCTTTTACATTTAGGACAGTTTGAGGAATTATCTTTCAAGATCTTATTTATCCCTATTGGAATTAGATAAAACAAAATATGAAAAAAATTAAGCCCCTTTGACTCTGAACCTATTTGGCACTGAAACACAGAAACACTGAAAGTTGATAAATCATATTGGAACCAGTTCTGTCGCATGTCAGTGAAAAGCCAAAGTAAAAGTTGGGCAGGTTTGAGATGCCAAGAAAGTTGAACCTGCTGGAGGTATTGGAGGTGTAATTCAAGCAAACATCTGTGATCAAGTATTTGATAACCCTCATGACAAATCTGTTCACACTCCTTTGTAGGCATGTTCACACCAACCAACCGTGTTTGTTGAAGTGGTTCACTTGAACTCTGAAGCGTTCACTTTTTTTGGTTTGGTTCATTTGGCCTGGTGAGAGAATACTGTAATCCTATTTCAACTCAGGCGGAAACCAAATGGCGTGTAAAATCTCAGACCTTTAACCAAGAGACCAAAAGCAATCTAGATGTTGAGGTTAACACCGGGCACGGTTTGGTTGAAAAGTGAAAGTTTTTATATGTCCTGGTTACATATTATGGTTGTTTCAGGAGCATTTAAAGGACAACATTTCAGAGTGTAGTTTGGACCTGATTTAAAATTGATAAAATGGATATTTTTTATATCAAATGATAGTGTTTAATGTGAGAGGCATCACTCGAACCTACAGAGAATTACTCTGAAGCTCCCCTCGGCTTTACGGAGCTTTATAGTGAGTTTCAGCTCATTGTTTAGCTGTCCAGCTGCAACTTTACTGTTTTGGTTCACTCTCAGCGCTCTCATGGCGTTGTTTTCTGCAGAAGTACGCAGCTGTTTTCAAAGAAAAAGCTCTAAAAAGCCACTGTACACTACCTGCTCAGCACCAAACGGCAAACAGACACAGTTAGCTGTATACTAGCTGGTGAACATAGTGGAGCATTTAGCAGCTAAAGAGCCAGATATTTCCCTCAGGAGTTGGTAGAGAGTAAAAACAGAACTAAAAGAGAGTGAATATTGGACTTAAATTCACCAGGTGGACTGAAACACAACTCCAAATGAATGATAATGTAGCTCAGTAACTGCCAGATGTGGAAATAAGCAACTGTTTGCAAACCAGTTCAACATATCAACTTAAACAGTGATGATATGTCAATCTTGTGTTCACAACTTGTTTACGTCGCCCCCAAGTTGCCAAAAATTCAGTTCTTTAATCTAGACTAAATCAACAAATCAGTGCTTGCTGGGAGTTGAGTATTTAAAGTTAGATGTCTTAATCCAGTCAGCACAAGTGATCCTCTTATCAGATCCTGTGGTATGTTAAAGCTCGAAAAAGACTAAAGGTTGTTTACCTGACTCGTGGTCGCGTATGCAGTAGTCTGGCGAGTCCTCCAAGTACACCAGGTCATTCTTGCTAGGTCGTTTGAAGTGTGAGTGCGCAGCAGTGAACCCGGTGCCGTACTGGTTAACGGCGACCTGCACCGCACCGTTGTACCTCTTGCGAAGGTGCTCGCCGGTGCGTCTGAAGTCGGCCATGGCCAGCCAGCAGGTCCTGACGCTGCACGACCCGCTCACACCGTGACATTTACACTCCAGAGTCATGAAGCGCTTCACCGCCTGGAGAGGAAAATAGAACGTAGGATTAGGACAAAACTGTGTGTAGATTTAACTGTAACATAAAATAGTTTAGGAAGCAAAACGTATAAAATAAAGTAACATAAAAGGTTCATATTACAAGTTATCTTAAAGCCGAACCAGCCTTTCAGAACATAATACCATCTACAGGTGTTTAGCTCTCAGCTCGGTGCCTCCTCACCTTCCTGCCGGCTCGGTTGTTGTGCAGGTTCATGAGCGCCCGGGCGTCCCTCTCCTTCCTCTCTTTGGCATCCACGAAGGCCTGGCTGAAGCGCATGGCGTGCTCCACGTGGTCACTGCAGCCACCCCAGTCGAAGGAGCCCTTGGCGTCCCGTGACGAGCCCTTCTTAGTGGGATCGCACGAGCAGGAGTCCAGTTCGCCTTGGCTGCAGGCTCGTGCCAGCGTGTAAACCACTCCGGCCGAGGAGATGGCGTAGACGAAGGCCACTTCGCGGCTGCCTGAGAGGAGAAGAGGAAATGTTGGGAGTCGTGGAAGCACACACCTGAAACAAAGCCAGGTTTTTTTCTAGATTTTCATGTCATATACCACATAATAGATAATTAAATAAACTGTAGAGACTGTAGATACAAACCCAGGAACTATTCAAATCTAGAACTACATACTGAGGTCAGACGTCGACACCGTATTCTTTGTACAAACACTAGAAAGCATTCAGAATAGTAAAAAAAACAACGTCAAAAGAACCATCAGCACAGTTGCTGGTACACTTCTCTACATCAATAAACTCCACTGATGTAAATCAAACATAACAGTTTTATCTTCTTATTGATCTTGAACCTGGCGTTTCCCGATACAGGCTGCCTGACGGCAAAATAAAGCCACGATAAACAGAAAGATCCTTAAAATGTTTGGCCACCGCTGCTACCTGTATGACCCGTGTTTGTTGTTGTCTGCAAGATGCTTTTATTTTGTGCGAGGCATGAAATAAAAAACGCTTCATCTACCTCCAACTGCTAACATTTACCAGCAATGCCCTGATAGAAAGTCCTTATCTCCCTCTGCATGTAACTGATGAGAGATCTGAGAGGGATCAAAGGTTGAGACGGGGCAAGTGTGTGTGTGTGTGTGTGTGTGTGTGTGTGTGTTTAACCACACCTACGAGTCATCATGACACTACAGAGCATGCCCATGCAGTGACAGCAATAAAATAGGTGGATTTTTAAATGTTTGATGTTTAGGGCTGCAACTAAGGGTTATTTTCATGAGCTGATGCTTTACTTATTCAACACATGAATCATGTCATCCATAAAATAAAATAGAAAATAATGGCCCAACGTGTCATCTGAATCTGAATTAATCATCAAATCTCTCTGAACTCTCATTGTCCTGCTGTCATAAATAAACCTGCACATATAAATGAACGTCTGTCACATTCAAGCCCTTGTAAAATGAGTTCACACAATGCTGATTAAACCCAGATAAATCTCTCTGTATTTCACAGTATACAGAGTTTTTAAACCTGGTGTTGGGTTTGACATTCCCACGCTGGCCAGATGAATGCATACTGAGCATGCTCTATGGAAAGAACATGTGCACTACAGACTTCTGCCGGCCGAGCCAGGTAGCTTCCGGTTAGCTCTCTGCTAACTTGAATGGGGATTAAAAAAAAAAAAGTAATCTTGCTGCTCTTCTAGACTTTCCAAATGTTATCAGACCAAACGCATCAAATTCTGATAGTGAAATGAGTCATTTTGCGGGGGTTGTGTGACACTCAAAACAATTTATCTACTGTTTCACAGCTGCAACAGTAGCAGCTATGGTGTAGCTTAAGGCGGAGCCTATGATGTAAGCACGTGTCAACAGTGTTTTTGTCATTACTTTCACTGCCAGAAGGGGGAGACAAAAGTCCCGTACTGCAGCTTTAAGACGAGAGACTCTTGACTTGATAAAAATGACAAACAAATTTAGGTGACTTTTAATTATGACAATGTGCTCAAAGCAACAGGCATTATGTGAGATATTTGTGCCCTGCGTTTAGCCTGGCAGGCTACTTACAAGCTGCCCATCCCGACCATCTGACACTTAACATCAATCAAGTATGGCACTCGCTGTTATGACATCATCTGTCATCACAGTTATAGTCTATAAGATTTTAGTCACCTGTAAGTACACAGGTAGTAATGACGTGTGTTTTAATAATACAGAGTTCACATGTATCGGAAGCAAACATTCTTAGAGCGACTGGTTCATTTGTTTACAGACAAACTGTCAGATGTATGTCATGTTGTTTTAGTACGGAAGACAAAAGAAGACATTAATTAAATTATCTTTTGTATTACATTTTTTTGTATTTGTATTTTGTAATTTATAATAATAATTATATATCTTAAATTGGTAAATTAAGTAATTGATAAATTACTTATAAAATTAAATCCAATTAATGTTTGAACCGATTAATCAATTAATTGTTTTAGACAGAGACATTTTAATGCAAACAATACTGCCAGGTATTGAACCTCAATACTTTTTTGTTACCAACCAAGGTGTGCACATAATACCAAAACCCCAAACTGTCAAGAACCAAAAGCTGCCATTAGATGTCTGGTTTACTCATTAATTGATCAGACAGATCCTGATTCTAATCAAAATTAGATTAGACTATTAATTAAGGCAAAGTTCTAGAAAAACATTTGAGAACTTCAGCATCTTTTGTCAATTTGCAGTAAAGTAAAGTAAGGTATCAAAAAACAATCGTTCTTGTATCTGTATTGAAACTCTCGTGTCAAAAATTACAAATGATACCCCGCCCAATCAAGCACACACATACATACATACAGTGACTTCAGTGTGTCTGTGTGTGTGTGTGTGTACATGCATGATCACTCCCAGTCCAGCGGCTAAGTTGAGCGTGCCTAACAAGGTTAATGAGGAGAACGCTGAGAGAACACGACACCAGAGAGACAAAACTCCTGCGTAATTGTTTGAAATTAGCCCACTGACATTGACAATAAGGAGCTTCTGACGGTGCCTCGGCGTGCCGTGATAATACTGTGTGACACGTCCGGGGCCCGACTGGGAGGTCTGAATACCACACGGCTGATTAGAGGCCCCGACATGAAACGGACTAAGTCGAAGGATCCGCCTCGCAGGTTAAACCTCAGAGCATGGGAGAGGAACATCAGGCTGCCGATGATCCTCCAGTGGCAATAAAAAAAAAAAAAAAAAGATTATGACTTGTTATAACATGTCCTCAAAGGAGATGACTGAATTTAGCTGCTCAGACACAGAGTGGCACGTCTAATTTGACAGGATGCATCTGTCCGGAGCTCACATCTGTCACAGGCAGCGACAGGCAGCTTATTGCTACTCATTACTTGTTAATCATTTCAATCCCTGACGTTGCTGATCGCACTTTACTGCCTGGGAGGAGTCGTTTGTCACACTCTTCATAACATTTATTTTCCACTACAACCCCCCCCCACAGCCCCCCCCCCCCGCCCTATATCTACTCTTCACTCGTCAATAAATCAAGTCTTTTCTTCTGCAAATGATCAGGGAAGATAAACAGTGCTAACGACCCGATGAGGATCTTGAAAGTGGTGAGGTTACTTTTATTTAGAAAAAGTTTCTCTCTTAAACAAGCTGAGTGGAGAGTGAATCATCAGCTGAGACAGTAGCTAAGTGAACCTAACAAAAACACAAACATTATCATGATCAAACTGAACTTGTGTTATTAGTCATCACTAAAACAATCAATCGATTCATAAAATGAAAATTAAGAATTATAATAATTGATTTATAATAAGATAAAAGAGAGTATTTGAGTTGCTGGAACCTGCAAATCTCTTGCATCTTTGCTTGAAAAAGTTCTTAAATTATTGATTTTTATCAAAAATTGTGGCTAATTAATTTTCCATCCATTGACAAATTGGTTCAGCTCTTAATCTGTATACCACAAGTCATAATATTACTATGTTATATTAAAGTACTGAGTCATATGTAGCCCCCAACACAGGAACAAACTGGCAGAGAAACCAGTCGACTGCACCGACGTGATAAATGTACAATTGTAAAGTGAGACGAGGTGTGGAATGCGATCCAACCTCTGTGAAAAAGAACATATCTGCAAGGGACCCATCTATTTCCCAGAAAGCCTCGGTGTCGCAGTAAATCTACCCAACACTCTGAAAACCGAGCAATTGTTTGGATTTGTCAGCATTAAGTCGATGCTTATGGTCAAACATGTTTGTCACTGCGGACGGATCGGCGTGCTGTAACACACACGATCACGCGGCGAATCGTTTCTACAAAAAAAAAGGTGCCGGCAGCAAACAATGACCTGGAAACACAACCCAGCAGATACTGTAGCAGGCAATCTAGTCACTAACTTTATATTCTTAGTTGTGCAGTGTGTTTAAGGCACCTGACTGACCCTGAAGCCTTCATATCATGAATAAGATGCTTTACGAACACTTTGCGTACCTAACCCCTGCATCTAATATCATTTACTGCAGGAGCAGCATTCACAGCGTTATCTCAATACTGATATGCTGCTAAAGTATTCAAAATCAGTTTAAAAAGTCGCCCTCACGACACCGAGTCAAATGATTCTTGATGTTTTCCTACCACAAAATCTTTACATTTTCAATTATAGTTTATTTTTTAGATTTGTTAAAATTTCACTTCTCATCTATTAAGAGATAACGACTACGAACCCCAATGTCTCAATATGAGAATACACAATATAAATATGGAGACTATAAGTGATAGTTTAAAGGCTTTAATTTAATATAACTTTAATCCGATGTCTGACTCTGCAGACGTAATTCCCGGAGACGAAGTGTAGCAGGTATTTAAGATGGACAAGATTTTATTTGGTCCAACAGACTCAACTATAACATCTTACAAGAAAAATTAGCCATGAATGTCTCTATTTACTAATCCCTCAAACCCCCCAAACCTGTTCAACCTTCATTTCTCTCTAGCCTGTCTTACAGAGGGTCAGAGGTCAACTATAGAACACCAGCTCTGGAGCTGAGAGGGTCAGGGCCTTGCTAAAGGACACTACAGCAGGCAGGATGCTGGTTTGATTTCAAATCCTTCAGATGAAGGATGACTGCCCCTCGCTGACGGTTTTTAAAACCTCCGTTAGTTTAAAATTGCACTTTTTAATGCTCGAGTTAAATGAGCTCTAACGTTCCCTCCACTCACTGCGTAGCAGCAGGCGTCCAAACAGGTTGTGGTCTCTGGCCGTGGTGTTGCAGTTCCAGCGGTGGTTGCGGAACTGGTGCTGGCACTCGGAGATCCAGTCCTTCATCCCGGCCCCGATGGCCTGCATCACTTTGGGATGCTGGCGGCACAGCTGGCGCTGCTTGTTCACCAGACCAGGGATGTTGTCGCACATCACCTGGGATCCCAGGGTGCCCATGTACCTGCAGAACAGAAGAAGAAAACTTGAGAAAGTGGCACAAAAGGGGGTCTGGAAGACGGATACAGAATTTGACTTTTTTTTAATGATCTCAGTGAGAGAAAATTAAGAAAATGCTGAACCTATCCCTGCAAATAACCTGATATATGCCTGTAGGAAATGTGGACACTTATCTTCAACAAACTGTCTGTGTTCGCCAATAGAAAAGTAAAAATAAAGCAAAAAAAGGTGTGGTCTTGAGATCTACAGTCCATACTCCCATGTACCTGCAGAACAAGGTGATGAAAGACTGGTAGGGACTTTGAACACTTGCAGGCTCCAGAGATTTTCTTACATGATTACAGAAAGAACAGAGCGGCAAGAAATTTTTAA
This sequence comes from Thunnus thynnus, assembly GCF_963924715.1. Lineage (NCBI taxonomy): Eukaryota > Metazoa > Chordata > Actinopteri > Scombriformes > Scombridae > Thunnus > Thunnus thynnus. Next base: position 30,085,755 of record NC_089521.1, read on the forward strand.
AAAGCAGTCAGGAAACTTATCTGTCCAAATAACATCTCACTATCATAGGAAGTATGAAAAGTTTATGTCAAAGTTGGAAACAGAACCTTTTGCAAATATTAAAGATTAAAGAGGGAAAAACAGCAAATGAAGAGAAATTAAATGATATCAAATGACTTTGTTCTGGAAAGGTATCTGTCCAAATATTCAGTCTTCAACAACCTGCAAAAATACAATTATGAAAGCCATGGAGGGAATTTTGACACTTAATCTCTGTGAAATTTCTCGCTCACAAAAGAAAAAAAAAGTAATGAAACCGTTTTGAATGTAATTTAGACATTTTACGCATATTTATTTCACTATAATCAAACACAAGAGGGGAAACTATACCCGGTATCATTTTAGAGAAATCACATGGACTATTTTCCTCTCTAGAAACGTTTAACAGTCTCATTGGAGCGCATTTTGCGCGTCGCGAAGACAAGACCACGGGAGACCAGCGTGTATCTGCTTATAGTGATTTTTAGTGGTGTTGTATATGTTGAACTGTGGAGAGCGATATTTCGCTCCCGTCTATGTCGAGTGTGTACTACGGAAGTAACAATAAACTTGAAACATGTCAGTTTAATTACAATGCCATGCACTCAGCGCACGAGCTTTTTACAATTGCATTTCAATAAAGATGTGGAAAAGTGTGCGGTACTTACCACCAAGACGCATCGACCTCGGCCGTCAGCCAGCAGATTGCTACAGATAAATAAAAACATATTCCACTTGGCAATAAGTTCATATTAACCAAACTTAAGTCCTTTATGGATCTGGACGGAGCATTTCCACGGATGAAAAAAAAATAATTAAATAAATCAGAAGAACAGATAAGTCAGAATTTGATTCTCCAAATAAAAGTTTAGATTAAAAAATATATCATCACGAGACAGTTAGCAGACGGAGGTTTGCGCGTAAAAGCCATGTCAGGCTCGGGTTCTGCACGGTGGCAAAGTGCTTATGAGGAAAAAGTAAAGACCGACTGTCTAATAGTCCAGCAAAGATTTTCAGTGGAGATAGGCAGATGATGTGCTATCAGGTTTAAATTGCTTTACACAAGGGGTGGGCAGAGTCCCATCTCAGGAATGAGGTGAAGAAATGAGATGTCTGAGAGTATCTGTTCAGGCTGGTTTGACACCAGACAGGCTTGGCCCGCGTCCAGACCGGAGCTCCGCAGCTCTTGAGATGTGGTCCAAGCTGATGGGGCTCTTCACTCAAACTGCACCGACGCGTTCAGGGAATGAGCCGGCTGTGGGAGGATTCACCCAGCTCAGGCAATGTCAGTCACCAGAAAAACCGCACAACCCCGCTAAGATTCAAATTTTTTGGAAGGAAATGGTCCATATTTATTATCAGCTGTGTAGTCCCGAAAAGTGACAGTCTTTATCTTTATAACTTTTACGCACAAATTAATGTTGTGCACAAAAGACATGTGCGTAAAAATCCATTTCTTGCGCAAAAATATTTAGAATTTGTCAGGACTCCGGTGGATCCGTAGGTCATTAGACGCTGAGACTGGTATTTTTTTGGTGATGATACATAATTAAACAATCACCAAATATATCCCACATACCTGGACATTTACTTTTGTATTTTACACATTCGGCAACTTTCCTGTTCATTAAGGCCTTTATCTTCTTAATAAATTTAGATCTTCTTGAAACCAAGTGCCATACCCTACTGTCACTCTGATGCCAAATATTTCTGATGACGCATTGTTATTTTACAGCCTTATATAAACCACCACTCAGTCTAACTAACAACTCAGGAATGGTGGTTGAAAAAAAAAAAAGGAAAGGAAAATTACGCACCGATTCTCCCAAAGCAGCACCTAAAGGTGATGTGTCCATTTCAATTGGATTATCTATCACAGTCTTTTTGAAGTCTCTCGGGGAAATCTGTACCACTGTCACACGGCATTTCCTCCATCTTTGATCTGGCCTGGGTGAATCTGGAGGTCCGGAGACCCTGACCAGATGAGATTAATGGGCAAATTGGATTTTTCCCATGATCCCCGTGGAAGAAAACCATAAAACAACAAGGAGATTTAGAGCGCTCTCTCTGCTCTTCTCAGCCCATTGAACACGACTTTGTTTTTGCAGCAGCAGTAGTTGTAATAAGCCTGTAATACAAATCCAATTTAATTGGAGTTATTTGTTCACTGCCTTACCAAAGCGCATTAAGGCAGGTCATTGTATTTCACTACACGTTTTATGGAAAGACTGACTTCAGTTTACCTGCCCAGCATGAAAAGTACAGCTGAGATACATTTACTCAAACTACTTGAGTGATACCTGCCAAACAAGCAAGGATTTTAACAATTTCTCTCTTATTTCAAAACCTTATCTATGAATTTGAATGGCTAAAATGATGAGTGGTTGGACAAAGGTCACAACCTAATGAAAAAGAAATATTTACCCTGTTTTCCTGAATTTCTTAAAGAAATAGTTAATTATTTTGGGAAATGGACCTTATTTGTCTTCCTTTCTCCAACGGTTAGATGAAAAGATCAATAATCGCCTCTTGACCCAAGAGGTGATTAGCGTAGCTTAGCATGAAGACTGGAAGCAGGGGAAACAGCTCGTCTGGCTTTTTCCAATGTTCCAAAATACACCTACCAGCACCTCTAAAACTGACTAATTACCATGTGTTGTATCTTGTATGTTTAATCTGTACACAAACAAATTATTTTCTTGACAAACAACAGATCACGGATCAGGAAACCTGCACTGTGGCTGGAGACTGCACAGAACCGCTGGACTGATTGATAAACTGTTGTTGGTCAAGAAATGGTCACAATATGTAACTCCCCCTAAAACCACTAAATTTATATTTCATATTTACATTTCTGTTTGTGCACAAATGGAACAAACTACATGTTGTTTTGTTTCGTTTGTCTGATTTTGACTTTGGAGAGAGCCAGGCTAGCCTTTTCCCCCTATTTCCAGTCTTTATGCTAAGCTACGCTAATTTCCTCCAGTTCTCCACACTCAACACAGACATGCGATTGATTCATCTTCTCATCTAACTCTCAAAGAAAGCAAAAAGGCACGTTTCCCAAAAGTTTTAACTATTCCTTCAAGTCTGTTACTTCAAAGCCTGAAATTTGTTATATACAATATTTTTCCTTCATATAGATGAAAATCTGAATTAAAAAATTTTTCGCAGGCGATGAAAACTACAAAAACTTCTGGATTTCAATCTTTGTTTGAGTGTACAAGAAAAATGCTTCTCAAAAGAAACTTTAATTTTCAATTAAACTCTTAAAATATAAAATAACTTAAAAGAATAAAGAACTAAACTCAAAGACAAGTCAGCAAAGTTGTACTCAAAACGGCAGCAGAAATAAAAGTGACCTGTCTTATCAAACACTGTCCTAAAACATATTAATCTTTTTAATAATCAAACTAATCACCTACGTGACCAAAAACATTATGAGCGGCTAACTGAGAGACACATCTGTCCTGTGATTAGCAGACATTCCTGCACATCTGCAGGTAAACCTTGCCACTGGCAGCTTTGTAGAGGAGGAAGAGGACGGTGGCTCCGAGCGTGCTCAGTGCAACTCTCGTTAAGGACCGCATCCTCCAGTTGCCATGGGGACTGGGTTGAGGGAGTTGACAGCAATCTGTGGCCGCATCCATCTGAGGGAGGAGAAGGAGAGGTTCACGTGGGAAACACGCATGAGCATGACAACACACGCCAAACCCTGTGGTTGGATTATTGTGACCTCATGCAGGAAGTAGAAGGGTTGCAGGTCATTTTAACTTAATCCAGTCTGGATTATGGCAATTTACTGGCCACACAGTTCCAGGCCAGTTAAAGCTTCACTGGATGGGAAATATCGGCTCAGTTACTCGTGGGCGGGAATCAAACAGAGACCCGCTTATTTTGAGGGTGAGGGCATGTCTGGTCCCATCATACCACCACAGCATGACTCGCAAACCTGAGTCACCCAAAACTTCCTGTGCCAAATCCTCACAGATTCATCAGCCAAGTCCAGAGACGGGTCTTGGTCATGGTCAAGTCACGGAGGAATAATGCTGTTCGTGAACTCTCGAGTCAGAGAGTGACACAGTGTCACACTCAATCCCTGTCATATGGGAAAGTTCGCAGATACAAAATGTTTCAGCTCTCTTCTGGTAAATACGACTTGGGAACTTGCGGTTTGGCAGTGAACCCAGTTGCTACAACTTCCTGAATTCTCTAATCACTAACAAGGAAAAACTTCTAATAAGTGTCGGGAAGGCATTATTCCCACAGGACCTCAATATCAAAGAAACCTGGGTGATATCTACTATCTTTATACATATTTATTTTTGAATCGAACAACAAACAACAGTTTCCTTGAAAAGATATCTAAATATATTACTTCATGTTGCACCTTCTAGTCCTCATTGCTCGGAAGCTAAAGCTAAATATACTGCACAGGAAGTAGTGTATTTAGCTATTTGCTGGCAAAGCAGTAACTGTTTGGGACATACTGACCAAATAAATAAACTAAAGAAATTATGAGGCTTGAGTGCTTGGAGAAGTTTATATGAAGGTTTTTTTTGGATAGATTTGTTGCTTTTTTACTGTGCATCTGGGTCTTCATTTTAATTGTTGTGTATTCAGGCAGTCCACAAAAGAAGCAACATACAAACTTTCAAACACCTTCCAAGCCTACAGGAGTCAGCATCTGATACTCAAGAGGTAGACTGTCAGTGGAATATTCCATTAACCTTTTCTTATGTGAATAGTAAAATCTTAGTTTGACATCTTTTGGCCGAAGGCTACATAAGAAGATTGATACCACTATAATATCTGTTCATTATGTTATGAAACTGGAGCCAGCAGGAGATTAACTTAGCTTAGCATAATGACTGGAAGATGAAAGTAACAAATAGAAACACAGAAGAGTGACAAATCAAAGGAAGAACCAACACAAATTGTCTTAGTAAGGTGTTGGGCCGCCAGAACAGCGTCCATGTGCCTTGACATTGATTCTACAAGTCTCTGAACACTGTTCCTCCAAAGGGTATTCTCTCATCTGGTGCTTTGATGATGGTGGTTGAGAGCGATGTCTAACACGTCAGTCCAAAATCTCCCATAGGTGTTGAATTGGGTTGAGATCTGGTGACCACCAAAGTCATAGGATATGATTCACATCATTTTCATACTCAAACTATTCAGTGACCCCTCGAGCCCTATGAATTGGGGCATTGTCATCCTGGAAGACACCACTCCCATCAGGATAGAAATGTTTCATCTTAGGATAAAGGTGATCACTCAGAACAACTTTGTATTGATTTGTAGTGACCCTTCCCTCTAAAGGGATGACTGGACCCAAACCATGCCAGCAAAATGCCCCCAAAGCATGACAGAGCCACCAGATCCCCTAAATGTAGGGGTCAAACATTCAGATCTGTACTGGTTTTTTCTTTAAATTTTCACATTTCTTTAAATATGACTATCAGCAACTCTAAATCTATATTAACACATTTTATCTTGTTTGTTTCATCTGTACACACCTGAAGGGAGTCATATGCTGGACTATTTCTTGGCTGAGTGCAATGACTTTCCTGGAATCCTGTCTTCATAAAGTTACCTGACTCTTTAAATTTAGCTAGCCATTTCCCCCCCTGCTTCCAGTCTTTATTCTAAGCTAATCGGCTTCTGGCTGTAGCTTTGTATTTAGTGTACAAAGAATGGTATTAATCTTCTCATCTAACTCTCTGCAAAATAGCTCCTGAATTCATTTGGACGCTACACTAAAGAGGCTTAAACAGGGGTAATATGTTTTCCTTTCTTGGCATCTGTTAAAACCAGGTTATCAGGTAGGAGTCAGGCAGTGACAGCAAAATCTCCCATTTTGGTGCCACCTGGTGGTAGAATAAAAAAGACTTTTTCTTGCTATAATCATATAAAAATGTTACATATGAGAGCTTTTAGAAACGAGTAGAGAAGAATATAACGTGCATGTAATTGGTGATTAAATAGTAAGGAGATTCTGATCAGCTGACAGTGTGCAAGACAACAAAAAGTGAAGTCGAACAGTAAAATTTTAGCGTCTCGTATGATACAAATATCTCAGAGAATTGATCAATACCTTTGACTCAATGATTGCTTCACTAGGGGCTGAAATGTCTTGCATCCAAGATGCATTTTCCATCCTGTGCTCTATTTTGGAATATATTGAACTACTCACATTTTAAACAGCTCAACAATATAAAGGTGCTGCTACGACTGAGCCACTGGCATTGCAACTTCTTTTCAAGCCGATGACGTGAATAAATAAACTGTATTATCAGGTGTTCAGCTGCAAACAGCTCTGGTGGTTCATGTGCGCTCAGGGGAATTACAGGATGCACTGTTGCATTAAATGACGCAGAGAGTCAAGAGTCCTGCATGAGGGAAAACCAGTGAGTTTACAAACCCCGCAGAACAGTCGCAGTCAAACATTCAACTGGAGGCCGGGGTGCTTTACGTTCACATTCCAGGAAGCAGATCAGGGGTTTTTAAACTTCATCAGCCAAGTCATCACATGAAATTTTTATTTGGTTGATTGACTCTTACCTCTACCGCTGCCACAGCACTTAATGTTACAAAGTGGTGTTTTTAAAGTTGCATTAATGGATTGTTTTTGGCTTCTTTGGTGCAGAAAGAGTCACAACAAGCTGAATATCACATACATTGGACATACATAACATTAGCATTAATTTGGAGACCTTTTTCCAACCACATTAACTCCTGAGATAAATATATGGCTCTTTAAATGCTACATGTTCCATTTTCTGCACCAACAAGTCACTAACTTTCCAGTTTGGTGCTTGACAGGTAGCGCACTGCAGGTTTATCAGAGCTCATTTATCTGAAAACAGGTGCCCACTGCTGCTGGAAACTGAACCATATAATGTAAAGGTGCACAGTTGATGATAATGCCCTGTGGGGGTCATCACTACCAGGGACCACGTTCACATTGCAAATTGTCATTTGAACCATTATTAATATAAAACTATGGACAGCTGGAACTTTAAACTACATAATTTGAAACAAATCATGTTCGCCCTTCATCTGAGCACTTTGAAAATGCCAGCACATTTCCTAATAACACATTTGTGTTAAAACTCTAGCTTGTACACTCATCACAACTGTGAAAATATAAAATTTATGACCACTATAAGCTGTGCTGGAGGGTTAGTTCCTTACATTGACAGAAGGTGATAAAAGTCAGACAACTTAACAGCCTTTTAAATATCACGCTGCGACTTTCTTATCAGTTCTCATATTCCTCCAACCTCACTGGGAATCACATAGTTTTAAACTCAACACTAGATGGCAGCGACGAGCATCTTTCTGATGATGATTCCTGGCTCTAGTTTAGATGTTACAAGAAAATAAATGGAAAGTTTGTTTTCAAAGCAGGGCTATAATCCAGTAAAGTGTGTTGGATAGCATGTACAGTGAGAGTTCCAGCAGATACAGTGACATAGTTTGTGTGTTTCAAAAGACAAGCTTCCATGGATAAGGCTGTGTGTGTGTGTGTGAGGACCCTCCTCCTTGGGCTCAGAGCCAGTGGGTCCAAATGGGCTCCGTTGGCCGTCGGATTCCTGTTTGACACAGCTGAGGACCCCCCCCCACGGACGTTATCGGCATACACACACACACATACCTACACCATCACCACACTCCACCTCTATCCGCTGCTCGCCCACCCCCTTTTCTTACCCCGTACTCCCGCCTCTACCCATCAGCCCTTTCTCCCTTCTTAAACTCCCTCACCCTGCCAACCTGCGTCCTCTCCACGCTTTCTTCTGCCCCCACCCTCCTCCTTCCCCCCTCAGCCCCCTCATCCCCCCTCATCCCTCCGCCTCATCGTCTGTGTGCTGACAGGTCCATGTCACAGCGGTGCTGACTTATGGGCTGTGAGGATTCTGCCCTGTCAGGAAAGACTCTCTCCTCTTGGAATACAAATGCAACCACACACACATATACACACACACACACACACACAAGAGTCAGGTGCACACATGCAAGCACCCTCGCACATACCTGTTGGAGCTCGTCAAAATTCATATGCACTTACACCGAAAACACACACACACACTATGTTCTGTTCATGTTGCTTTTGTAGTAAGAGGAAAGCTCTCAGAATAACAGCCAGCAACGTAAGAAAGGAATTTAGACTGACTTGCATGAAATATTGATGTGTTTCGGCAGAAACAATCAGCTGATATCAGCTCATCACTGATATATTAGTACTAATGTTGACAGATGCAAATATAAATCATGGTAGATTAATGTTTTAAAGCAGCATTTTTATGTATATTCACATTTTACCTTATTTCAAACCTACTTCATTTGAATATTTATTTAGTTATTACTGATATTTCATTTCCATTTACTGTTAAATTTCTTATACTGTTACTCATTATTAATATTTCTTTTTATTCTTCAGCTCTAAAATATTTTTCCTTAGCATTTAAGGCAGATATAGTCCCCGATTTTGATGATCAATTAGTGCTTTCAGTTATTTATTCAGTGAAAATGCTCAACATTTTCTGATTTTCTGACTCAACACTGACTGACTGACAAAACAAGTATTTGAAGACATCGTCTTAAACTCTGGCAAATTTTGAAGGGATTTTTTTTTACAATAATCTATTATAACATTTTATATAGTAAACAAATAATCAACACATTAACCTACAACAAAATTCTTAATGTATGTGATAAGATAATAAAACCAAAGATAGTTGCAGCCCTAAACATTTTTTATCACTTTTGGCCTGTAACAAGATTTCAAGTGCTTGTTGTCACCACTTGATGGGTCTCCTTCCTTCTTCACTTGAGGATGGCTGGCAGAGAAATGACCGCATCATGTAGCGTTGCATCATTTAATGATGCCAGTAGCAGCGGAAATAGTCTTGGCAGAGTAGTTAAAATATATCTAGGGTCGATCTAGGGAATGAATTTGATGAAACTGCTGCTTTTCTTGAGTGTTAATGTGCATCAACATGCCACCTGTGTACGGCATTTGGCGCCTGCCTTGTCGCATAGAGAATGAATATGGTTGAACTTTCACGACACACCGCTTTCAATGGCTCGCTGCGGTCATTGGCCCAGAAAAAGCCAAAGTTAGCTAATTTTAGACAAGGTAACGTTACTGTAAGCTCAGTTTAACATCAACATTTGAGAAACAGTAACCAAAAGCGAAGGAGCTCAGTTTGCATCACAGGTCAAATTTGTGATCCGTAGTGGAGGAAGTACAAGCTCAGCAATGTATGTGTGTGTGTGTGTGTGTGTGTGTGTTGACCTGGCATAGCAGACTGCGCAGGCAGTTGACTTCCTTCTGCAGGTCTTTAGTCTGAACCACCAGCTGGTTGCAGACAGCCTGGGCTTCTTTCTTTGGGTCTAGTGAGAAGACCAGCTACATGGAGGACCAAAGAGACCAAGAAGAAGAAGAAGAAGGACAGAGGTTAAGAGAACATAAAGGCACCTGGTCTCATCCCAGTCATGTGACAGGAAGGGACACAGCCTTAAAATTGCAAATGAAATATATTTGAATGTGGTTTATTTTAGACTATCATTAGTTATCATTACTTTTTTGCAGTTTAGTGGATTACCTGCTCTAAGAATCAACCCTACTTTGCATGTTGCTCCATCTGAAACGGTGTATCTACATAACATCAACATGCCTTTATTATAAGCTCCATGATTTCCATCATTCAATATGAGCTGGAGGACAGTCTGATGCCACTATGACCTGGTCCCGGATAAGCGGCGGAAAATGGATGGCTGGATAGAATATGATGATTTGTATATTGTTTCATGCATGTGGCCAAGGAATTGCACCACTAGTGCTTCTGTTGCCAAAATGTAAACAAGCTAGCATGAACTGGCGGCTAATGTGTCAAAACCTAACTGGCAACCCCTAGACAACATATACCTGAGAAGCTTGGCGGGGAAAACGGCTGATGACATCTTGAATGGTTTCTGTTAGGTAACAGCACTGCTGCATCACACTAATCAGGAAGTTCTGCAACTCCTCACTCCTGCAAAATGCAAACAAGTTATGGAGTAAAAAAAAAAAAAAATCTATGAGAATCAACAGAAATTCAATCCACAACAATTTTGATACGCAAGCATTTGTTCCTCCATAAATGCCTTAAATGTTTGATTAACATTCCAGCTTCTTAAACTTGAGGATTTGTTGCTTTGGGTTTTGGACTGTTGGTTCGACAAAACAAGCAATTAAAAGATGTCACCTTGAGCTCTGCAAAACTCAAGCAGTGACAGTTAAATTAAATTTCAAATGTCCAATCTAAGTTAGCTGTACAAATTGCAAAACTGAGAAAGGCCACACGAACATGATGCATTGCTCATCTGTCAAGTCATACAAGTTTCTGTAGACATACAACCTAAAAACTAAGATCAGTTGGGTTTAACTTTTTAAGAAGAGAGGCCAAAGGAGATGGCCACATCATAAAAACAAGGCAAGACTAGTGAAGATGCCCAGCAATGACAGAGTAGACAGATTGATAGTTTGGACCAAACTTTGTGTTAACATTCTCCGTACATTTCCTTGAAGATCACCTCACCGAAAACAGAGCAGGTGGCCAAGCCTTCTCCCACCTCCTCCCCATGCTAACCCATGCTGTCATCCCTCCCTGAAAACATCCACCTTAAATGATAAGTTATTTATATTCATCAACCTCTCCGTTCCCCTCTTCCCATCCCCTGGTCCTGTGGGATATTGATAGCTCTTATCTTAATGGTACATTTCCCTTGGTGAGGGGACTGAGCAGCCAGCCCTCCTCACACTCTGTCAGAGGGGCGAGTAAACAGTGTCAGTCAGCCTGTGCTGCACCCTCACCTCCCTTCTCCCTGCTGTTAGTTTATCTAGGGAGCCGAGAGTGATGATAGGCCCCCGATGGGAAGATTGTTGAAGGGATTGTAGATGGAAACAACGATGTTATGTTAAATGGGAATGTTGGTGGAAGGTGTGTGTGTGCCACTCTTTTTTAAACTTAATTTATCCCCGGAAAGTCAATTGGACAAACCTGCCCTTTTTCCAGCAATACCCTGCTTGACTTTGAGAAGTGCTTTGCTCAATGCTAATTGCATAGAGGAGAGTGATTCATATTTGCTTTCACTGCATTTTACCAAGAGTTGAAGGATTCAGACCTGCAATATTTCAGTCACATCACTTCTTCAACTTCCTTTGGAGATAGCACTGAGCCACAAGTTCCTAGCAGAAAGACCTGTTTAAACACAAGACACCAAAATGACAGCTGATTGCCTGCCAAACTGGTAGCTAACCAACACCAAGACATATTTTTCCTGCTACCTAGTGATACTGATTCAACTGTTGACAACTTTTCCAATACTATTGAACTGTTATTAGCTCAAAATCCCACTTTGAATGCATTGTTTGTTCCTCTTAACTATCAAGAGAAACATCCATTCATGATCCAGGAGGGGGAGGGGGGGGGGGGGTCCCAAGACGTTCCCTAACAAGGCAAGATGTATAATGCTCCAGCATGTTCTTTTCTGTGCAGTTGGATATACCCAGAAAACCTCTGTGGCCTTACAGGTGCAGTCCAATGAAGCCATTATAGAAACAGAGCAGACTGTCATCCGTGCCTGGAGATTATTACATTATTCTGCGATAATGCAATACCTCCCCTTCACTAAAAACACACACTTGCACATTTGTACTTGGTATGAATTTCCATTTCCCTGTACAAGTTTTATGATTTATTGTGTTGATGTGTTGTTGATGTTGTCCTTCTGTATTCTGTCTTCATGTGAACTCTGGCTGCAATAAAAATTTCCCATAGTGAGACAATAGATAACCTGTTACCTATTACTGAAAACCTATTAGTGAGAATGCAAACATTTCTCACTGGTTATACAACCCACACAGTACCACAGTTATAGACCCTACCCTACCCTCTGACCCTGTACAGAGCACATACAGACCGGGGTAACAAACTTCCATAACCCATCCTGAGTCCTTGTGAGAGTGAGGAGCTGATCCAGGAGGAGCAATGTGGATTCTGTTCACGTTGAGGTTCCTTTCCAGCACAAGCCTTACGGTGGAGGCTGAGCAGTGTGATACCCTGATAATTGGAGCCTGTCCTCCAGTTCCCTCGTCAATGGGCAGTATTCTCCACAAGACATTGGAGAGGCGCACAAAGACTATCCAACAACATCCAGCCTTTTTATTATGTCTGACATGCTTTATCCCTACAAAGATTCTTTTTTTTTTTTTTTTTACCAACTTCTTGACCTCCACCAGAGAGTTGGACAAAACTTCCTCTGGGTCTTTTAACTGCCTCACAGAGGACCAGGAGCTCCTCCAAGTGCACCATCCACTGTCCATAATATCGCCAGTCAAGGTCAGCAGTTCTCCTCCCACACAGCCTTCCCTGTCTCGCCTTCCTCTGTTGTCTGAACATTTACCAGAATGTCTTTGAGACAAAGCATCGAGTAGTTCTGCATGACCTCCCCAAACTCATCCAAAGGCTCAGTCTTTACCTTTAGCTTCACCAGTGGTCTCTTGGGTTTCCATCCTGAAAGACACCACTGACATTCAGAATTCCAAAAAGCTGTCTGCAATGACGGCTTTGGACATGGCCCGCTTGATCTGGATGCCCTCAACCACCCCAACCTGCCCTGGGATTCTGGAAAAATGCAGCGGCCCTATTTTAGTTCTTGGGTCCGATCGGGCTCCACAGGTACAGTCCCAACTATTAGTTGCTTGTTCGTTCGTTAGCTGACAGATGAGCAAATGTCATAAATGTTCTAATTCAGTTTCCGCACAGCATAGTGTTTCAGTACATTAAAGACAACCAAGGATTTAATACAGCAACATGTCCATCAGCACAAGTAAGGTTACACTTTATTACTTCAGGTCTATTTTTTCTCTGGTCCCCGACATGACAAGAACACATTTTTAGACTAATTTTCTAATAATTTCCCTTTTTTGAGAGTGAAATGGGGATTCTGAAGGAGCTCTTCAGGAGCTCTCCCATCCCTCTCCTTAACCTTCCCCTCTCTCTATTGGACTGTCTCTCATCTAGCAGGCGAGGGTGGGTGTAACTAGCAAGCCTAGTCCTGCTTGAGGATTCATGAAGTGATGGGGTGCGGTGCGATGGCTCTGTTTGGCCCCTGCCGCTGGCTCTCTTTTGCTCATTGCAACCTCCCATCGCCTCTCACCTTACAAATCATTACAGCTCCGCTTAAACCATTAGGGCCTGGCTCAAGGCTCTGCTATGGGGGTGGGGGGGGGGATGGGGATAAGGAGCTAGGACAGTGAGATGCTCATAGGGCTGATGGACGACTTCCAGTGGGGGAGGACAGACGGAGCATTACGGGGAGATGGAGGAGGGCTGGATGTGGGGGAGGGTTTAAGGTGTGTGGCTGACAAGTGTTTAAATTTCTGCTACTACAGTCAACTTTGTGTCTGGCTTTGTGTTGTGGAATACTTTTTTGGCGACTGACAGTTTGTCAGACATTCTTTGTAAAGTGAAACAAACGAAGATTTTCAAATACTGTGAGGATAAGGAAGTTTTTTTCCACAGACACCTCCATCTACCATTATATTTCTTATGTTTGGACAGTAGTGTTGATAGGAAAGTTGAAGTGCATGGAATGATTTGTACTTTGTACGTCATCTAACCACGTCTGAATGATTAAAAGCCTACCGTTACAGAGGGAGACCACAGACCCAATAATTGTACAAATAGGGTTAATAGCATGCAGTTTTGGATTGTTTCTCCTCAAAGGCATTAATTGTGTTGCATTAGGTTTATACACATGCAAAGTAACGGTAGTAGTTGCGTGAGGAATGAAATAAGAGAGCTTGAGGAAGAGGTTCAAATTCTGCCGACTTTCTCACCATACCATACTGGTAAATCAATGTATAAAGTGGGTGTAGTTGTCAAATTATTGGTTTCGGATAGTTACAAAACTTCTTGGATGCAGCCCTTCCAATTCCAACACTTGAGATGTTGTGTGTGTGTGTGTGGGGGGTATAATGACACACTTCGACGATCAATCAAGCACTTCATCTGAAGCATACTGACACCGTGACTCACTGTTTTCCTTGAATTCTGTTCGTAGTACGTAATTTGGGATCCCCTTCCGCTGACTACACAGATGTTACTTGCCACCGGCCTTGGCATTAAGATTTGTGTAACCCCTACCCAATGTCTGCTGCTCCCAGTTGGCTGATTGTGTCCAGGTCCACTTTGTCCAGGTGCATCTGCTGCACAGCACTCAGAACCTTCTGTTGGTCCACTGGATCTGTGATACCAGTCTGACAGATAGAAAAAAGCTGTTACCTTTTTGTTGACCCAAATCTCTTCCCTTCTTCTTATATTTTCAAAAAAAATGAGCAAACTGCATGATTATGTGTACAGATATATTAAGATGCTTTCTCAAAAGATTATCTGATGCTTTCATTGAGTTTAAGGTAATACATTTTTCATCACTGCACTATTATATCAAATGGAAAATTCTAGATGTCATTTTATACAAGTGTGCACGTAAGTCCGCATAAAATATATTTAGTGTCTGGAATTTAACCTGAAGTTGTCATTTACTATAAATGCAACAAGTCTTTGTAATAATGACCCAAATGTGGACCAGGTGTTATAAATACATTACACTTTATTAACATCAATTTGCCTCTTATCACACATTGGCGGTCTATCAAGGTTAACAGAAATACACTCAATCCTAAGAATGATCCTGGAATACCCTTCCAACAAAGAGAGATGCTTATCAGAGTACTTTATCAGTTTAATCTATCACAATATCTCTCTACTGAAACCGTGGCCTTAAAAAGCTATGACAACAGCAGCTACCCTCGTCTCTTTCTGGGTCACCCTGAAGGCTGACAGTGTGCGAAAGAGCTGACAGACACACAGATGTTACAGTCAATCTTCTACCTTCTCCAGGTCCTCCTTCTCCATGGTCAACAGGTAGTTCCAGGTGATGTCATTTTCCTGTGCATGTGTGTATGTGGAAAAACCAGGTCAGAAAGCGAAAAACATCACTCAGCATTTACCGAATCAAAACTTCTACAAGCTGCTCCTGACCCCACTGCCTGAAACAGATGTACCTGCATGAGGCTTTGCCATACAGTGAAACCAATCTACCTGCACCTGTCAAACCCAGTCTTCATATATCAGATAGGGTCTAAAACTTGAGCTGACCCTTGGTTTAATTCGGGCCAAGTCAATCCAGCACACTAGATCCATTATGAAGTATCAAGTAAAATATGTAAACTGCACATCATGACATGCTGCCAAGCATGAAAATGTCATTCTTCCAATAATGCAGCTGCGCTCAACACATTTGAGATCATTATATGTCACCCATAGATCTATTACTGTATTGTATTGTGTGTAACAGCACGTTATCTCTTCTCACTATCTTGCCATCAGTGAGATAAGAGAACAAGAATCTTCCATTAGAAACTGGCACTGTGCATGCAAAAATATACATATTTGAGAAAAAAAAAACACTGAAATCCTATTCCAACACGCATACTTACACTCATGATGTCAGCGAGGTAGCCAAGATCGAGGCCGTGTAGGAGGAGCTCGAGGTCATCCAGCTTAGTTACACTGAGGAGGGCAGAGAGTTCACCTCGAAGACGTAAAACTATGGACTTATTTTACAGTATCAACTCAAGTATGAACCAGCTGGGATTGTAATCACACTAAAACCGTGTATGAATTTAGACTTTCTGTATAGTGCATCATGTTGTTCAAAAGCTGAACAGCAGCATAAAAAGAAGGGGTACCATCCTCAAGTGCAAGGCCTGGTTTAAAGCCTCACAGCAGTGAAGATCTACCCTACTGAAGTGTCCTTGAGCAATGAACTACATCTCTTTCAGCTCCAGTGTTCCTGAATTCAACCTTTGACCTGTTTGTAGAAGTGGTTTGGCAAAAGGAAAGACATCTATTTCTCCTTTAGGGATTAAGTGAGTGCAGCTAAAATGTCATTGAGTTCAGACACATCAGAGTAACCGCAGTCTACACAGAGCGTCAGTTTGACTGTTGACATGACAAACTTTATGAATGAGCCTCTCTTCTCGCACATACAAAATATGTGAAATGCTTAACTGGGGTTTTAATGTCTTTGTAGCTGACATGAGAGAAAGACAGCTAAAATGTTTACAGGCTGACAGGCTGTAATTCCTGATGTCAGACTTGCTACAATACAATGTTTTTGGCTGATCATACTTGCCCAGCTGTGCCTGAATGGACAAAACAATCATGCAAGAGGTTTATTATTGTTTATGTCTGGTCGAACAATGATTCAACAACACCTGCTGTGCAGTTCACAGAAAACCCAACAGGGGGCGACAAGCACACAAGCTGCATTGGCTGGTCTTCAGCTGAGGCAACAGAGGACTAGATTGTTGTAAAACTCTCAGTATAATCTTTACTATAATGCTGCTCCTGTATACAAGATTGTAGCATTATTTAAGCTTGTCTGCTTTGGTGCAGACATGTTTTTGACACCTTCACATGCAGCAACTCTGTCATTTCTTTACCCACTAAGTGACCTCAGCAGTTTAAACATGAACACACTATGTTTTCTAGCTGCCTGGACTCTGGAAACAATATTCTTAATCCTCCACAATACAAGCGTCAAATATTCACTCCTATCCTAATTTGTAGATTGTCAATAAATTGTTTCGCATCATATTTTTATTATTTTAAGTTAAGTTGAAGATGCCCCTGCCCACTTCAGCTGATCTTCATCTGATCAGAACCCTAAAACCCTGACTTCTATTGGAGTACTCTATCTAGCACATTACATGTGCAAACACATAACTCATGTTCCCAAAAAAATCTGATTAGATCTGAATAGATTTTGTCAAACCTGCCCAAGCCCTGGGGCTGTTTTACCTTTCCTTGGAAGGTGGAGGTTCAGAGTTAGTCTTTAATAACTTCGGAAGAGTCTCCTCCATGGAGCTGAAAGCCTGGACGTTAGAGACGTGGGATGAAGAGGCCAGGATCCTGGATATCTACAGACAGACACAGTGTCAGTGTCAATACTATGTAAAATGTTTTTTTCCCTGAACAGCACAACACAAGGATGTATGTAATTAATGTCACAGAGCTGTAAGATTCATGTAACGTAAAAACTACTTTGAATGACCAAATGATACTTTAAATTCAAATAAGACTAAGTACATATTCTAAAGACATGTTTAATGCTGTTCATTTCTTTTATTTTCTGTAATGACTAGACTGATATTAAATAAACCTTTACTCTAGATTACCAAAAGGACAGTAAAAATACTAATACTAATTGCAGATATGTGTTATCTAAATGCATAAAAAAACTACATCAGGTACCTGTGTCATTTTGAATATGGAAGCCAGGTCAGCTGGGCTCTTGCCAGCCTTCGTCTTTATTGTTTTGTCTGCTCCCAGCTGGAGGAGCTTCAGCACTGCCTCCTCTCTGCCATACTGCACTGCAATAGCCAAAGCCTGGCAGAAAATATTAATACTGATTATTATACAAAAAGTAAAACATATAAAAGGTTATCTAAATGAAATATACCCAACAAATATCAGCTACAGGACTATCTGCAGATTCCCACTGAAGGAACCTGCTATAAACAAAAAAAAAAAACTGTGACACACCGTGTGTCCATTGCCATCCTGGACGTTGACGTCTGTGCCGTGGGACGCCAGAAGGTTGATGACCTTACTGTAGCCGTTCCTGGCTGCCAGCATCAAGCAGGTCATTTGAGACCTGAGAAGGGACAACAGACAAGAACAGCAAACAGGAGATGAGGACAGAAAAGAGAAACAAAGGAGAAGTAATTATAGGAATGCAGGAGAGGATATTGAGCAGGAAAAATAGGGAGAGGAATGAGAAGTGGAAATAGTACAGACACTGGGAGGGGGCGGGGGGGTGATGAAAGTAGACCACAGGAAATCAGAGTTAAAAAAAGAAGAGGACTTCTTCATGGTGACTGTAAAGTTAAGAGGTGAGGACAGCGGAGGGGTCGATGAAAAACCACATAAAAACCACCAGGGGGCAGCAGACACCTGATGATAGACTTTACAAGTACACTGATTCAGCACATTCACTGTTTCAACTGTGTTTCTACTATCCACATGAAAGAGTCCCAACTGACTTGCAGCCAAGACTTCATTATGGCTGAAACTTAATGTACTCACATATATGGATCTATGGATTTCCCTCTTAAAAGGATACTTCACTTAAAATCTTTCCACTGTTGAACACTCATTCAGTCTTTGAGCACAATAATAAAGTGTAGGCTTATCTACTGTAGTGATAACAGATCACAAACAAAACACAGTTGTTCAATGTGTCCTTCGAAAGCCAACGATTGTTAAATGAATGACCCGGTTTTAACAACTATGACCTTTCTTGCTAATCCTCTGTTGCAACTACATGTTTGCTTCTATTTGAACAAGAGCTGTATATAAATAACCTGCGCTACAGTACTTCTGTATCTTATTAATTCTGACTCAAACACAGCGGGTGAGAAAAATACGTCAATCCAGAGGGGGTTGGGAAAGTCCAGGAGCGATTCATCACTTTACCTGATGTGTATATCTGTTTGAGAGCGACACACAGCAGGCATTTAAAGGCACAGTCTGTAATCCAAATGTAAACAAATAGGTAACCCAACAAAAAAAAACACTGATGGGAATGCATTACCACTCTCAAATTGATTGACAGCTCTTATAATACATTGGCTTTTAATACATGGACAAACATTTGAAAGCCACTAAATCTAAGTTGTGTTTCTGTTGCAGTAAAATCTTTGTTTACATTCATATTTTGTATAAACAAAGGACTTCCCTAAACTTTTAGAATAAAATGCAGATTTCTCAAGATTTAAACCCTTTAAATGATGTATATGAAGTTAATATAATTCAAATCTATATATAGTAAAATAATCAATGACTGCTTCTTTAACACAATAATATAGTGTTATTCTTAAGCAAGGGTTTTAATTTGAAAATCAAAATTAAAAAAGAGAATGAGAAGCAGACAAATCAAGATCTTTTTCATAATTACATTCAGAGTTGGTTGTAAACGCTTTTATTTTTATTTTGAAAATAGCTATAGAAATAAACCTTAAAGATAAACTATGCAAGTTTTCCCCTCTATATTTTTAGTTGAAATATGCTCCAAAGCATATCTTACATATAAAATCTTCAGTCAGAGTATTTGTAATATTATACTGCAACACTGACATCATGATATAGTACGCTTCCTAGAAATTCAATTGGAAAGCACTTAAGAAAACCAAAAAGGGAATGTCGGGGGAATTTAATCTATAATATAACAAATTAGGTAATTATACTGATGCAAAATCCCACCAGAGACATTACAGGAATAGCTACCTCAGTGTTTGACTGACAAATCAGAATATATTGTCATAGCTCCTAAACATAGATGCCATGTAGAGTAGAACCTTTTTTGCTTTGTCACTCTGAATTGAGATGTACAAATGTGTTGCAACAGAGGTGTTGACTTTTGCACCAACATATTATGTTTAACTAAAGGTGTCCGGGACAGAGGTGATATTTGTTAAATAGGTGTGAAACTGTGTGAACCTCAGTGGGTTGTGAACATCATCCAGGCAGCTATATCTTACTTGAATAAACTAAAATAAACCAAAAGCTAATGTTTCATGTGAATTCAAATAAATGAGCCGGTTCCCTGAATAACTATGATGAGTATGACAATCACGCATTTACATTCCTCTACACCCAGTCACTTCCCCTTTGACCCAAGAGGACGGGATAGATAGCATCAATCATTTCAGCTTTCATGTCCCGTGCTGTTGTTTTTTTTTTTCCCAAGGATGGTTTTGCCTGGGAGACAAGTAACGAGGTCACTCACAGTCTATTTCGGTGTATTTTATGCGTGCGTGTCCTTCAGACTGTGAGTTTTGGCCAGTTCCCAAACAGACATCTGATCGATATACAGACAATTCAGAGTAAACAAGGCTCCTGCTGTCATGACAGCATGAAGAATGACTTCTACAAATACCTCACTTAATCACTTCCACAAAATGAATCCTAAAAAAAATTCACAATGATTACAATACCAGTCAAAAGTCTGGACGCACTTTCTCATTCAAGTGTCCAAACTTTTGACTTGAAATAGTAATCATGGGAAAAGTATGCACAGACAACATGTTATTGGCTGGTTTCATGTCGGTGAGAATCACATTTTTATCTTGTGCGACTTGCACAACAGCCACTGTCCAATCAATAAATGACCTACACAACTGTTACCTGATCATACCTAATGATTATTCTACACATGCTGCGGCCAAAACAATCTACTAGAACTTTAAGTCGAGTGCGAATTGCGAGTCAAGATGCATGTCTTTACGATTGTCTGAATCCTGAGAATTCAAATGACTCAGCGTTGGCAGATGTGCGGCAACACAAAGCCTTTCTCTGTTATTTATTTTATATTTTTGACGTGTTCAGGATTTGGCTCTTTCAAGACTTGAGATTTGAAAGTTTTTTTGCTTTCAAGTCTCCAGTCAGGCCTTAAGGGACCCCATATCTATACAGGTTCTGACTCGTTCTGAGTCTTTCAATTACTTTTTTTTTGGTTGGAGACGATGAGTATTGACACAATCATTACCAAATGTTTGGGGCCTTTTGACCAACTTTTATGAGTCCAAAGCAGAAGGATATCAAAGTCTAAACTGGAATTATGCTTCTGCAAATGTCTCTGCAGGCCTGACTGGAGGAGAGAAGGGTGTTATGTGTAATCATAGGGGCTTACATAGGAGTGGACGTGCACCCCCCCTACCCCCAAACCTCAAACAATGCATTGGGGAAACCTGTGCATCAAGTAAGCCGATTAGTTGATCCAATTCCTGTTAGGAGGAATGTTTAGAGCAGTAAACAAACAAAAATAGAAACAAAAAAAAAATGCACAAATGTAAAATAAACAGCCATACAAATGTCTCATATTCACATATACGCAACATAGAAAAGCACGCTCCAGCCTTAACGCACCTACGATCAACACAGATCAGTATGGTGAAGATCAAAAAAATGGGACACATGGAGGCAATGGACCCCACATCATGCTCTCGCAGGACTTTGAGAGATGACAGAGAATGCTTGTTTACACTAAAACTGAGAGACGCGCAGCTGGTGTTAATCATTGGTTTGATATTCAGACGTAAGAGGCGATGAGGAAGAGGAGGCGGTTTTATCCGCTGCACCCACATGAACCTCATATTCTTCTTCGCACTGGATGTTGGGGGCAGTTGGCCCCTCCTCCTCCTCCTCACCACCTCCCCCCCCCTCCTTCTCCATCCTTCTGTGTCTTGTTACCTTCTTTCAAATATTTTGTCTGGGAAGGAACCGATCAATTTCCTAACGCTGTAGCATGTCCATGTGTGTCACCAGGGGGTTTCAGGTGGTGTGTGTGTGTGTGTCGAGTAAGTAACGGCATGCTGGCAGAGATAGAGTGGCGGGGGGTTAGGGAAAACTAAACAATCAAGCCACTAGATTTCTCCTATTTTTCATCACCATTGAGTGATGGCTGGACATTGTTGCTGTACATTTCACTCATATTTGTAGGCAAGATAGAAAAAAATCTTTTTTGGCTTAAAAGCTAAATGCACCAAAACTGCTTTTGGAAATCAGATGAATTTCAAGAAAATTGTCATGGAGTGAGGAAAGACAATGCATATTTTTACAATCATACCCGTAAATGATGAAAAGTTCTGATGAATAGCCGGTTGGTCGTGGTTCAGCATGGATTTGATGGTTGAATGAATGACATCTACAGTAGATATCTTGATTCAAATAATTGTATTTCGTTTTTCTTTGAGTTTTTCTTGTTAATTCAGTTGAAACCATGCTTATGTGTCACCCGGATGTTCAAAAATGCTCCCACTTTAACAAAAACCAGCCCACTTCTGACCTACAGTAGATGCCTTGAACACTTCTGACCTACAAATGACCAAAAGCATGCTTGCTGGGTTCCCTCCAAGCTTGTAAAAAACCTCCTAAAATCCTCTCGCCCACCCGTTACACTCAATGTTTGTTTGTCTGTCTGTCTGATACCAGTCTGTACATGCACATGCCATAACAGGACATTCCAAACAAAACGCACAAATATACACACACACACACTGTATGGAGTGCTGTGGTGCATAATGCTACCACATGGCAGCTAAACAAAACAAGAACCATCAAAGGAAATTCGATCTAGCACCTCTGTTTTTTACTCCCCTGTTCAAGTCAAGTCTAGAAGTGTTTTGATTTGGCTTACATCAATGGGGATGTGACGGTGCGTACTGTATTGAAAATCCCATAAACATTTTGACCTGAAATACCCCCCCTTCACCTGTCCACCACGTTTGGATCAGCGTTTCTGGAAAGCAGAAGCTCCACACAGCGAGCGATTTTGTCTTCACCAGCAGACGCCGTGCAGCTGGCCATGAGCACGGTCCAATGATCTGTGGACGAAAATACGTTAGTGTAGATTTGAACAATTTTAAAATTCTATTTTATTAAAGAAAACATTTAGTTTAGCACTACTTATTGAAACGTGCATTTGATAAAATTACATAAAATGCAATAAGCCGGTACCAATCTGAGAGAATTACCATTCACAATGGAGAGTAAGTTACAATGGTACAATTTCATTTGGCAGACGATTTTATCCAAAGCGACGTACAAATGACAGTTAATACAACACAAGCGAGGATCTATGCAGACCATGAAGCTAAGTTCAGGTCATAGGTGCCAACAGGCAATGCATAGAGGCAATAGAGTGCATAGAAGTAGATACATTTTTTTATCTAGTTCATCAAATGCAGAGGTTAGGGTTTGGTACTAAACTTGGTACTTTTAAGGGTACCGACTAAATTACGACAGTACTACCGAGTACCTATTCACATTTGATCAATCAGAGCCAAATTGCGGGTTGTGTTGTGAATTCAAATAAATAGAAGATTTCTTATGAACCTTTGGGAAAATCCCTCCTTAGTTTACCGACACTACTTTATCCATTCAAAAAGATCTGATGTTGTGTAATTGTCTATCCGTTAGCGGAGTTTGTATGCAAATGAACCTATTGACCGACATGCATAACCAGTCAAAAATACTCTCGACGGTTAACCGATCAACAGTTAACCGTTGACATCCCTATACAGAGTGCTTCATTTTCTGACGCAAACTTTATACATGTTGAAAAGAAATGGAAAAATATCAATTGTTTACTATATGAACTATGTTCCTGCACATGCACAGTGGCCTCTGCCTTACACAGAACTACTCTCCAGAGACTGCCGTTTCTAAACAAACTAATGTGCCCAAACACTTTGTATGAATTCATACTAACTCTAACCATAACCCTAACCCTGTTTACCCTAACCATAACCCTAACCCTAACATGGTTAGGGTTAGGGTTAGAATATAGCCCCTGTTGGCTTTGTCCAATCTCATTAGCATAGCAGATGTACAAAAATATAATGATGCAGTTGGGTCAACCATGAAACAGTCAGCAAATGTATGTCCTAGCAGCTCCAACCATTTTGTCTAAATGGACAAGTATTCCCTCTGTTATTCACTCAATGTCATGTTTGTTTTTGGAGAGTGATGGAGTTTTGTTTCTGTAGACGCATCATAGAAACAGATGAAAGGTATGAAAAGTTTGTGATTGGTAATTATAATTACGTTATTTAGCAAAAGAAATTAGAGGAAAAAGGAGTACCTTTTTTTTTTTTCTTTTTAAATCACAATTAAGCCATACATCATGCTGTAATAAAGAACCCAGTGATGGAGATGGATAGCAGTTTATCTGGCACCAGGAAGTGTGGGGGACTTTATGGGACCAAATGACATCAGAGGAATTGTCTCCTTATCTTATCCTGATAAGACCAGTCTGAGAGCCATGGCAATGCACTCAATTCCTGTTTTGTTCCGGCAATGACTGAGTCCCCAACCTGTGTGTGTGTCACAGTGTGCATCTAAATGTGTATTTGTGTTTTCCTGTGTATGTGTGTGCACAAATACCTGGGCCTCTACATCTGTATGTGGGTTCCTGTGTCTTTGTGGCTGTGCATTTCTGTCTCTATATCTGTGTGCAAATGTGTGTGTGTGTTTATATTCTGTGTCTGTGTGGGTGTAAACCAGAATGCCTGGTTTGCGTCTGCAGAGGGCTGGAGTAAATAAATCTTGGCCTGAGAATCGGTGAGAGGGAATGACAGCAGCATGGTGACCGTTATCAATCACTCATGCATTCCTCCACTCAGCCTTGTTGCTTGGACAAGCGCCATCAGGACGTGACCACACGTCACCCTCCTGTTTAATTGTTTCCTTCACCTGCCTCGAGCATCAGACGCTGAGACCATGTGAAATCAGTCACACACACACACACAGTTTAACTCTACATTCTGGACTGAGAATTAATTGACATCAGATATCAACAGCATGACTAGTGCAGTGGTTCCAAACTGGGGTCTAAAGGACTTCCAGGGGCCATAGGAGGGTTTCTAGTGGATCCCCAGGAAAATAAAGAAGGCAGTGGTCTTAAAATAATTTATTGTAACTGCAGCAGCAACATTGACAGAATGTACAAAAGACTTCAGGGATCTGGGGCTGTATTCACAAAACATCCTAAGGCTAAAAGTAGCTCCTAACTGGCTGAGTTAAGAGAAACTCCTAAAAATACTCCTAAGTTTATGTGGGAAAAGTATTTCAGAAAACATTTTTATTGCTTAAAGTAGCTCCTAAGTTTAAGAGAAGTTAGAAGTAGTCCAGAGTTCTCCTATGTCACCAATACCTACTTACAAGATGCATGTGATGTGTCTCCTTGAATCAGGATATTGGAAAAAGTCAACTATCATGAACTTTGTAAGTATATTTTGATGGCAGGTGAGTTAATAAGGATTCAATCAGTGTACCAAAATATTAAAACCATACAAGAACACCAGAGATAATGGTTAACATAACTCTCCACTACTTGGACATTGGCAAAAAATGCAGTTCAGAGCTTTGATGAATTTAGAATATAACCTTCGTCTTTGAGAGTTATTCATCAAACTAAAATTACTCTTCAGGCCTCATTTTCTTCAGATTAGGATTTGCTTTATTTGTCATTTGAGCATTCATGTATTTCATACACTTGTTAGAAGTAAAAGGCATTTCTCATAAGGTGCAAGTGCCAAAACACCCGACATAACAGACACACATTGAGTTAAAAACAAAAAAAGGTAAAAAAAAAATGCATTAAAACATCTACCAACATCTATCTAATCATTTCCTGTTAATTGATGAATATTTTCTTTAACACTCACTGACACAGACGAGTCACCTGTCAACCAGTCACTGTGGAGAGATAGTGATAAAGTTCATGAAACACGATGTCATCCATAGCAATGGAGTCGACCCTGCCCCTTCTCTCAGCTCCTCACTAAAAGTTGTTCTGAGCAGCTTTGTGATTTGGTCTGAACAGGAAATCCTTAGTTAGGAATTTAACTTAGTAGTCATGGTGAAATTTCTATCCCATGTACTCAATATCAGCAAATCACTAAGTAAGCTGCCTATTGTGTCTGCTGCACAGGCCTCAAACGTATTTTGACCAAAAAATGAAACATAATGTTCTCTGGACAGCCAAATGGATTATATAACTCCCAATCAGTGCTGGTCGCACGTTGACATGCGAGAGCTGTCTACATGGAACTGAGACATGTACTTTTCTCTCTACATGCACTTAATGCACTGTGCTGCTAACTGCTCATTCTTTTTGTTTAGGATTTATATGTTTTTCTCCTTTTAAAGAGAATTTTTAGATTTACAGTATATCTTTATCCTTTCTGTTGTTGTTGCACTGCTGTGGGCTGGGAGGAACAGCATTTAGTTTTTTTTGTGTATGCAAATACGCACAAAAATGACAATAAACTAATCTTAAACCTTGAATAACGACTGATTCTTGTTTTTACTTGAGTGGAGTTGTCAGTCAACCTTAAGTTTCCCATCTACAGATTAGATTTTAATACGTCAATACTGCACTAACTCTTATCTAACAACAACACATTTCATCTTTCTTTTTTTTTCCAACAGGATTCATGCTTTTATGCACATATTACTGAAAACTTCTTAACATGGAAGAGTTCTTCCCCCCATGCTTATTTTACCCAGACTGACCTCCATCCAACAGATGCCTTCAATTTCTCTTGCTTTGAGATGAGGGTGCAGTGTGCATGAACTAAAAACAACTGAAAGGATCAGTGGTGTGTTTCTGCAAGAGTTCCTCTTTGGCGTCATCACCATTAAGTAATGTCAGATGAAGCGTAGTGGTGCAGCGGCCCAATTGGTTCCCCGGTTTTTGGCTGTAGCAGGTGAGGAAATTGAAAAAAGGTGCCACAGGGAAGGATAGCTGGACACCAACACAACAGGGACCGTCAGAAGGATTAGATATGGCTGTTTGATATCCAAGCCTGGAAGGCAGCGATGTAATGGTGTTGCCTAATTAAAGTATCTGCCCTAGTTTTTTTTTTTTTTCTGGAAAATGGCGAGGGAGGTATCACAGAAAGGTCAGCGGTGCCGGCACTTGTATTGTATATCATGATATAAACCAACAATTAAAAGATACAATAAATTTACATCTCTAATTCCTTTTTTAAATCTTTACTAATACAATAAACAGACAATGAACATAAGGTAGCCAATTTTTATGTACTGTAGAATCTATACTCTAAAATGCAAAGATCCTGACTTTTGGTCTATCTCTATTTTTGAGGTCCGAGCACCGAACAGTGTGAAGGTCCTGTTGTATTTGAAGAAATTCTTCTTCTTCTCTATTATTCTCCCAAAAGAATCACCATTTTTGAAGGGTTAAATGTGCTCAAAAACTTACGAAACTTTGCAGATGCATCAGAAGTGGTGAAAAATTTAATATTTTATGGGTTTTGGGTTTGGGTGTCGACACTGAGTCATAGTCATGGCGCCACCTACTGGCGACAGAAAGTTAAAGCTGCTGTACTTTTACGAGCTCTGCCAGGCAGGTTGAACAGATCCACATCAAATTTGGTCAGAAAAAGCTTTAAGACCTTGATGATGCCATATTGTGAAGCCTGTGAGTTTTCACTGCACACCGTTGGAATGGCGATGTGGCAAATTTCAACATTTTGCCATGAAAAAACAAACTCCACATCGTCATATCTCTCCCAAATTTCACATGCTTGATAAGAGTCCCAGTCTGAAGGCATGCACAGGCAAATACTGAATCACAGTTACAGCGCCACCTACTGGCAACAGGAAGTTATAGGCCCCATTCTTTTACAAACAACTTCTAGCATCTTAACCAGCACCACCTAAGGTTTGGTCAGTTTTGGTCAGGTAAACTGTAAGACCTTGATGCCGTTGCCATGGTGACACACACATGGTTCACCATGAAACAGGAAGCTGTTCCACGAAACTCGGCACACGTGTCAGAAGTGTTGAAACTTGATATCTTATATGGGTCTTGGGCTTGGGTGTGGCAAAATGGCTCAAGGGTGTCCCCTAGAAAATTTCAAATTAAAAGCCTCGACCTTTAAATTTGACGTAGATGAATGAAATTTGCTAGGCACATGTATCATGTCCAGATGCACAAAAAAGCCTCTTGGAGCTATACTCAAAGTCCAACAGGAAGTCTGGCATTTTGGATTTACTGTGAACTTTTGCCATTTGCAGGTGTTGTATTTTAACAAACTCCTCCTTGAGATTTGACCCAAGCGACTTCAAATTTGGTCAATGTTATCTAAAGACCTTTACAATGAAAAACTACAAAGGTGGCAATGCGGTGAATTTTGATGTTTCACCATGAAACAGGACGTTGTTGTAACTCAATCACATCCATCCTACATCATCCAATCTATCCCACATTTTTCATGTCTAAAATCACAACTGCAGAAGGTTTTCATTTCTCAATTATTAGGTGCATGGTTTTAGGGACATGTCGGTCTATCAGTCCTTTGGTATAGACTGAAAGCTGTTGAATGGATTGCCATGAAATTTTGAAATTAATTAATTGCGATCAGAAGGGTTTTATGAAAACACGGCTCGCATCTGATAACTTTCTCAGTTCTTGACACAAGAGTTTATTATCAAGGTCATCCATCCTCTGAAATATTATCATAAATTCTCCTCTCTTATCTCCCTACGTATGGAGAAACATACATTTATACACCATACATTTACTGATCCAATATGTGCTTAGTTTCATATTTTGCATATTTGTGTAATATATCAACATTACATATCCATAACTAAAGGAAAACAACCAAATGTAAAGAGAACTTCACTGTTTTACATATTATGAATGAAATGAATAAATCACCAAAATTATTGGAAAAAATTGCCAGTAAAAACATACAAGGGGCCAGTAAAACTCTGATCTACTGGCCAAGTGGACCAGTGGGGAAAAAATGTTACATTGGATGCTAAGTGCTAATTAGCAAACGTTAGCATGCTAACAAACTCAACCAAGATGTGTTAGCATTTAGCTTCCTGTGCATAAGTACAGCCTGACAGAGCCGCTAGCATGATTGTCGACTCTTAATCTTGTTTGATGAGATTTTTTTTCCCCATACATCCATGAACCTGATGAGACTGAAGTCTAATTAAGCAAAATCACCCCTCTTCAAACATTGTGATAGGATCAATACAGGTCTGACCTTTGCTGAAGTTGGCGCTGGCCCCTCTGTCCAGTAGCACTTTGGCTAGGTCATAATTAGCCACACTGACAGCACACATAAGAGGAGTCCATTCAAAGCCGAGCCTGGTCTCCACATCCATGCCTGTCCACACCGAAAGGATCAGATTAAATAGGGAAATAAAATAATCACATTAAAAAAAATATCTGTGGATAATCCCCGTAAGTGCACAGACACATATACATACTGTATATACACACAATAAGCCCTCGTTTCTTTGAGCTTTCTTGCTCAATTTTTTTTATTTTTTCTATCCTCCTTAAATCTGGAAAACCCTTTCTGGCAAAACTGTTTTACACAGGGCTCCACGATCAACTACATGACATATTCCGACTGTGTCTAATAAAATTGGCCTTCTATTATTTCAACCATTCAGTTTTTCTTATCTACCATGTTGGTCCGATTATGCGACAAAGCCTTGATTATAATAAGACCCACACTTTCTGCAACATCTGTTTCTGAAAAAAAAAGACTTTTTGAAATAAGAAAAACTGAGTAAAGGAATGTTAAGTACATACGGTATACATATTTTGTATCTCTTACATATATTGTCACAGTAAAACATAGACACAAAGTAACAGCTTTTAAGTTGTTCTGGATGAATACATTAAAGCAATAAAAACACTGATTATATTTGAATACAAACCCACACAGTCAAAAAATGAAATGCTGCTCTGTCATAAAGTAACGATGAGAGTACTTGCCATTATCCAACAGATGTTCAACAGACCCAATATCTCCTTTATCGATGGCTCTTTTCAACAGTGACACGTTATCTTCTTCTGCACGTGGCACAACAGCATCCGCATTCTGTGACAATGAGGAAGAATCACAATGAATTCATTAAAACAGATTCCAGTCAACAATAAATCCTTCAAATAGGAACTGTAACACCAGTCCGTTGAGAAAATACTTGTTGATATATTGTTGAAAAATTCCTCCGGAATGGATATTTGTGGAAATTTGGAGTGATAACCAACCATTTTTTTGCCACTAGTTGGAAACTGCATTTTAAGGGAAGCATTTGATTACATAGCAGAATAAGAAAATGTTATGCGACACATTCCCATATTTTTCATACATCCACACAACATACTAACATTATACAGTGTATACTTATATTTACAGTCTGTAGTTTTTGCCATTAGTAGGGAAATTCATGTACCTTTACTAACAGCGAAAAATACAAGAAGAAATTCATGAATGTCAATTCAGCTACAGACAATTACACTTATCAATGACAGGTCAAAAAGTTTTTCTAAAGGTTTGATATTTTATTTTTGTTTTCCTAGATCTTCCAGAGGCTGTCTCTTCAACTGAACCATTACTTTTAAATATTTTCCCGTTTTAATGCACGGGCTTACCAGGGCTCAAGACCCGGGCCCAACGACGTGAAAGGGCCCACAAGGCTAGGATAAAAAATAAAATAAAATTCACGGAGAGAAAAAAAACCTTCTGCCTCGTTTATTGTGTCTGGATTTAGAGCGAAGTCAGACATCACCTCGTGTTTAGTATCTCTGCTGCTCCTAAGCGGAAACCAGAAGTGCGGTGTTTGTTTTGTTGTCAGCAATATTTGCCGCCTTTACACTTTTAGTTTCACTCTTTTTTTAATCTTTCTGTCGTCACTTTCTGTTTCTAAGAACATTGTTAACCCTCTGGACTTCAGTTCGCGGCAGTTACTGCTATTCAAAGTATTTGTCAGCGTGTGACGCTGAGCGGGAAGTTAAACGGCTAGCTGAGGTTTAGCATGCCGGCCGATGTTTCGGTTTAACCAGTGACCGTGTTGACTGGTGACTTTCCGGGGAATGTGTAGTGGTTGTCGTGGTGACGGCAGTTGGCTCCTAAAAGCCTTGTCAATTTGACTTTAATCAATCAGTGTGTTTATTACCTACGGCAACCATTAACCATTAAGTTAAACTGTGCTCAGCAAGAAACATTCACCTCTTAACGTTTCTTATAATGTCGGAAACAAAACGTAGCCTATAAATTTGCATGGCAGCTATAGATTATCTTGTGATTTTATAGAGTCTTATCTTCAATCGGAAAGTGGCCCATATCCAACCATTACCCTGCTTTGTCACTGAGTGGAAAAATTAAAAATAGTTTGTGGCTAAATAGTGTGTAAACTGTAGTCACCCTTTGACGAGGATACTGCAACAACATTCGGCGTTTCAGCCATTTAAAAAGATTAATGTCAGAAAAAAAAGTGAGGACATGTGAATACTTCTTGTTGGCAACGTCATTTAGTTTACATAATGTAATACAGAAAGGACCAGACGAATACATGCTGTGTTGAACATACAATAATTTAGGACTTTTAGGAGGACACCTACATGCTCTGTTCGTGTCTTCAACGGCTGCCGTTACTACGAGCAACCACGACACATTCAACTTAGAGCTGCCAGTCAACACAGTCACTAACTAGAAACTAGAAACAGGTGTTTCGGGTTAACCACTGACCGTGTTATCTGGTGACTGTCAAGGAAATGTGTCGTGGTTGTCGTGGGGACGGCAGCTGTTGAAAACATGAATGTAGGTGTCCTCCTAAAGTCTTAAATTGTCGTGTGTTCAACACAGTATGTATTCCTAAGGTTCTTTATGTATGATATTATGCAAATTAAATGGTGTCGCCAATGAGAAGCATTCACATTTCCCGGGCCCGCCAATTAAAACAAAATGCCCGGCCAGTTACCTTCCTCTGCTCCAATATGATTAGATATGTAGCGGTATATAAAACTGAACATATAGTTTGTGCCAGCCTATGGCATACTCCTGTTCCCATTTTCCCGCAAAACAAGCAATAAAGCGGAGTGTTAGCTTGCTACCTTAAAAAAGCAAATAAAGCTAACATTAGCTTATGTTACTAGCAAGCCGCAATCATTTCATTATAGCTAGCAAACGTTAGCGTCCGTTTGAGAAATGATGGAAGACATTTTCCAAAGTAACCTGGATGCAAGAAGAAGACTCATTTCTATCCGAAGAACACCCGATGTCCCACTCGTCGTTGCTGGCGTCGCTTTCATCCCCAGCTGGGAAGGCGTAATCCATAAAGCTCCCCATCTTTCTATCCAGCAGCCAGGTTAGCCAAATGTTTCAGCTCAGCAAGCCTGTGACACCCCGCCGCGGGTGGGATGGGGCGCCGCAAAAAACAACCAAAAGGTGCTTCAAGTAAGCACCAAATTGCAGCCCGGGGTCCGGGGAGGGTGGGCGGTGTGTGTGACATCCAGACACGCCTACCACACCTGCAGTTATTGAGCAAACGCGTGAAAATAACAAAAGACATGGAAGGTTGTGGAAGGTTGACACGTTGTTGGTAAGTTTATTTTTACCCTGTTGTAACGTTAGCAGCTAAAAGGCCTCATTAATATCCCTCCGTGAATCATAGCTTTTGCTGTTTATTTAAATCCTACTCACTACTAGTTTTCTATTCATTTTATGAATGCAATCTCTCAGTGGCTAAAGCAAGCTATCATGTAAGCATTCACACCATTGCAATGAATGCTCACACTGCATATAACTATAAACAAGCTAGATAGCTGCTAATGGTGTTAACCTGTTACACTGCAGCTAAGGAATGCAGGGCTGAAACAATTAATTGAAAACTATTATGATTGATTGAATAAATGTCTTTTTTTTTTTTAAAGCAAAAATGCTTGCTGCAGGTTCTGTAATGAGAGGATTTGATCTTTTCTGTGTCATTCATGATAATAAACTGTGTATCTTTAGATTTTAGATTGTTGATCAGACAAGGCATTTGAAGATGGGAAATTAATTTTGTGACATTTTACATTCAAAAAAGATGAATCACTTAATCGAGCAAAAATAATCGCCAGATGAACCGATAATGAAAATAATTGTTAGTTGTAGCCTTAGAGGAATGTATAGAAGCTTTCACACATCAGCTGTAAATGCTCTGTTGGTTATTATTCATTCAGCTCTTGTAATGCTTTTTTCTTGTTAGTCCACAGGCTGTACAGCAAGATGAAGAGCAAAGGAGCTTCATGTAATATTCACGCCCTGGTTTCTGCAGTTAACTGTGAGGCTGAATGAATCATGGTAGGTGAGTGGGTTGGTGTTCTTTTTGGTGTATATTCAAATATTTTAAAATAAAAAAAACAACACAAGTATGTCACTAAAGTATAAAGTCTATACTGAGTGACAATATAGTATTTCCTATATTTCCAAGATATATTTCCAATATATGAAATGGGTGAAATAAGCTCTGCACGGGGCACAAATCCAGATAAAGTGAACAATACAAATCAGCATATCAGACATTAATAGCCACAAAATTTATACTTATTGCTCTGATTTGTAGAAAGAACTTGTATATCAGGGAGAGTTTGTATTATCTGTACAATGAGTCTTGACTAAATATTACAAATGAGAGGCACCAAAATGCCTTTTTATTCACATGAGTTAACAAATAGTCAATGACAGAGGGTGAGTTAAAATTTGAGTCTGGTTAGATTTAAGCTTTAACCTGAAGACAGAAGGTTTCAATCTTACTGAAACTTGTCTGTATAAGGTGCTTTGGATATAAGCCGTCATTGGCTATAACTGTAATCTATATGTGTAACTTCTATGTCACACTTCCGTTTGGGTTTATGCATATATTTTTGAGAGGCCTTTGACCAGTTTAGTTGTTGCACAAGACAGTAAACGTCCTGCAGAGGTCACTCTTCCCTTTGCACAAGGCTTAAAACCTCTCTGTCCCTCAGCAACACTGACTCTCAACTTCAGCAAAACTGCAAGCAACCAGCAGCCTGACTTCATGTAATTCTCCTCATCCTTTAACTCTCTTACAAAGCTCAGGCTCAGCTTTATCCCTCTCTCATACACAGAGAATAAATACCAAATAACCTTTACAGGAAGCTGGGAAATGGAGACAATATTCTCTGATCCGGCCGCTGTTTGATTTCGGGGGGACAGGGAGAACATATCCCGCTCGGTATTAGAAGAAGGATTAATTGTCCCCGCTCGGCTCTTTGTCTCAAATCTGATTTTCTTTTATAGACACCGTTAAGTTTTATTAAAGCACATTTTGTGTTTTGCTTTGGTAACACGCATGCACACCCTTCTCCTTTCAAGTCTGGACCTTTCTGTTTACTTGTTTCAATCTGACAGCAAATTAGACTTGCATATTGAATATGTTGATTTAAATTAGTCCTACAGACACTGATCCAGGTTATCAGTGTGTTATTTCACATTGATGATTACCACTTCCTGTTGTCTCTAATACCTACTGTACAAACTTGTTTCTTGGTTTGTTTCAATTTCACCGCTGCCTTTTATACACTGCTGCAATTTTAATTTACCTTTAATTTGAACTGCTCAGTTCAATCTGTAGTGAAAATGTGTGATACCGTAACTATTCGTCATACGAAAACATGATTGGATTATTAGATAACCTGTCAGCAGTACATTTATTTTTCTTATCATCTTCATTGGCACATATCTGGGGAGGGAATCAAACCCACGACTGTGTAACTACACCAGGAGGCTGTCCTGCTGCTTCACCGTCAAACAGATCCAACCAACCTGTTGCTCAGTCTGAAAGTAACTGCAGGTGAAGTGCTGACAGTGGAGATAAAAGTCAGTTTTGTGGGTTGGAAGCTAAAAGCTTACCACATCTTAAAAGTTTATCTCTGTTCTCTTATGGAATGTCTGGAGGGTTTTGATCCTCCCTCTTCTGAAACAGTACGTAACCCGAAACTGATTAAAAAAAAAAAAAAAAAAAAAGTTCATTTAAATGTCCCGGAACTGTTTCTGCTGTTTTTTGTGAATGATAGGGAGGCAGCTGAGTGGAGTGACATTAAAAAAAAAAAAAGCCACAGCTCGTCAGCATTCAGAAGAGGTTGAGTTTGACTCGAAGCAGCCTCTGGGTTGAAACTGTTGAGTTCATCGTGTTATTTATTTATTTATTTATTTATTTATTGTAATCATGAGAAGTTAGATAAGATATCTGCACATTTTAAAAAAGAGACATAGCTAAGAGAAGTGGATGTGATACTGCAAAGTTAAAGTGGAACACTGCACTAAGTTTTTGCTCTAATTATCCATGCAGTTTTGTCATCTTTACAAATAAGGCTCTTTATTATCCAAGTCCAAAATGTTTTGCAAGTCATGTGTTATGAAGATTTTTTTGTTTGTCGTTAAAATCAGCTGCACAATCTAGCATAATTCATAGATTGAGGCAGTTTCAATGTGCTTTGCATGCATTTTAACTTAAAAATATTAAACACAGAAATCAAGAGAGATCATGAAAGAAACAGAATGAGTTCCTCTGAGTAAAATTTATCAAATAAATCCATATTGACCTCCGGACTAGTTCCTGGTAGTGTATATGGATCAATATCTCTCTGCTGAAGTGGCCCCGTTCGGATCAGCTGGCTTCTGCCTTTTCAACTTGTTGCCACAATACGCAACCTGAGGCTCGTCGGTGTGGAAATGACGCGTGTCTCCGCAAAGTTTGGCGAGCCCATAAAGGATGGACTGTCCTCTCACTGTCACACTGAGAGGGGAGGGAGAGAGCGAGCAAGACAGCAGGAGCAAAGAGAAAAGAGAGGGAGTGGGACCAGTAAAGAAGACCCGAGAGAGAGACGCACCGAGGATAGAGATAGCAGTCTTTTTTTGGGGAGGGGGAGGAAGATAAAATTGAACAGTGGCAATCATATTTACCGGAGGCACAAAGTGGAGGATACAACAGGCGAGCACCCCCCACCCCCCCTGTCACTGTCTGTGGGAACGGAGTCACTCAGGGGACACGCAAATGTAAGCGACGCGCACGGAAACGACTCAGGTGCATAGAGACCAAACTGGCGGCGCTCTTAGGATGCAGAAGTCACCAGTGGAAGATGCAAACTTCCTCTCCAAATATTTCTTCTGGTAAGACACGTTTGGTCCTTTTTTATATATATCTAAGGAGTTGAGGTTGTTTCTGGATGCAAAGGTGTTAATTCACATCATTATGGAAGAGTAAATATCGAGTTTATTCGAGATAAGCGCGTTTGGAGGTAAATTGTAGAGACTTTGAATACATGTGCAACTTGACAGGTGAGACAGGTTGTTTGTGCAATATCGCTAGAAAGCGTCATCATGTTGCCTGTTCATCTCCTGTTTTTCTTCTAAAGGAAAACACGGCTGCATTTCACTCGAAAAGTGACACTTTTGATCGTCCTGTTGCATATTGGTATCTTTTAGCCTGTTAACTCTTCTTACACTAGTGCGTTTTTGCCGCTTATTCCGTGCGTAAAATGCGCACCTGACTATGAAACTGCGCGAAACGTGTGTTTCATGAGGCATGTTCTAGAAAAGGCTGTCAGGTTGGGGGGTAGACGCTCTTGAGGGTTTGCTTATTCCTAAATATTTGTGGTGCGTGGTATTAGTCATTCACATGCAGTAAAACATCATTATTAACAATAAAAGCATTACAGACTATGATGCTCATTAACGTCTTCAGCGTGATGTTATGATATTTTTAATAATATTCACTGTTCTTTTATTAGAATTTCTATGGTTCAATACTTGTGTTATTTTTGTGACATTTGAATATCATCTTCCTAAAATTGTAATACAGAATTAGTTCTGTCAATGGCTGCACTGATATGTCCTTTACTCTCACACTACTGAGAGGTCCAAAAGAAAGAAGCAGACCCAAAAGTCAGAGATGAAAACTTTGTCACCTGGCTGGAAGAGCTTTTCATAAAATGTTTCAGTCACAGGAGACCAACAAACCTCTGACCTTTCATCTATCATTAGTCTGACTGTGAAACCTCAACACAGTTTACATTAAAGGTTCCAGTCACTCTAATCCTGGATTCCTGAAGTCTTCTTACCACATTGACACAAATACATTTTGCATAATATTTCAAATATCTTCACCTAATTGACATAAAATGTATTTAAAGTGTTTAATATTCTGTATGCTACCTACACAAATAAGATTTCGTAGCCAGTTTGTACATGCTGTACTATATCTGTTGTATATTTCCAAGTTGCATATACTATTTTTGCCATTAGGTGACCTACAGTAGCTTCCACTGCTGATAACCAGCAATTTATCTAATCTGTGGTTTTCTCTCAGGTGGATGTCACCGCTGCTGAGGAAGGGCTTCAGAAAGAAGTTGGAGCTTTCAGATGTGTATAAGGCTCCATCCTTCGATCTGGCAGACAACCTCTCTGAACGACTCGAAAGGTTTGTGTGGTTTAAGTCGGTGTGCTTGACCCTTGGTTTCCAATGTTTCCAGCATACTGAATGGGAATTGTCATGCCTTAGTAAAGAGATGTGAGAACAGATACGTTTACTGCCACCTGATTTATGCAAAGTGTATCCTAAGACCTCAGGAATCATGGTGGTGTGGTCCCCAACATGATATAGTTAAATTGTATTAGTTTTCCCATGTACAAGATAGCACAGGGAGGTATTCAGCATAATGATGACGTATATAAAAATATTTTTGGGTAAGCTCATTAAGGTGAAGTTTTATCTAATTGGGATTGGATATATAATATAAATCCATTTAGGCATTACTGATGGGGGGAGGGGGCAAGGAAGTTATCTTGTGTCACTGTACAGGAAAAGTGCCAGCCACATCCAGTGAAGGTTGTCTTTCTGTGGAGTGTGGACTACTGCATTTCCTAATTGACACGTAAATCAAATTTGCTCATGATGTAAGACGAGCTCTGATAGAAGCATCAGTGACCATTGATGTCAGAATGCAGTCTGTGCCATTTGGGTGGAAAGATGCATACCGTCTCCAATTAAAGTAAAGTTACTCTTAAGGTAATATTATATTATATATATAATATATTTTAAAAAGAAAAAATCCATCCCAACATATCCAACATGTCAACTCTGTGAAAAAGCAGCTGTTGACAATGACAGTGCATGATACTTGGGTATATTGTATTATTTGGTGTGGCATTTTTCACACTGACTGTTGGTTGAACGCAAACAATGATGTCTCGTCAACATAGACACAAGCTCATGATTCATTAATAGTAAACATCATATTTCGGCGTCAGTTCCTCAGAATCAAATAACTAAAACTTCCTTGTAGAGTCACGACTTGCATCAAAAGTCAACAATGAAACACAGGAGCAGGAAATACACGAAAGTACAACATGGCAACAAGCCAGCCAACACCGGTGGTAGAAAAGCACTGTTGGAAAGGTATGAAATCTACCACTGCATCCACAAATGACCAAAACATGCTCTAAAATTATATATGCAAGCACAGTAATTAATCACTGTCTCAACAACAACCATCCACCTCATCAAATACACCGTTCAGCCTGTTTATCCGATACGTACACGGCCTGCTCACATCCTTTATGGAGGATGAACTAGTAGAGAAACAAAAACACAGAAGTGTGCAGCCTTCATGTTTTTCATAGGCACCCTTGTGTTTACAGTAGCAGGCCATTGGCCATGCTTCCCTCACTGTAAGGGCTGGCATTTAAAAAGGGTTAGACATAAACCAGAGCTGTGTGTGCCAAACAAACAACCAGGCAACACATGATGGAAAAGGTTAACTCTTCTTTTTCTTCTTCTTTCAATCTGTTCGTCTCTCTAGGTTCCTCACCAAGACATTTCTCTTTTCTCTTTGCCCACCTTTGCTTTCTCTACATCTCTGTCTCTTCTTCTTATTCCCTCTTTCTTCAAATCTGTTTTTCTGTTTCTTTTTTAAATTTCAAATGTGCTTTACTGGCATGACATAAATAAAACATTATGGAAGTTTCTTAAGTCATTTTAATCTTTCTTGTTCTGTCCTTGTCTTCTTTAAATCCATTATTCTTAGTTTGTTTTTTTCTCTATCTTTATATCTCTCTGTCTTTCTCTCTCTCTCTCTCTTTTCTTAGGTGTCCCTCTTTGTCATCTATTGTTCTCATTGAATTTATTTCTCTCTCTCTTTCTCCTTTCTCTATTTTATTTATGTGTCTCTCTCTACTCCCATTAAATAATGTTGCCCTTCACTGCATTTGCTGGTCATTAAAAAGTCTTGAAATCATATAAATTTAAGGTCAGATTAAAGGCTTTAATGGGTTTTTTTTTACTAATTTGTATTTTTTACTTATATCCCTGTTAATTAGTTGAAAAGCATATTCCAAATTACAAAATAATTCACAATGTAGGAGGTCTTAAGTTGTTTTTTTTCAGTTTTTTCTCTGAAATGCCCTGCCCTCTATGTTCTTTTTCCATACTTGTCAATCTCTTCCTCTATCCCTTCTCCTTATTTAAGGACTAAACAAATTCCACACTTTTGACAAATTTTTATTTTCTTAAAAAAAAGAAAAGAGAACTTAACCCAAAGATTAAATACCCATGTTTCTTCTTTCTTCCTTTATTTTTTTACCTCGCCTAACAACCACAGCAGAGTCCCACATTGGCCGTGCTTCCTGGTCACGCTGAATGGTGCCAACAAGCCGGTCAATGTACCTGGGTGTTTAAAAATTCGACCTTTAGAAAGGGCCCGGTGCCCACCGGGTGATAAATGAGTAGTGGTGGGTGATTTTGCTTTCATTATTCCGATCAGGCAAACAGTGAGGGCTTCTGGGAATGTGAACTTTACCTTCCATTAAAGCATGCTGTGTACCGGCAGCCACTCCATCACCTGCTCAGTTCAGTTCAAATTAATGAGCTTTGCTGGCATGGAAAGCTGGAATTAAATCTAGCAAAGACAGCAAAACATAAATTATAAATAGTGCTTTAAATATACGTTTTCAGTTGAATTTTAACCATTTTAAATTAATCATTTTGTTTATGTTTATCTGTTATAGACTAGTTAGGAAGGTTGTTAGTTTTTGACTAATTTCAGTAGTTCTATTAAAGGTTCAGTGTGTAAGATTTAGTGGCATCTAGCAATAAGGTTGCAGATTGCAACCAACTGAATACACCCCCCCTCTCCTTCCAAGCATGTATGAGAACCTATGGTGGCTGTGAAACTCACAACAAACACATGAAAGGTCCTCTCTAGAGCCAGTGTTTGGTTTGTCTCTTCTGGGCTACTGTAGAAACATGGCGGTGCAACATGGCGGACTCCATGGAAAAGGACCCACTCCCTCTGTAGGGAGTAATTAAAACATACTTGAATATTATATTCCATTTCTGCCAAGTCTGTTCTGCTAGATGTCACTAAATTCTACACACTGGACCTTTAATGTGTGTGATTCTCAAGTTCATCCACCAGTCTTGTTCTATCTTCCCTACTACCTCCCTACCTACAGAAGGTGTATATGTTAGAGTTGCATTTTCTGTGACATTTTTTTTTTCCTTCACTCCCATCTGTCATTTGCTGTCACCAGAAACTCCTCTAATCAAGCAGATTTTCCCAAATTTGACCCAGCAATAATTCAACAATTTATATACAATATGCACACGGTTGATAGTGTTTAGTGTCAGTACTCAGCTGTGTAACATTCAGTCGACAAATTGAGATAAATATAATGTATAAAACTGGCAGAAGTTCTATTTGTATACATCTTTACCCTCTGCCTTTAGGATTTGGAAGCCTTTGAATCTGTTGGCTTAGGGATATCAACATCCAAGATACCTCAGACTTTGTCTTACTCC
This sequence comes from Thunnus thynnus, assembly GCF_963924715.1. Taxonomy (NCBI): domain Eukaryota; kingdom Metazoa; phylum Chordata; class Actinopteri; order Scombriformes; family Scombridae; genus Thunnus; species Thunnus thynnus. The sequence continues at coordinate 30,126,101 of NC_089521.1, forward strand.
GTTTTAATCACTCTCTTCCTCATTGGTCTCGCCTCCTTCCTTCTTTGTCTTCACTCCCCCCTTCTCTCCTCCACTTCTTCTCCTATCACTTACTGTTGAACTGGTCAGCCAAATCACCCCGGTTATAAATGACCCTCAGAGAACAATGCAGCTACTTATTGTAGCCGTAACTGCTTGCCAAGGCAGTTGTGAGAAGTTAATCCAACAATGTTGTAACAAGGGCAACAAACTTAAAACTATAACATGCAATATCCCAAATTTTCCCAAATCTGTAAAACTTTAAAAAAAAAAAGTTCATCACAAATTTGAGGTTTAACACAGTCAAGTTCCATTTTCACTAATTAACAACCTGTAGATTTGCCCAAATCTCTATCAAAATACTTACAAATCATCAAATCAAGTGGAGAAAACAAATAAAATGTTCTTTTTCATTAGTAATTTTACTACAAATATATGTTTATGTGTTTGTCTGGCAGCTAAAGAATATCTAACAACCTGAAAAAATAAATAAATCTACTTCAGCTTCTCATTCTGTGACGGAATAACCAGCCAAAGTGGTAGGAAGGACCCTTAAAAGTGGACGTTTGGTTCATTGCCAAAGTAGTAGTAGTGGACAAACAGAACAGCCCACTGCCAAACTTCGCTGGCATTTGGCTGGTGGATTTGTTATTCTCCCACCCTGCCTGTGATGCTGTTTAACTGTGTTGTAACTCTGTCCTCCCCACAGAGAATGGGACAGAGAGGTGGTCTCAGCCAAGAACAAGCCCAAGCTAATGCGAGCGCTGGCCCGCTGCTTCCTCGGCCCTTTCGCCTTCTTTGGTGTCCTCCTCTACCTTGGGGTGAGTCTGTTGGTCTGTTCTGTCTGGAAGATGCAGATCTGATATAACTTGACTTAAGCAGTGTGGTGTTAACTCTGCCAGACTGCATCATACCATTCTGTTGTGCAGATGTTAACTTTTATTAATTTAATGGTCTGTTCCATGTGATGTTAGGCTTGTTTATTTGTAGCTAAAAGTATATAGAATTAAGTTTTAGTTTGAATTATAGACATAGGAAAAAATGGATGTAACTTTGGTAACATCATATCAACGTTTCTGAAGGGGTGTTTTACGGCTATGGTTTGAGATTACAACTGGCAATTGTCTTGTCGGAAAATCCCAATTTGGGCAAATGTGATGAAGACTGGGTCTAGCTTTGGGGGAAAGAAGCAAGTCACTCACCTGTCATTCATACAAACATGTTTCAAAAATACTTCTCTTTAAGCCTTGTATATCCTTAATGGAACAATTAAACACCAACAACAAACACATTCACCATCACCAATTAATCTTACATACTGACATTAGAAATGTGAAATTAGCTGTTGATAATGTGTAATGTGTACATCTTACAGCATTTCTTTACTTCAGCTTTTAGCTGCAGCTGATTGACAGGTTCAAATCCAAAATAATAAAAGACAACTACTAATGGAGAGTTTTAAAAAACAGTACAACTAGCATTTTATGGTTTTACATTGACCTTTTACACTATTGAAGATCAGTTATTGGTCCAAGTTGGAGTATATCCCACCATATATATCGCTGAAGGTAGGAAATAACCATGCACATGTCACCTGACCTTCACAGCTGATTATATTCAGGATATACTGTGGGTTGGCTTGCATCTAATGATTTCTGTCATTATCAGTCAATCCTTTCACCTTTGATGAGAATATCAGCGTTAGGAAGTTCTACCATGGTTTTAGAGAAAAACATACCCTTTGTCTTGTGTATATTTAGACTCAGACATGATTGATCAAGCCAATGTGTGATCCTTTCCAATGCAGTTGTTAGCTTAGCAGCAGCTAACTCAGCTGTTTCTAAATTTAACTTCTCATCTAGAGCACTGGCATAGATGTCTTCATATTTATCTAATAGGATACAATGTGTTAAAGTGTGTGACACACTGTCCAGTAACATGAAGTGCACAATGGTTGTTCCACAAGGGTCAGTGTTATTATTTAGCCTATATGTTAATGATCTCCCTCAACAGTGTTATGATGTAGAACTGCAAATGTATGCAGATGACACTGTTGTGTACACACATGCAAAGAGTTTCAATATTAAAACATCATGATTGACTGTGTCGAATGCTTTATGCAGATCTAAAAATACAGCACCAACTACTCCTCATCAGAGGACAGTACATCATCCCAGTTCAAGCTGTTAATTTCACTGACAAATTCTTCTTGCTTAGCTCTGGGTATGCATTGAAGGATCATTGTCTTAGTTGCTGTGGTCCTAAATCTATTTTTAGTCAGTTTACTCGCACATAGGGTTAGGTTATGATCTAATAAGCCAGTCAGCCAGTTTCTCTAAAACGGGGTGGCAGATGACCGGTCCACTGGATCAGTAATTCGCTCTTGTACCTGGGCTCGTCCGTGCTGCAGGACAGAGGAATACATTGTAAAATAACCCAATAAGTTATGATGAAAACTCACTGTAGGAGTGTCAACTGGCCATGAGCCAGCATTTGTCCCAAGCTCAATCACTCGGTGTCACAGCTGTTTTCCATCAACGTTGATTGCTGTGGCCAAACAGACACATACAGGCAATACAGCGGTGAGTACCAACAGTAGTCCAAAAAGCACTCCATGAAACACAGCCCAGGTCTTTTTGCTGATGAAACACTGCTTTGAACTTGACGCAGTTTTTGACAGGCATGCTCTGTGATACGATAAATGGCCTCGGAGGATAGTCCTATGCAGCAGTCCCATCCAGGATCCTGGTGGCCCGAGTGTAGAAGCTCCTCTTAAGACCCTCAGGACGGGCCCGGTGCACTTGGACCCTCCTCTCGACCTCAGGGGGGAAGAAAAGGCCGTCATCCAGGCAGTTAGGATCCCCAGAAGATCCATGTGGCCAGGACCGTTTCTCTTGATGTTGAGATGGATGTATAGATGGTCTTGCTTGTCCATGTGGTCGGGATCGCAGCTAGTGTTTATCCTCTCCACCTTTTCCTCAATGTTTAATATGATGTTTACATTTGAAAACCTGGACCGGCCTGGTAGCAGAGTCGGCAGGGGGGTGAGCCAACCACCTCCCAATCCTAATGAGTGATCCACAGTCAAGAGCCATCACTGTCCAATAATGTCCAGTATTATTCACAAAGAGTTTACAGAAGTGCACAAGTTTATTGAAGCTAACAGAGAGGCAACTGGATAGGTCATTGAGGGTTCAAGGTCCTAGGTTCTTGAGTCCAGCGCGCATAAAGAGGCTTGAGCATGCTTGGGTTACATTACCAGCAAGGATCCTTTATGTTGTCTTCTTGTTCTCATGAAATAACTCTTCTGTTAGCTTCCTCAGTGCTTTATCTCGATTTTCATGATTTGAAAAATATATCCAAAGATGATATTTTCTCTTGTGTTCTTGCTGGTCAATGCTATTACTTTGTCTTTTCTGAAGGTTATTGAAGGTCATCTTGCAAAATCTTCCACCTTTTTTAGGTCCAAGTTTGAGATGTAATCAGGAGCACACTCCCAGTGCATCCTCTCCTGCATTTCACTCAGGGGGAAAAGTGCAAACATTAACAGTGTTGTCTGAGGGATGAGGATCAATAGATCTACGGTGCCATGACGCACTGAAATCACAAGCATGTCGCACTATGGTGTCACGAACATGGATGTATCCCATGGAAGTTGCTCAGTCATGCATGAAGCCAAAAAAGTTCAACTTCCGTGTAAAAAAATTACCCGGATCTTCCGGGATCATTGGGCCCATAGAGAAAGCGCATTAGCAACTCCGGCTAACTTGAATGGGGATAAAACAATTCAATCATGCGGCTCTTCTAGGCTGTCGAAATGTGATCGGACTGAACGGCTCAAATTCTGATAGTGACATGAGTCATTTCACAGGGGTTGTGATGCTCAAAAAAAATTATCCACTGATTTACAGACGTCTCTTTCACAAAAAAGGAAAAAGTCTTTTTGGGCCCAATAGCATCACATGACGTTGCAATTGTACGGTTTGGCCGCTGTGTCAAATTGGATTCACAGCCCAGTGCTGTTCCTGGAGGCTTGGTCACAAACCATCTCGCTGTCCCGGGCTTATGGGAACGTGCCAACAGCAGCCATTGCATAAGTTGGTACAGTTGGAGGTGGCTGTCGTGGCAACAAGGATGCCTGTTAGATTTAAAGAGGCTGTGTGGAAAAACAGAAAAGCTTTAGAAAAGGTTCTTAGTGGAATCCAAAAGGAATTTCTGGTTGTTTGATGTTCTTAAATATCCAGATGTGGATCAATGAGTTTTTTATATGTTGTGAAATAGAGTGTGTTTGAAATTTCATGTACTACTTCACTGAAATATGAAAGTGACTCACAGTCATATGCCATCACTGTCCAATAATGTCCAGTATTATTCACAAAGAGTTACAGAAGTGCACAAATTTAGTGACGCTAACAGAGAGGCAACTGGACAGGTCCGCGCCTTCTTGGGTCCAGGGTACATAGAGAGGCTCGAGCATGCTTGGGTTACATTACCAGCAAGGATCCTTTTAAGTTTTCTTCTTGTTTTCATAAAATAACTCTTCTGTTAGCTTCTTTAGTGCTGTATCTCCTTTGGAATATTGGTAACAGCAGGTAGCAGTTAGCAGTTGACAGCTAGCTACTTGATTTGAAAAATATGTCCAAAGATGATATTTTCTCCTCTGTTCTTGCTGATCAATGCTATTACTTCTTCTTTAGAGTCCTTTCTGAAGGTCATCTTGCAAAATGTTCCACTTTTTTTGGTCCAAGTTTGAGATGTAATCAGGAACACACTCCCAGTGCATCCTCTCCTGCATTTCACTCAGGGGGAACAGTGCAAACATTAACAGTGTTGTTTGAGGGGTGAGGACTAATAGATCTACTGTGCCATGACGCACAGAAATCACAAGCATGTCGCACTATGGTGTCACAAACCATGTCACTGTCCCAGGCTTATGGGAACGTGCCAACAGCAGCCATTGCGTAAGTTGGAGGTGGCTGTCATGACAACAAGAATGCCTGTTAGATTTAAAGAGGCTGTGTGGAAAAACAGAAAAGCTTTAGAAAAGGTTCTTAGTGGAATCCAGAAGGAGTTTCTGGTTGTTTGATGATCTTAAATATCCAGATGTGGATCAATGAGTTTTTATATGTTGTGAAATTTCATGTACTACTGAATTGTATGAAAAAAATCTGATGACGGTGTACACTGTAGAGTATATCACAGTGTATATTTTCAAGAATGAAGATGTACTGTTAGATTAAAATCTAATCAATCCAACAGTTGTCAAGATATTTCACTCAAAGCCACAAATATGAACCTCATGGTGCCACTGAAAGAAAACTCAGGGGATTACCAAAGTCAGTAGGATTTATTCCCAGGGAGCTATGAATGTGTGTGCTAAATTTTGTGCCAGTCTATCTAGTAGATGTTAAAATATTTCACAGGAAGAAAACCTGCTGGTGGTGCTAGATAAAAAGTACCTCTGGACACCATGACACCAAACCAAACCATGCTACTAGCAGAAATCGACATGTACTGCAAAATGATTGGATTGAAATCAGTGTTTCCCTTTGCTAGTAACTGCCTAGGCTTGAAAACACAGTTGACTCCAACCTGCACTAAGAGCACCAGACAAGCTGACTGATTTTACGTCTCAACAAGAAGGGAAAAAAAAAGGTAATTATTGTAAAAGTCCATCTAATAAATGAATATCTTCTCTTATCATCCCATTTCTCCGTGTAGGAGGCCTCTAAGGCAGTGCAGCCTCAGCTTTTGGGTCGCATCATTGCCTCCTTTGACCCGTTCCATACTCCGGAGCGGAGCCAGGGATACTTCCTGGCCCTGGGCCTCTGCCTCCTCTTCACTGCCCGCTTCCTCCTGTTGCAGCCTGCCATCTTTGGCCTGCATCACCTGGGCATGCAGATCCGCATTGCCCTTTTCAGTCTCATATACAAGAAGGTAAGGAGAGAACAGCTTGTGTAGAACTAAGAATCACTTATTTATTCTGTATTAAGTCCTTTTTCATACTGAATACTGCTGGATTCATCAGATCTCAGCTGAAAATGAGTTTTATCAAGTGATGGAACCTAATTTTTTAGGATTTTAGACGGTTTTAATGTTTGCAAACTCCTCCAAAACTCTTACGTAATGTATTATGTCATCATGCAAAAATGTAATTTTCATTCCTGGTGTTGTCAGTTTTGGAAACGACTGGAGAATATTTTCTAAATGAAAACCAGAAGATTTGATGATCTTATATCAGTATAATTTTGATTTGCAACATAACATGTAACTTCAATGGTCCCATAGATATAGTGGAGAAAAAAAAAAAGTACAATATTTTCCTTTGAAATGTTGCAGAGTAAAAGTGTAACGTCTCCCAAAACGTGTTATCAGTGACTTTTTCCCTGATAAAACATAAAATTGAACATTTTCTCCTTAAAACTGCTGCTGTAACAAGTAGTTGTCAGCACAAGACAATACAACCCAGCTGATTAGATAAAGAGACGGTTATCTGTGAGCATTTGTCAGCTGAACTACTTTTGTATTACTGTTGTATTTAAGATCCAGTGTTACATAGTTTCCTCATCAGCTGAATGCTTCCATCTTGTTTAGCACGCGATCACTGAACATTCCCAGAAAGCTTCTGGCGTGTGGAAGTCCAGCAGTTTGCAATCCACAGGCTGCTGCGAGGGGCGTGGCCGCATGTCACCAGCTTCCTCTCATCCAATTCACTTTCTCCCTTTTCCTGCTTCAACTGACCCCTAACCTTTGACCTTTTCAGACCCTGAAACTGTCCAGCCGCGTCTTGGATAAAATCAGTACCGGTCAACTGGTCAGTCTGATGTCCGCCCACCTCAACAAGCTTGATGAGGTGAGAAAACCTGAACTTTTTAGTCTGAGGAAAGTTGATTATTCATGTCAGAATCAGTGAGGAGACATTCTTTCCAGAAGTGAAATGCTCTTTTTTTACTATTAAAAATCTAAAAGTATAAATTCTGGGCTCCAATTAACTTTTATTGCAAGTTTCAATGTGCAAAATCAAGTCACTTTTTTAAGATAAAGGACCAGTATAGTAGTTTTACACTCATAAGTAGCCGGGAGAAAGTTTTTGTCACTACAGGAAGGATGAGGGGAAAGGAGGAGTGACCGTTCACACCCTCACTGACTTCAGTGAATCCATTTTATTACCCAACACCCAGCTATGTGCTCTACATACTGAGGGACAATTTCAGGACAATAGATCTTAAACAATACACCACTACAAACACACACACACAATTAGGTTTGTGCACATAAGCGAAGTGTTCTGTAAATGTGTATCAGTGTTGGAAAACAAATCTCTGATAAACACAAGACAACATAGCTGGAGGGTATGCATGTGTGTGTGTGTGTGTGTGTGTGTGTGTGTGTGTGTGTGTGTACGCAGAATGAACTGAGTCTTGCCTAGGGTCTCATTGAGGCGTTGAATGTGGAAACACTCTGCAACCTGCTTTGAGACAATTATCACCTGGCTTGGATGTCGCTTGGCCAATGCACCACTCTCTTCTTATAATGACTGTTGGGGGTTAGCTAATCTGTGTGTGTGTGTGTGTGTGCATGTGCATGCGTTTAAACACCAACCTTGTCTAGACCAGTAGTCCTCATGGGGACCAAAGCCTGATCCTAATGAGGCAAAACATCACTTCTGAGGTCCTGGTTAAGGTTAGGGTTTTGGTTAGGCTCTCCATAATGAATGGAAGTCAATACAACGCCCTAACAAGCTGCACAAACGTGTGTGTGTGTGTGTGTGTGTTTGTGGGTGTGTGTGGGAAGGAAGGAAGGAAGGAGGGAGGTTGTGATATTCAGCAGAGCTTGAGTTGATTCCCTCGCAGGTGAGCGGATGAAAGGAGGCTTACTGAGGTGAGAGCTGAGAGTTTCTCACCTACAGTGCAGCTGAGATTCATCAGCACAGTGTTCACTGAATGAAAGTAGATTCCTGGAACCTGAAAGTTTGCTTGTCTGTTTGATACACTCCTGCTTTTCTTTCTGTCTTTCTTTTTTTTAAATTATATATTTTCATTAGTTTATATTAGTTATTCATTGTCATTCATCGTTATAATCTATTAATTCCACTATCCTGCAAATAACTAATGCAAAATAAGAGAAACGTACATCACGTGTAGGCACGACGCCTTTTGAAAAGATGACAAGATCATACCTGTACACACACACCAAACCACACATGTTTTAAATACACATTTCAATACCAGTCAGATCTTCCTCGGATATGACTCTTCATGAAATAGCATATAGCATAATCCACTTGCTCTGCTGTCTTTCGGTATGCTAAGTATGTTCACAACAATCATGTTTTCACCAAAATATGGCTAGAATGTTTAGCTGTCTACCTTTGTTGTGATGCACCTTTGTAACTGTTGGTTTACATTGATCTTATCTCATTTCCCCACTGTAGTATGATAAGTATGACAGTATTACTCATGCAGTAAAAGTTTTCCAGTTACTTTATATACATTGTTATCTGTACGTGTGTGTGTGTATTGTAGAGTCTGGGTCTGGCGCACTTCGTATGGATCACCCCCCTGCAGTGTATCCTGTGTGTGGGTCTAATCTGGGAACTGATCGAGGTGAACGGCTTCTGTGCCCTTGCAGCTCTCACCCTGCTGGGCATCATCCAGGCCTGGCTCTCCCAGAAGATGGGACCTCACCGGTGGGAATATTCACACTATATAGTACATACTGTACTACAGCCATACATAAAGTCTTAATTGTTATACACCCTTATGCGTTTGCTTTTAAGAACTTCAATATTATTTTGTAATGTTGTAATACTTTGTAAGTTGCAATTGCTGTGGTATTTCATGAATCTGTGATGCTGCTGTGTCTTGATAACGTAAAACCTCATTCTGTGGAAAAAGGGCGAAGCGAGCCGGGATGATCAGCCGTCGTCTGGCTCTCACCTCAGAGATCGTGGAGAACATCCACTCTGTAAAGGCGTATGGATGGGAGGAGGTGATGGAGACGATCATTAAGAACATCAGACAGTAAGACACCGCACTCCTCACACACAACTACATCAGAAAGGGGAACATTTCCAACCCAGTTTGAACCAAGTCTAACGTTTCTTTCACACAGACTACAGTAACATATCTGCTTGTCATTTAATATTAACATCTTTAAATAACAGAATGTCCTAAAGCATCTTCAGTTCAGATATTAGTAGGTATGGTGTCATTGACAGAGAGACTTAGCCGACGTCACGCTCAAAAAGCTTTGACCGTACAGTAGAAATGGAATCAACCTGGTGCTCGAAATGAGACAGAGATATGTTAAAACATGTGGTTAACCAGCAGAACCACGCTGGCGTCACCGGTGGCAGTCAGAGCCAGCATCAGGATCACTTTAATTGGCACGTACAATAAACATACAGGAAAGAGTTTTAGTGTCATGGTGCAGATAACCGTCAGAGGTAACACAGAGGCAACAAGACTTCACATGTACTCGACAATAGTAGCATTAAACTACTGTGAATCAAAATATCATTTCTTGTAATTCTCTAAGAGTTCTTTCCTCTTTCCTCTTCCCTCGTTCTCCTCAGGGATGAGATGACGCTGACGAGGAAGATCGGTTCCCTGCGTTACTTCTACAGCGCCTCGTACTTCTTCTCCGCCATCTTGGTCATCGTGTCGGCCATCGTGCCGCATGCGCTCAGTAAAGGCATCATCCTCCGTCGTATCTTCACCACGGCCTCCTACTGCATGGTGCTGAGAATGACGCTCACCCGCCAACTGCCAGGATCCATCCAGATGTGGTACGATACGCTGGCGCTGGTCCAGAAGATAGAGGTGGGTGAGACACACACCCTAGGGTGATGTCATTCAGTGTGTTAATCAGTGAGAGAGATGCCTTTTATTGCTTCCAGACATGTTATGTTGGCCTTCAGCTTTGGTTTTGACCTGCAACAGCCCATAACAAAAAAAAAGAGCTTACATTATATAATAAATGTAAATGTAATGATGATGTACCTGCTTTATGTTCTCCAGGAATTCTTAATGAAAGAAGAATACAGAGCGATGGAGTACAATCTGACCACCACTGAAGTGGAGCTGGTCAATGTGTCCGCATCCTGGGACGAGGTTTGTTCGTGTCTGTGTGTCAAACTTGAATGAGGTAGTAGTATTTCAATGCAATATGTTGTGAAAATAACGTACAAATTATCACACTAAACACCAAGTATGTTTAGTGCTGCTGAGTCAAAACTGTGGAGAACTTCCTCAAACAGACGATGCTATTTAAACTCAAATTACATCGAATAACATCAAGACGCTTGAGAATTCATGTCTTAATCATCCTCTTAGTGAAAGGAATGAATTGCCAGACTCATTAATGATCAACAATCAATTGTAATAAGCTTGAAGATGCAATCCTGATCCACATCTTCTTATCCAACAAGTGAATTTCAAACAATTTCAAACATTTTAACAATAATTAAATAGGCTGCTCATATCTCTTGACAACAGACTTAATTCTTAGCAGCTTTTATTTATGTGTCACGGTTCCCAGCAGGTGTGTGACTGTGCAGATATCTACTGAAAAAAGTCTGGAAACACCTCGAGAACTGATATCCTGAGATGCACAAATACCGTAGAGTTGCATATTGTCAGTTTAAAATATTAATTGATTGATATTAAAAAGATATGAATCCATCATGGTGTAATCATTAACATGTCTTGTTATGAGTGAGAATGTAATCTAGAGTCTATTGCAGGTAATAATGATTTATTTATGTATTAACTGTAGAATAGATGAATGTGGATACAAGTTGAGCATAACAAAATTAAGTCTGAAATTAAATTATACAACAAAGTTTTCCTATCTGGTTCAGACCAGAAGAAACAGCCAAGTTACACATCAAGTTATTAATTAAATGTAAATCACAGTGTATGCTAAACAGCTCAGATGGTTTTCAGAAAGCACTTCTGTGATAGACGGAAGTGCTATAACTGATTTTATTTGTCTTCTCAGTGCAGAAAACTCATCCCAGGCAGAGCCGGTGTGCTTGTACATTTACAGTATTTGTGTGTGTGACATTATTACAAGAGGGCAACAACGTGCAATTTAGGTTTTAAGAACTCCCACAACCCCTAAATCCATCATGCATCAGAGGTATAATAGAGGTATAATTCTTCACCGTCACCGGGGAGTGGGTAGTATAATCTTATCTATAGGCAGTGGCTGTAACTAACAGGTGTGATTCATTGACCACCCAATACCGTGAGAAAACGAACAAGTGTTTTTTTGTCCGTCACTTTGCATAATTAATTACCTCGGTGTCGTCACCAAACCTCGCCTTCGCTGGGAACACGCTCTGAATCTCTCTCTGAGATTCGGATTTTGTTCATCACCTAATTCCCAGATTCTCCTCTTGCCTTCTCCTCTTCCTGGAAGGTGCCATTCACAGATGAATGGGAGGGGTGTTGTCTTTCTTTACTGCTGACAGCATGTACGTCAGCTCATTAGAATGACAATCGCACCGAAAAAACCTATACAAAACCGCAGCAAGCCCCGGCATTAGAGGAACGGTGACCCATAAAACGTCACAGAGGTCAATGATTAAGCCAGCGAGTCAAGCAGAGTTCCCCTTTTTTTTTTTTCTAACAGTGAGATGTGTCAGCCATTAATCTTTACAGAGGGCAGTGACAGATGAGGTGAAATAAAGCCATTGTGAAGACTTTGGGAGTCTTCTTCTGTCTTTTTTTTTTTTTTTTAGAGAATCTCTTGTTTCTCACAGCGGTTCGGCCTGATCTCCCCCGTCTGAAAGCAAAGCATGACGGACACACTCGCTCAGCCCTGAAGCAGGCAGTTATGTAAACTAAAAGAAAAACACAAACCGAGCACCTGCCATGCACACATTAACACACACACACACACACACACACACACACACACACACACACACACACAATGATGTATACTTCAGCATTGAGTGCTACAGTGTTTTAACGTACAGTTGTAGTTTATTGTAAAAGTATATTGTAGCTCACAGCATAGCACGCTCTACCCAAGTACAGTAAACTATTATATAAATGTTATTTTTTTAGTTTATTTACATAGAAAGTTAGAGATCATGTTTTATGCACATTTTTAATTTGTTTGAAAAAAAACAATGAAATAAAACTACAGAAATTTGGAAAAATTGATAATTTAAGAAAAAAAAAGCTGATATTATTTCATAATTTTTCTCCCCACTGTCACTAATTTCACTTTTTATTACTGGAAACATATTTTGAGCAGTTTTACATCAAACTGCAGTGAACAGTGACAGATATGTATGAACATAAAATTGGGGGAAAGATCAATATCAAGGTATTATTATTAATTATAGTATAACTGCAGTATAGTAAAGGATGTTTTGTCAGTATCTTCCAGCCTTTGTTCAGTCCATATAAACAATGAATGTCCTTTTTTTTTTTTTTTTGCAGGGCATTGGTGAGCTGTTTGAGAAGATCAAGCAGGAGAACAAAGCAAACGGACACCTGAACGGCGACGCCGGCCTCTTCTTCACAAACCTCTACGTGACGCCCGTCCTCAAGAACATCAGCCTGTACCTTGAGAAGGGCAAGATGCTGGCGGTGGCTGGATCCACTGGCTCAGGGAAAGTAGGTCAAAGAAAATTTTGTGTGTTTTTTTTATAAAGATTATGCTAAATCCAAAGATGCCACTGTATCCATCAAAGTGTCCTTGAGCAAGACGCCAAAACTCTCACTCGTTATAGGCTGATCTGTGTTCACACATCAGATTAAAAATGTAAAAGATTAAACTATTTTTCCTCCAGAGTTCCCTGCTCATGATGATCCTGGGAGAGCTGGTGCCATCGGAGGGTAAAATCAGACACAGCGGTCGCATCTCCTTCTCGCCACAGACTTCCTGGATCATGCCCGGGACCATCCGTGACAACATCCTGTTTGGCCTGACCTACGACGAGTACCGCTACACCTCCGTCATCAAGGCTTGCCAGCTGGAGGAGGTACATTTGTTTTTCCATATATTTATTCTTTTTTTTTTTATCCCCCTCTTATTTTCTATTCTGCTGATGAAGTGAGTGTCTGTTCTATGTTTGTATACAACCAAACTACCCAGATCTTCTCCTGTTTATCATGAGCACGACTGGAAAAAAATGTACTTGGCAATCTGCTCAATATACTCAGCATGTTTCAAAGGCTTCAATTTTTTTTTAAAAATATGGCTAAAGACACATATTTTTAAAATAATGAGAAGTATTTGGAACGTGCTAAGCATACAGATGGACACAATTTTTACATTTTCACTAAAATTTTGCTAAATATACAGCTTACTAGCTGCGGTGTTGCACTCTAATTCAAGCCCGACAGGCACATGTGTGACATTTTTCGGTGGAAGCGGCATATTTGGGAAGATTTGAGTATCTGGAACATACTGAGCTAATGAAATACAGATAATAGTTGTTTTAAATGATGTTTTGATACTTTTGACACCACTGGAATTCATTGTAACTTACATTAATTCAAGCTGATGGGTGTATGTTAGTTGGATCGTTGTAAATCGCTGTTTATTGCTATGAAATCATCAAATAACTAAGTGATCCATAGCCGGCTTCATTCTCAAGTCTTCTCTCTTTCATCGGACTGACGCTTTCTGCTCAGTTGTCTGTCCGGAGCCTCTGCGAAGCATCAAGAAGGTTCAGGTTTCCCCGGGCCACATTTAAACCCATTATGTTCCACACACACACACACACACACACACACAAGCTTTCTACATTCTCTCTCTATTACTCCGCTTCACACACATATCCACACACACACACACACACTCGGTCTCTCATAAGCCTCGGCGTTGAGTGAAGGCCCCCTCAGCAGAATAATGTCTCCTCTGTTGCCATGGAAATCTCACGTTATGTCACTGGGATGGAATATGAGCTTGTTGATTCTTCAGTAACGGACGTCTCAAACACAGAAGAGCTGTTTTGGGACAAACCATCAGATCTGTGGGCTTGTTAGGTTCTGTGTTTCAATATAAAGTTATGTGATCAAATATGTTTTACATCGTTGAACAGAAAAAAAAAAGAAGCATACATGAAAATAAAATGTGTTTTTCATAGTAAAATACCTCAGAAGTGATATGATATATATTATACTGTATATCCTGTACATGCTTAGACACTTATGATTCTAACATATATACATAAACTCTCATTTCATTTTTGATTCAGTTGCAAACATTTTTTAGTCAGATATGACTAAACTACATTATTATTTGTGTAAATATTTTTTGGAATAAACAGTGTATGTATTTCTGAAACGCATCACAGCAATCTAACCGAACAAAATTAAAGAATAAATCCAGTTTTTGGAATCATTTTAGGAACCTGTTAAAGCTTTTAAAGGTTTATGCCGATCACTCAGTGACATGTTGATATTCTAAATACAGTACATTAGTATCATTTATACTCAAATCATAGCAGAAGCTCATGCAGAGGGTGACACCACCATTAATTTACCGCCACGCCCCGTCCCCTGTGTCACCGACAGCGCCTCAGTGGTTTTAACAAAAACACAACATGTTGTCACAGCAAACAAAGCCGGTGTGCAATATTGACGTCTCCTTGTAAAAAAACCTGGCCTCCATTTTGTCCTGAGGAGAGACATCAAACGCAGCGATGAGGTGTCAATGAAATAACAACAAGACTCGCACCGTCACTTCTGCTTTGTGTTGTTTGGAAATGATAAGACAATGACAACTGTTCACGTGAGCTTCGATTGTGAGCGAGTGAGACAATTCCTCTGAAGTTTTGTTAAAGCCTCTAAAAATGACAGATTGTTAAAAAGCAGCTCACCTTCAAACAGTGTCGGGGCAGCATTGTTTCAACTAATCCCTTGTGGTAGGTAGGTACGTTAGCTAATGTGTCTCATGTTAATAAGTCTGGCATTAAGTACATAAAATGATAGTGTTATTATATTGTTCTAACACTTTGAAAAGTCAAAAAAATGCTCAAATCATCTCAATTATCAAAAAACGCAATTCTTATTTAAAGGCGCAACCTATAATATTTCAGATTGAATACAATTAAGGTGGTTTTAATTGTATTCTCTTAATTGAATAGAGGAAAACCTGCATTTTGTGTTTTTTCTTAAAATGATTCCAACTTAAAGTACAGTTAGGGCAGTTTATCTTAAACTGCAATATTTAGACTGTAAACAAACCTTTTTACAGCATCATTTACTCTTTACTGTATGAGACTGGTAATGTGAGAGTGATGGCAGGTTTTTGTATTTTTGGTGGTGAGATGGGTATTTTGTTTGTGTTTGGATCACAGATTCCTCCTTTTAAAAAAAATCTTTACTGATGTATTGTACAGTAAGTGAGAATTGAATTTTCAATTAGTAATCAATACTAATACCATACCATTAACTACAAGGCACAGGCCTTGTAGTTAATGGTTTTCCACTTTGCACAAAAGCATAAAAAGGTTCATTATGTAACTTTAATTTTAAAATAACTAGTTACCAATAACTTTTCCAATTCGGTTCCATTATTTAACAGTAATTCTCATTATTCTGTCTTATCAGTCACTTCAATAGACTAGAAATGACTGAAAATGAGAGAAACTGCACACAGGTTTTTCTACTGTAGTAACCATGACAACCATGACAGACAAGAGTGACAACCAGAGCAGATTTCTCCAGACAGTGCTGAAGCTTTTAGGGGCTCGTGACTGTAATTCCTCTCTCTTGTTGCCCCCCGAAGCACCAGACTAGACTCCCATGGGTGGTCTCCCCACTGTAAACTCACGGTTCGCCTCCAGCCTCTCTAGCCGCTGGCCCGGCAGGTGCTTTTTGTTCACAGTGAGAGACACACAACATGTCTTTTTTTTTTTTTTTTTTACTATGCTGCTTTATTTTACAAGCTGTTAAACAACCTGTTAACTTGATCCCCCCTATGCGCTCCTGTCAGGACAGCGGAAGTCGCAGTTAAAAAGGTAGGAAGTTTTAACGATGATAAACTTGTGCTGTCACTTCATCCTTGTCGGCGCTACATTTTCCTTATGAATTACCACTGAACGTGCGCTTTATGTTTCTACTTCATGTTGCCTATCCCATCTGTGGTTTGTGCCTTTTTTGTGGTTTTTAACTTGACAATAAATCTGTGATTACCTGAACCTGAAGTACTTTTATTTCCAGGTAGAAGTAATGTACGTACAGGACTGTCTTGGTGTTGTTGTGGTGTTGAGACATACTTTGTTGCTTTCATACAAATTACCAGGAAAAGAAATTAACCTTTTTTTTTTTAGTTCTTTTCTCAGGGCAGTTTCATTAAACTGTGAAAACAAGTATCTTTTGTGCATATTAGTACATAAAAATACTTTTTTGGTGAGTATTTTCTGCTGGCTGCATGGTGACAACATTAACGCTACAGGTGTACAAAGGTGGACAAAAAAAACTCTTTGCATTTCCTTTCCTAGAGCACATTTTACAGAATCACCCAATCACTGTCTTACAAAACTGATCTATGCAAGCATGAACATATAATACCTCATTAAATAAAACGTGAAATGGGTACTTTAACACATCTTCTGCCCCCTTATTAACAAAAAAAAAGACTAGGTTAACATAACATGGTGTGAACTTCTGCACAAGGACATGGTGCAAGGACATCAAGCCCTCATACAACGCAAAGGGGACAGTATAGTCTACTGTGAACAGTAGACTATACAGTACATGTCACGCTTTGACCATTCAAGTGATAAAAACTCATCACGCAGAAGCTTTTTGTTTTGCGGTTTCAATGTAGCGGCCTTGCATTTGTCAAACATGTTATAAAATTGAAATCTTCTTTCCATTAAAACATTTTATCAGCCAAGTACATCATGTTTATAACTATTGCTTCAAGACCATCAACCTTTATTCCTAGTGGCCCAAATATAAATGTTGTTTTCATTCCAAAGTTATCAGAATTAGTAGATGAATTTAAGCATCAAGTATTTCTGCAAACCACTGACCTAGTTTCATTCACTGTAGCAGTTAGCACACTGGTAGTACATCAAGCACTTCAGGCATTTAATTGGCATTCTTAGGCAGTAAAATATGCAACGAATGCAAAAATGATAAGATTAAATACCTTTGTTGCCACATTGAAAACAAATGAAGAGCTGAAAAGATAGGGTGAAGTGATCAGTTTTACTTTGATACACAACCATAGAAAAGCAAATAGAGGCTAATGTGTTATTTTCCTGTCATCAACAATTGATTGTCGTCATTGTCTTCGTGATGCTTTTGCCATTTTGTCAAACTCAGGTATCACAGTGTTTTTCTTGCTGTTGTTACTTGTTCAACAGGTGACTACTGTTTGTATGTATGCGTTTGACCCGCTGACATCTAGTTTTTCTCTCTCTAGGACTTCGCCTTGCTGCCCGAGAAAGACAAGACGCTCCTTGTCGAAGGAGGAGTGACGCTCAGCGGCGGTCAAAGGGCACGCCTCGGCCTGGCCAGGTACTTCCTGTCACACCTGAGCGTCTTTCAACATGTCTTATTCACCATCTGTCAACACAGACCACCTCTGCTGATTAATTCTAATTATAGTCTATGTCTAATGTTGACAGTGTTTTTTTTTTTTTTTGCAGTGAACAAAAATAGAACGATTTAGAAAAAAGAGTAAAGATTTGAGTCTTATCTCCAATCGAGGAAGTGCTCTGAAGAACTAAATGTAGCTACTATGAGTTGTTTGGTGGTTTTTCAGAGATCAGCAATTTGTTTACTGGGATCTCTGGTATGTTACGGCTCAATGAGGAATGGGAATTGAATTCCTTTTGTAGTTTAAGAGGGAGTTCAAGGTTAAAAACATCAGCTTCTCTACAGTGGGTAGATCAAAGAGAGCTGAATAATACATCAAACAGAATTTTTTCTTCAATAAAAACCAACACATTCACTTCCGCAACCTTGATCAGGGTTAGAGGCCTGCAATCACAGCTGACAACAAATGCAATTGAAGAAATCTACTTCAGGGCCATAAACTAAGGATAGAGGCTCCATTCCTTGTTAGCCAATAAAAACGTCTACTAAACTTGATTTGGCAATGCTGAAAGTTACAGTACTGGTTCCTAACAATGTAAAAAACTGAGCTCTTACTGTACATAATGATAACCTACAAGAACTGATAACTATCACCTATCATAACTGATGTATTTTATAGTCTTGTTTTAATGACAAATGCTCTCTACAGCCTCAATACAGGTTTATTACTCCATTAAATCAGATTACAACAGTCAGACACTCTCGTATTCCCATGCATTATTTATTCAGTTTAGTGTCCTGGCATCAATTTGCCTCCTCTCATTGGTGTTTGGCTTCAGCCATCATGGTTAATATTCACTGGAAGTGATATATGCCCTCAGGGACTTCCTCATTTATACCTCTGGCTATGTTCTGTTTTTCTCTTACCTTGTTGTTTTCTCAGTATACTGTATATAATGACTTCTCACACATTCTCTCTTGTGTGTTTTCTACCTCCAGGGCTGTGTATAAAGATGCAGACCTTTACCTGCTGGATGCACCTTTCACCCACTTGGACATAGTGACAGAGAAAGAGATCTTTGAGAAGTGAGTATTCCAACAGAGAGTCTTTCATGTGGAAGGGTGGGGGTGGTTGAGCTAAGGTTGAGTTTAAGGTCAAGGTTATCACTTGTTGTCTCAGACACACTCAGATTGACTGCGGTGAGTTACGGCTGCTTCATTACACTTTAACTTTCTCAGGAAATGTTTTGGGTTTTTTTTTTTTTTGTAGTCGAGCGATAGGGAATTATCCTTTGATGACATGTGGACTTTGGAAGTCTTTCAGACTTGAGAAGCAGCCAAAATTACTCATTGTGATTATGTTGAATGACCCTTGTGGACACAGTAAACACATACAGTAGCTTTTTTTTTTTTAAATGAACAGCCATTGTTTGTGGGCTTGTTTTAAGAAAAACTAATGTGTTTAAGATAACTAGACTTCTAATATTTCTTTACAATCAAATTTTTTTGTGTCACTACTTAGATGTGTCTGTAAACTGATGGGCTCAAAGACTCGAATTGTGGTCACCAGCAAGTTGGATCATCTCAAACGAGCAGACAAAATCCTTCTGCTGCACAACGGAGACTGTTACTTCTACGGCACCTTCTCAGAGCTGCAGGCCCAGCGGCCCGACTTCAGCTCCCTCCTCCTCGGCATGGAAGCTTACGACAACATCAACGCAGAGCGGCGCAGCTCCATCCTCACGGAAACTCTCCGCAGAGTCTCCATTGATGAAACCGCCGGTTTCCGAGGCCCAGAGCCCATCCGCCAGTCTTTCCGCCAGCCGCCGCCTCCAATAATTGTCCCTGGATCCCAAGGTCATCCTGGAGGTGATGGCTACCCAGAAAAACGCAAGCAGTCACTCATACTCAGTCCCCTGGCAGCTGCCCGCAAGTTCTCCTTCATTGGGAACTCCCAACAGACTACAAATAATCCCCAGTCCACGACGATAGAGGACGGGGTTCGTGAACTTTCTGAGAGGAAATTCTCGGTGGTACCCGAGGACGATCAAGTAGAGGAGGTGCTCCCCAGAGGGAACCTGTACCACCACGGGTTGCAACATCTCAACGGGCAGCGGCGCCAATCCGTCCTGGCGTTCATCACCAACGCTCAGGGCCATGAGCGCAGAGAGCAGCAGATGCAGTCATCCTTCAGAAAAAAGCTGTCCATCACGCCACAGTGCGACCTGGCGTCCGAGCTGGACATTTACGCCCGTCGCCTGTCCAAGGACAGCGTTTATGACATTAGTGAGGAAATTGATGAAGAAGACATGGAGGTAGAGCTTTTCAGTGTAATGTTTGTTAAATCCTTTTCACATTAGAGAACATGGATGGATACAAGTCTTACGTTTAGGCTTTTAGAAGAATCAGACCTCATTTTCAAGATCTTGTGAACACCTCAAAATTTACTTGACTTTGTCTTAAATCAAACTTTAGCTAGACGTACTGTGGAATTGATTATAGGTGTCAAAGAGCAATTCTGTTTCTCCACAGCAATGCTTCGCAGATGAACGTGAGAACATCTTTGAAACTACCTCATGGAGCACTTACCTACGCTACATCACCACCAACAGGAGCTTAGTCTATGTCCTCATGTTCATCATCTTTGTCTTTGTCATTGAGGTAAAACCGCTACCATTTATTTAAGTTTTGATTTATTTTTAATAGATTTAATTTATTTCATAAATATTTCTGTTCTTTTCCTTTCCACTAACAGGTTGCTGGTTCAGTCATCGGCATTTTCCTCATAACTGAGTAAGTGTCATGTTTCATTTTCCTTGAGATACTGTGATTAAAACAGCAGAAGATATTAGTTGTGTTGATCCAGTTTGTCCTGAAATCAGTAACCAAAGCAGCATGAAAGACCCCGTATGCAGTTACTGCATTATCCCTGATTGAAACACTTAATATTGTCATTAAATAGATCATTAAGTATGTGGATAAAGTCGTTTTTAGCATCTTGAGGATGTTTAATAAGGATGATTTTTTAGTAGTAATTCTTATTACACAGTTCCAGAGTTTTGTTTTTCTCTTCTATAAGACTAAAGCTGTGTCTCAAATCACATACTTCTGTTAGTACACTTTCATGTAGTACACTATATATTACTGGCGTAGTGCACAAATTTTGACAGGGTAGTGTTGTCTCAAATCAAACACAGCCTTAACATTAGCTAGCGTTAGCATTAGCTAGCGTTAGCATTAGCTAGCGTTAGCATTCGCGTTATCGTTTACACTACCAAATCATTACAGACTGCTAAATTAACCCAAAAAACATACTGACGGCTTATATCCGACAATAGTATAGTGGTGCTTAGTGCTAAAAAAAAAACACATGTATAACTTACATTTGTATAATGTGGCGATGTTCACCGTAGTTACAACGCACCCGGCCGTCATTTCCAGTTTGAAAAGTGGTCCCTCCCCTTCCGCTACGTAGTTAAGATGGCGAACATTGAGGGCGAGAAGTGTCCATAGTTCCACACTCGACTTTTTGACCATTTTGAGTGCACCATCAGGGTACTCACAGTGCACTGCATTACCCATACTTCTCAGTGTGAACGCACTTATGCACTCAAAATGTTAAGTGTAAGTACAGAAGTATGCGATTTGAGACACAGCATAACTCTTGAACAATACAATATATTTTAGATGTACATATGTTATATAGTATGTTAAACATATGTTTAAATGTTTTCAAATGTCTAATTCTTTATTTTTCCTGAGGAATCAGTACTTTTAAACATTGGATTTATGCTTTTCTAAGTTTCAGATTATGTATTGGTGAGCAGTTTGATATATAAAACAGTCATACAGTCCTTTGGGAACTGTTATGTCAAAGATTCAAGAGCTTTAACGAGTGACATTTTGTGTCTGTTTTCACACTAAAATTGTCGTGTTTCATTCTAAATCCTCTCTCTGTTCTGTCAGTGAGATCTGGAGGGATGGCGCCAACCCCTCATCACCCAACTACATCGATGAGCAGCACCCCAACTCTTCGGCGCCCCCGGTCCACCTAGCCGTCATCGTCACACCGACCAGCGCTTACTACATCATCTACATCTATGTGGCCACATCAGAGAGCGTGCTGGCTTTAGGATTCTTCAGGGGTCTCCCACTAGTGCACACGTTACTCACGGTTTCCAAAAGACTGCATGAACAGATGCTGACTTCTGTACTTCGGGCCCCCATGGCTCTGCTCAACACTATGAAGACAGGTGCTTTGCTGTTTTTATTTTCTCAATATTTTTCAGGGCTTTCTGTTTGGCATGTTGTTGCACTTCTTCATCTCTAAAGCACAACATCTGTTAAGTCTCATTGAATACCATATTAACTTAAGTCATTCACAACAATGCTGCAGTTTTTCCTAATGTTTCTCTTGTTTGTTTTCTTCCAGGTCGGATCATGAACAGATTCACCAAGGATATGGCCACCATAGATGACATGCTGCCTCTGGTGCTGTTTGACCTCATACAGGTATTTAACCAACAAATGTGTCAATACAATATTGTGCTCATGACCCAAAATATTTCGTTTTTGTTCACAATTTTTAATTAAAACAACAGTCGAGTGTCCTTATGAAGATTTAAAGAGGTTTTACATGCTTTAATTATTCCACCTGTTTATAATGTCCATTAAAAGATCCCTTCCTAATATAAGTGATGGGGGACAAAATCCATAGTCCTAGTTTTGTGCGCAAATGTATTCAAAAGTTTATCTGAAGCTAATATGAGGCTTCAGTCGTCCAAATTAGTCAAGTCAAGTGGATATCTTTCAGTATTAAAGTGCAAAATTCCCTCTTGTGTTTCCCTGTTGAGCTGCTGTTGAAGGATAGTAACAAAAAGAGGGAAATTTGTCATAAAAAAGCTTTAACATTGGAAGATATCTACTTGATTTAACTAATTTGGACGACTGAAGCTTCATATTAGCTTCAGATAAACTTTGGAATATCTTTTTGCACAAAACAAGGACTGTGGATTTTGTCCCACACCACTTACATTAGAAGGGTGTTAGGAAGGGATCCCTTGAAGGCCAGTATGAACAGGAGTAATAGTAATAGCAAGCAAAACCTTTGTAAATGTATATATGGGCACCTGACTATTGTTTTCAGACAGACGTGACACATTGTGAACCTTTAATAGTAAAGCTGTCTTGTGCCTTATCTCTGAAAATACTGGTTTGGATGTTGGATGTCAACAATTTTTGACAAACGCCACCTATTTAGTGAGGATTGAATTTCAAAAGCAGGATACCACGACACTTCAAAATTGAGTCAACCTCTCAGTACACAATGTGGACTGTGGACACCTCTCAGTCCACAATGTGGACTGAAAGGTGTCGGCTATTTACACCCACACTCAGGATTATTTGCTGCTGTTTATCTCAGGTCTGATTTTTTTTTCTTCCTTTCTTTTCCCTCAAACCAGTTGACATTGATTGTCACAGGTGCCATCTTCACTGTGTCCATCATACGGCCGTACATCTTCATCGCCGCCATCCCGTTGGCTGTCATCTTTGTTGTCCTCAGGAAGTACTTTCTACGAACTGGACAGCAACTCAAACTACTCGAGGCTGAAGGTGAGAGTAGGGGAGACACTTTGTATGTGTGCCAGTGCAGGGTTTTATGTATTTCTGGGGGGAATTGTGCAGTTAATGTGGTCAGCATCCTAGACTTCTATGCAACCAGGAAGCTCCTGTGTTAAACAGTGTAAATATTCCTGAGGAATCAATATTCAACTGCACAGATTTATACTTTTGCTGAATGAACAGCTTCTATGTAGTCTAATGTCTCCTCTCTGTCCCTCTGAAGAGACGTAACCAAGTACCAGAAAGACCAAGCAAAGAAGAGGATGTGTTGCATCATAGCATTACATGGAAACTAGTGTATTGAGTAGGGAGACTGTCCTCATACAAAGGGAAAATATACATTTGCAGTCTGTAAATCCAAAGAAAATATATAAATATAAAAAAGAGCAATATATAATATTGCCTAAAAATGCATTATGTATACATTTTTATTATATATGTTTACAATGTATTTAAAACAGCTTGAAATAGTATTTTAAATGTAATATATAGTAAAATCCATTTTATACAGATCAGATAAGTTTTACATTCTTATTTCTCTTTATTTCACAACATCATGAAGGATGAGAACAGACAGGGGCTAAAGCAGCAAGAGTACAGTGACTAAACAGGTAAAGATTCAGGAGGAGTAAAAGTGAAAACATGAGAGGAAAACCAATAGAACGAACAGAGGAAGTGAAATTCGGGCGGCAGACGTGACAATCACCACAACTGCCCGTCTGCAGGCAGAGCTGGTGGATGGTCCGGGGCCAAAGGGTCAGCGCTCACGCTGAAGAACAAAAACATGACAGAGGAAGAGCTGAAGGGGAGGATGGATGGGCTGCCTCAAAGGGACGGGGACAGATGAAGGATGTGAGGCAGGGCGAATAAAATAACAGCTGTACACCAGTGCAAAAGTGTTTAGTATCTCTTTAGTATTTTTTTTAGACACTAGATTACTGTTTTTGCTTGTTTGAGCTCCTCTTGACATCGGTAAAGATTTGGAGCAGTATACTGTCAGTAAATATGTTATTAGGTGCTTTAGTAGAACCTGAACAGTGCAGTGATGTTCACAATCAGGAGAGAATAACATTTTATTAACTGCTGAGACCAGTGAGGGCTTTTAGTAGATATTTATTAGGCTGTGACTACATTTGCAGGACAGTTCTTTAACCACAGTACTAGACCTACTCCTCAAGTGAGAGTCTTGTAATAAGTGATATTTTGCAGAAACCATCTGCTGACATTGATGAGATGAAGGTGGTGCAGAAGCTGCTTTGACCAGTTGGTTCAAACCACCAAAATCAGTGCTAATGTCTTTCATATGGCCACTAGAGTCTGTATCTCTAAAATGTTTTTTAATGCTTGATTCCTTGCCTGGTCAGTTCACCTCAAAAAAGTGGGAAAAAAAACATATTTTTAGTGGCATCTAGCAATGCAGATGGTTTTTTATTTGCAAAGATGTTCATCTCTTAGATCCATGTACAGTGTATGCATGAATGGGATTTTGTTTGTGGTTGTAAATGTTGAAAAATTGCATCCAAAATGATTCAAAGGCAACATCTTTCCAGAAACATCTTTCCAGAAACAATGTCTTTGTTTCAATGGATAATCGACAGCTCACACTGTCAATAGTTTTCATAGGAACTATTTTTTCAGTAGAAAGTATTTCCAGTGAATACTGTTGACAGTGTGTGTGTATGCAGTCATCACCTTTGATGACATCTAGCTCTTGTTCCTGCAAAAAGTTCAATTAATTTAAGTTGCTTTGGACAAAAATATATACCAACTTTATGTGATATAATCAGGTAAATTGAAATTAAGATCTCATTATCAGTGGGGACCTGAGTATATACAAATATTTTGAGTCTGATGAAGAGCAGGTGTGCTCGAAACGTCGCCTTGGTGCAGTAAATTCTAGTGCAGCGTGTGAGCTATCTGAAAATCGTTCCTTTAATTTATATTTCAAAGCTATAATGCGGTGGTCCACAGAGCAGTCAAAGGATGAGTAAACAGGTCACTGGACTGCTGACGAAGATGCCGCTCTGTGATTTTTGGACTTCCCTGCTCCGCTCTCAGTTGTACCACAGAATGTGTGTTTCAGTGAAGACAGGGAGGTCTTTCCGGAGCTGCCGAGAGCATGTCCGGGTCAGAGAGATGAGCTGAGCTGGGATTTCCTCCAGCCCCATCCTGGTGTCGCTCTCTCTCTCTGATGTCACAAGCAGCGTGTCAGAAAAACTGTAGGGGAAATTAAGTGCATTAGTCACTCAACAAATATTTTTAAGAATGCTTTTTGTTTGGTTTTTCCAGCTGAAGTGAATTATTGTAAAGTGACTCTTTCTTGCCAAAAAGTACACATTTAGAACAAATAATACTTTCAAAAGAGTTAACCAAAGCACTCAGATGACAAAATGATTTTTCAGTTTCATTCCTGTGTTGTTTGTGGGGTTTCCCTGCTGCCAGTTTCATCATGAACACACTGCAGACAACTGTCTCACCTGTTTGCTGATCTAAAAATGCAAAGTCAAGTTTGACTTTATTGGTCATTTGTGCGGAATAACAAGTCATCTGTACAAGGAAATCCTTAAGATCCTCAAGGCTCAGGACGGTACATCTTAAGCATTTCATTGTGTTATTCTGCACAAATGACAAATAATGTTTCCTTCCTCACATTTAAATTCCTTCCTGGTCAGAGTTGCTTCAAATAGACAAATGAATTAAAAAAAACCCAACAATGACTCCATTTTTAAGCACTGATGCATGGGGGGGAAATGCAGTGGATGATTAATACAAGGAAGTGTTTATCAAAGGCAGATGTGTGTCACAAACTGTACTGTAACAGATGGGAGATAATTACCACTATAAACTAAATGCTCTTTAGTGTTTAATAAGTTGTCAGCTCGTATTATCAAGGACATTTTGAAGTCTAATGCACTAATGTCATTAGTTTAATTGCTATCCATTAACTGTTTGAAAATTGACCTTTGTTGGTATGTATTCAAACCTTATTATCTTTTATGTGTCCCGTCTCCTCTCCTGCAGCTCGTAGTCCAATCTTCTCCCACCTCATCATCTCACTGAAGGGTTTGTGGACGATTCGGGCGTTCGGCCGTCAGACCTACTTCGAGACGCTCTTCCACAAGGCTCTAAACACTCACACGGCCACCTGGTTCCACTACCTGTCTGCTCTGCGATGGTTCCTGTTCCGCTGTGACATGATCTTCGTCTTGTTCTTCAGTGCCGCCGCCTTCATCGCTGTGGGAACCAACCGTGAGTGACGGGATGGTCGTGGGTTGACATATGAATGTTTGGATGTAGCGTAGATTACAGCGTTCTCAGGGTAAATGTAAAGATTTCAGGTGCTAAGAAAAGTACTTTTTAATAGCTTTTGCACCATGTAAGTAGTTTACTATGGAGGTGGTACAATTTCAACAACTGATGGTTTTTCTCAACCCATAATGGATTGAGAATGGATTTAGTCACCTTACTAAAACTAAAAAAACTATCTTACCTGCAGGGTGGTTTCTAGCCATGTTTGCCTCATATTAACATATTATCTTTCTTCCAAGTATCTGGGACACTGATTCTGGTAAAACAATACTTTTGAGTTTTTGTCAAATGTTATTTTTCAATGCTTTGAGCAACACAAACTTATTTTTTTTCACCTTCATATTGAGATTTACGGAGAAGTTTCAGCAGTGGATATCTCAAAAGCTGAGCCCACAAAACCAAAACAATCTACAAATTAGTTTAAAGGTGCAGTGTGCAGAATTTAGTGGCATCTAGCGGAACGGACTTGGCAAAATAGAATATAATATTCATCAGTATATTTTAATTAGTGTATAATCCTATAAAAATAAGAATTGTTGTGTTTTTGTTACCTTAGAATGAGCCTCTTTTACAGATCCTGCCATGTTCCTACAGTAGCCCAGAATGGACAAACAAAACTGGCTCTAGAGAGGGCCTTTCACAGTTTTTATGAGTTTTTAGGCCACCATAGCTTCTCCTACACACTTGGAAGGTGAGGGGGAGGGGTATTCAGGTGGTTGCAATCTGCAACCTCACTGCTAGATGCCACTAAATCTAACACACTGGTCCTTTAAGTTGAGAAAACTACATGAGCTGTGATTGTGGCGATCCTCAGTAAGCAAGAGCACTGTGAGTGGAGCCTTTAAGGGAATGAGACCTACACATAAATCCCACCTCCTTCAGTAACACTGACAGACCAAAACTCCATCAATAGTTTTAACCTTAACCATCAATAACTCAAAGTCATTAAATTGGATGGATGCTTGGGAGGAAGTGCTTCAATACTCTGGAAACAAGAGGCTGTTGGGTTTAGAGAACATAACTTGTGATCAGATGCTTGCTGGTTACCACATTGGAGAAGACATATTTGATTAATATCTGGCTAAGCATAATTATAGCGATACAAACTTTTATCAGTGCCCTTTAGCAAGATAGGTGGCCGTGAAAACAATAAAATAAGACATGAAGATGTAATATAAGACTCATGCGTTGATCGCGTGGGGAAGGCCAATCAAAAAATAAATTAATAAATAAACTGCATCTTTAAAAAAAACTGCACCTTTTTTTTTGCGTAGGTATTATTATCAGTTGTACTATTACACATGCGAGCGACATACTGTTATGTTGTGGCCAGTGTGTATCTAAACACTGCCCCCTCAAGGCCGTGTGCTGGTATGGTGTAGCCTGTTATCATTTGTAGCAGAGCAGTGTCGCATTTCGTTGCTGTTTGCGTCTACGTCCGACAGACGACAGCAGCCTACATCACGGTCATTACTAAAGCAAGCACAATAAAAGTGATTTTATGGTGGTATTCACTTCTTTTGGGCATCTATCAGTGCTAATACTAATTCTGCTTTATCATTTCTTTGTTTTGGCTCGAGGATGAAGTGTGTGTAGTAGCGCAGCTGAAGGACTGTGGAGGATTGTTGTTCCTAAACAGAGCAAAATGAGCAAAAAAACAAGTGATCTAATCAGGTGGCAAAGTAATCGTGTGTCACCGGTATTGATCAAGAACCTTATCAACCCACTGCAGATAGACTGCTCATTTTGTCAGTAAACACTTTATTATTTCCGCTGGTCCTATCAAGTGAAGAAGCTTCAGTCTTATCTGTGTGTTACAGTGTGTAGAGTCAGATAACAAGATCATAACAGAACAGTTTGTCTGTGAAAACTGATCAACTGTTGGAATGCCACCGGATAAAATGTCATGTACAAAAGGAAGCGCGCGTGTGTGTGTTTTTAATTAAATGAATGGGAAACACACACGCACACACACACACACACAACACGTGTTGTTGCGTCATTGCCTGCGTGTTTATGATGAGAGCAGATTAAAGGGTCATTTCACAGCTCATTAGTTTCCAATGAAGCCAATGGCAGAGTTGCCGTACCTGAGTGCTGCTCTGACATCTGAGAGAGCATATTTGAATAGACAGTAATGATGATTGTGTGTGTGTGTGTGTGTGTGTGTGTGTGTGTGTGTTTGTGTGTGTGTTCTGCAGAGGACAAACCAGGTGAGGTAGGCATCATCGTGGCCCTGGCCATGCTCATCCTGGGGACTTTCCAATGGGCTGTCATCACCAGCATCACAGTAGACGGACTGGTATGTGGTCCACACACACACACACACACACACACACACACACACACGCACAGCTACCATCATACGCATCGCAGTAGTAAGATCTGACTTGCATTAAAATACCACATCGCCAGTGGCCGGTCAAGAGTGTCTCAAACACACGCACATTCGAGAAGGTTTTTTTGCTGAGCATGTATGTGTTTCCTTCTGATCTACACACCAAACCAAACCGGACACATCTCAGACCCTCCGCTGCTGGCCAGGGAGCCGCTCCTCTGCAACAGCTGGGATTAAGACTCTCTCTTTTATTGCA
The DNA here is from genome assembly GCF_963924715.1 of Thunnus thynnus. Lineage (NCBI taxonomy): Eukaryota > Metazoa > Chordata > Actinopteri > Scombriformes > Scombridae > Thunnus > Thunnus thynnus. The sequence continues at coordinate 30,155,169 of NC_089521.1, forward strand.
GATTTATTTTCTTGTAATTGCCAAATGCCTTGTAATTCAACCAGGAACTGCAACTAATTAATTTTTTATGAATTAATCCATCATATTTTTTTTTTGGATTAATTTAGTCTGTAAAATGTTTGTGAAAAATGCAGATTACAAGTTCCCAGAGCTGAAAAATGATGCTCAGTTTACAACGATTAAAAAGAGCTCAGAGCTCAACACGCTGCAACTTCAGGAAAACACGTGCGAATAGACAAAACACGCAAAGCAAGTTAAGAAAAACATCTTCATCAATTGGACAACATATGTGCAGCATTTAGACAATGTGCTGCAAATTCAGACAACACAACTCATTACAGAAACACGCCGCAAACACAAACAACACAACTCGTTACAGACAACACAACGGAAGTGTTTCCAGAGGACACTCAGCAGCGCAGCTACTGCTGCTTTCACTATGCTGGCTGTGTAGATATCGGGTGAGATAATGTGAAACCTATGCTTTACACAGTTCTTCCCCCTGTTGTGCCAAACACCCAATCAAACTAGATGTACCAGGAATCAGAACATTTGGGATTTAGACCTTTTTTGCAATGTAATATCTCATAACTTCCCCATGTTTCATACGAGTTCAGAGTTTGCCCTCCATATATAGAGCTACAACATGTTTTGGTGACATTACTACGCTATTCTCTACTACTTCACTATTAAAATCACTTATGATTTTTACACGTCATCAGAAGACAACAGCTGGTAGGTGGATCACAAACAGGTGTTACACCGGTGTAACACCTGTTGTTAGTCAGCTCTTGATGCTAAGTGCAGTAGTTGAAAATCAGTTTGATGGACTAGGGGGAGATCTGAACCGCTTTAGAGTCTTTAAATGGTATCTGACTATATTCCATGTGAGCACAATCAAAAGCTGACTCCCTCTGATTGTACAAGACAAGGAGTAAAATGTAGAGCAGGGACGCAGCAGGTATGTTGCTGCAAGCTGTTATTTCTGTCGAAGACGTGTGTGAGGCTCTTATGAACCAGTGTTTGTCATGTCGGTGGCTGATTTCCGACACATTTTGGTTTGTTGAACTGACAGAGCTTATCACAGTGCAGGACATTTTGTTCAGTATGTTCACATACACACACACACACACAAACACGTTCACCGCAGTGGTGCTGGTGTGTGTTTGGGGGAGTTGGCGCTGATCTTCACAGTGTGACTCATATGCTTATGAGCGAGAGAAAAGCTCATTAATGTGTTGTGACTCCCTGTGAATAATACTTACACTGGATGGGAAGTGTAGCTATTAAAATATTCTTCTCAAGTACAAGTACATTGCTTGAGCATAACTAACACTGCAGGTGTCTACACGCAGCTAGTTTAAAATGTTAACTTAGTGTTAACATAGGTTTCATGTTGTTTAGTACAACAATTCAGTCTGAAGATACTTACAAAAGAAATATAAATATATAAGTTTCAAGGTTCAGTTTTATTGTCATTATACAATACAGGATTGCACAATGAAATGCAGTTGTAGCCAGAAAATGTATTTATTTAGTATTAAAATACTAAAAATGTGAATACAGTAACATAATAAAATTAGAAATAAAATGGAACAAAGTACATAAAAGTCACACTGAAGGAAGAAATAAAGGAAGGAAGACATAAACAAGTAAAAACTATATTATATTTACAGGCAATATACAATTAGATACATGGCCAACTACAGACTGTAAAAGATAATGGATGTAGCCACTGTGATGTCACTCATTGGTTTGTCAGAGTTTGCATTTTGACCGTCGCCATCTTGGATTTCTGGAGCCAGAAGTGACCATATATGGACGAGAGGGTGGAGCTGACCCTAATGCTAGCTGCTAGCTTTGTTAGCACAGTGTATTTACAATCTATGGTTAACTGTGATAATGCTAATGCTAATTTTTGCTAGCAAAAAACAAAATGTACTTACCAGAAAAACTGAACAGCTGACTCCTCAGAAAGTCTTTTAGTAGAACCAAACGCTGAACAAGACTTTTTTAGGCAACCAAAATGTTACAATTAACTTTAATGAACTGAAAACACACTGAAACAGCGATGGCTATGGCTACGCCTACGCTGTGTGAATCTGGAGTTACGCCATGGTTACGTTACCTAACCAACGTTGTCGCCATAGTAACGACTTGTCAATCACAATGTAGCCACACCCTACAGCACACCCTGCTTTATCGTCTGTTTTATTCTAAATGGGACCATAATTTACAAAATGAACATCATGATGTACTGGAGAAGACTTGAAACTAGCGATTGAGACCATAAATCTATTAGGAAACTGTTTACTGAGGTAATAAATCAAGTAGGAAGTAGGGTCGCGTCCGTACAAAACTCACCTCACCTTGTCTCTCTTCTTCTTCCCGTCCCAGATGCGTTCAGTGGATCGAGTCTTCAAGTTCATCGACCTGCCATCTGAGGAGCTGCTGCCGGGGAAACACGGCGGTAAAGGAGGCCCCGACCTCGTCATCGACAACCCTCACGCCCGCGACTGCTGGCCGAACCGTGGCCAGATGGACGTCCAGGGTCTCACCGTCAAATACACCGAGGCCGGACGCGCCATCCTCAGCGACATCTCCTTCTCTGTGGACGGGGGACAGAGTGTGAGTCCTGGGTGATGGGTAAAGATTGTGTGAGATTATGAAACATGGCAAAGTGATGCTTGTTAGCACCGGCTAACTGGACCAAGAGGGGTGCTGCAGGAAAATGATCCTTGCAGTGTTGTAGAGAGATTATAGCTGGGTGACGAACTCGTTAACAAGCGTGTGTGGTGACATGTTTACTACTGGCTTGTTATTATTTGTTTAAGTTACTAATTAGAATAATTTGGGTAGGGAATCAAGTATCAAGTATTTGTTATAGTTCATTACAGTTGAACAAAATGTTACTTCTCTCTGGGGCCAAGGTGCAAACAAAGGCAAAACACAGACAACACAGCAATACAGACAAAACAATCCACGACATTATACAATGAAAAAATAAAAGATAATATTAAAGTCAGAACAGTAAAATCAGTGACAACTGCTGAAAGACCTTTTTTTTTTTTTTCAAACTCACACATACGCTTAGAGCTGTAATGTCTCCCTTTCATTTAAATGCCTCATGCTTTTAAATTAGGGCAGAGGAACTCAGTTAGTAGTGTCCAAATTGCTTTCAGTGAAAAGAGAGAACAAGTGTAATATTTGACCACTCTCTCTGTCTCTCTGTCTCTGCTTCTGGCAGTAATTGTACTTAGTATGAGCTCCTCGTAATGAATCGTGGAGGACAGCAGAGCTCAGTAAGTGTTAGTACTTTAGCCTCGTCCCATTAGCTGCTGTGTGGCCCGCTGATAACTGGGTTAATTGTTGCCACCAGCCTGCAGAAGAACTGACAGAGAGCTTTTAGACTCTTAAATACCTCAAGGCGGCAGTTCATTTCACAAAGTCATGAGTATACTCTACTTAACTAACTATACAGTATGTGCTGCATACTGTGCATTATGTGTATATACAGCATACACTGTATGTAATCATGATTATATAGATGCATATTTAGATACATACATGCAGAAAATGGTGAATGAATTAATTAAGCTTTCTTAAATGAACTGATAAGATAGAAATTAGTTAATATTTTTAGCTGAGTAAAATGTGTGTCTTCTGGTTGTGTGTGTGTGTGTAGATTGGTCTGCTGGGCAGGACGGGTTCAGGGAAGAGCACCCTGTTGTCCGCTCTGCTGCGTCTCGCCTCCACTGATGGAGAAATCTCCATTGACGGTGTCTCATGGAGCTCCGTCTCCCTGCACACGTGGAGGAAGGCCTTCGGAGTGGTGCCGCAGGTACGTCCGTGACTGCTGAGCTGCTTTATTTAGCAAAGTACTCTAAATAATGTCGGTTCAAATTTAATGACAGCTGTGAAAATATAGACAGGTGAAAGTATAGCTAGTCTGGTTAAATCCTACTCAGGTGATTCCCATATAATGGGATTTTCAAACACTGGAAATTGTGAAATTTAGATGGTTGTTTTAGCGCCATCAGTACTACAATTTAGTCCTGCATCATTTTGGGTGTGACTGGACCGTTCTGCAGTTTGTATCATTTTCATTCATGAAAAGACTCTTGTCAAAAGAAAAAAGCATTTGAAAACAAATAAAACTGAAACAATTAATCCATAATCAAAATAGTTGCAGATTAATTGTCTGTTAATCGACAAATCATTTAATCTCTTAAACACAAGAGGTCGCTTGTCAGGAAAACGGGGTTGTTAAAGTGCTTGAACAAACGACGAATGCTGTCAAACTGTAGATAATCTGATTGTGTTGCATCTAAAAGGAACCTCAGTTACAACGAGCAGATACTTGGTTCGATCATGTGACTCCAGAACGACACATAATCAGGCGTCTCTATCAGCAGTAATCAGCAAGATGACATCATCTGTCTGTGTTTTTATAAACCGTCACGTGTCACTGTTAAACAATAATGATGTTTAATAATGTGACAACGCTGTGGTTAAGGTCTGGTTAGGTTTAGTAAAGATGATAGTTTGGGTTAAAATGATCAAGTAAAACTAAAATAATTGTTATTTTAAAAAAAAAAGTTAAATTGTCTTCTACTTAATTTATTTGTTTTGAATTAATTTACTTTAATAGTGTGATTTGTTTGCTCTTGCCTAACAAGGCTGATCGTATCAGCGAATACTACAGTAAATCCTAGTGAACCATACCTGCAACTTTAAAACACCTTGACAAATGTCGTCCTTACTACAGTCAGTTCTATGTGGTTTTCATATTATTAGACCTCTAAACTAGCCACAGATTGCCTGCAGTAGCTTGTTATTCTTTGAGACTGTGTCACTATTTGCAGATGACATCACCTCTTCTTTTATTATAAAGATCTTAAATTTATTAGATCCAAAACATATGAACATGAACATGTTCAACGATCAAACTGTGAGACTGACTGAGTTCAAAATATAAAAGCCTGAAAATATAATCACCGCCGCTGTAAACGATCCAAACGATCGTTATCATGTGGGCTAGACGTGTAATGTCAAGTTTATTGTGTCATTTAAATGTTTCCTGTGTTCCGTATTGAACAGAAAGTGTTTATTTTGACCGGCACTTTCCGGATGAACCTGGACCCACATGGACGTTACAGCGATGACGAGCTGTGGAGGGTGGCCGAGGAGGTGAGACTCCATTTCCCCTTTTTCCCTTCTGTGCTGCTGTAATTTTGGTCTTCATTGGTGAAGTACTCCGTTCAACCAGACACGTTTTCCATATTATTAGTTATATAGATGTTATGGCGTTCAATTTTGGGTGAATTAGCCACAGTTTCCTGCCTTGGTTTGTCTCCTGGGATCAATACAGAGAGAAAACTGAGAAGTTTTTATCTTGAGGTAGAGACCACCTTGCTGCTTTTTTAACGCATTTCAATTGTTATGCGACCAAGGTGTCATTGAATTTGAACATTTAATATGCAGTTAAAAATAATACAAATAAACTTATAGACAAAACAACATATAAAGATGTTTATTTCAGCACAGGAAGTGTATGAAAAATAAGATGTTTCTGAGTAACATGTTACTCTTGAGAACCAAAATGATATCAGCCATGTCCTGCTCATAGACTGTATAAAAATATGGACGTAGTTACCGTGACGTCACCCGTTGGTTTCTGAAGAGCGGTTCTGAAGCTCAAAGCGAGCCGCTCCGGCCGTCGCCATCTTGGCAGTACATGACTCTGCCTAACTCCCGGCCAATCAAAAATGGGCAAAGAGGCGGGCCGAACGGCTGAAACAAGCCACCTAGCGGCTGGTGGACCTGTCACTCAAAGCAGCCATGTCCTTCATTATGCAGAACTTTACGGCTTAATAAAATTTAAACTGGTGAGTTATAAAAAAATTCACCCCCCGTACAGTTGTCATGAAAGAGGAAATTAGCTATATATGTTTTGGCATTTTAACATGGGCGTCTATGGGGATCGACTCGCTTTTGGAGCCTCAAGTGGTCGTTCAAGGAACTGCAGTTTTTGGCACTTCCGCATTGGCTTCATTTTACAGCCCCGGAGGTTGCTGCTTGGTCCTGCTGTGTCAGAAATAATCAGAAATAAGCAGCTGATAGATAAATTATCAATAGACTGAGGTTTGTTGAAGTCAAGCGGTGTCTCTTTAATTCAATCAGAACATATGTTACAGACACAGAGAGTCCGCAGAGTCTCCGTGGAGAATTCTGAAGAAGAAAAGAAATTCACTGGTATATATCGATGGCCCTGATGCCCTTGGGAGGCACCTTTAGTTGTTTACAGATTCCTACCAGACCTAGACAAAGCTTTACAGAGCTCTCCCTTCCACATGATATCCATATGACTTTATCCCACTTTTACCCTTGTGATCCTGCAATCTAATATATATATATATAACCATACATGGTATACAATGTACAGATTTTTCTATCAGCAGCATAGTCGGTAGAAGAGAAACTGTTCTCAGGTTTGCTGCCCCTTTCATAGAAACTTATTTATGAATGACCTCTGAAATGATAATCCACAGCAAAAAATCAGCAGTCAGTGGGTAATATCCGTCCTTTGCGTCCTCAGGTGGGTCTGAAGTCGGTGATCGAGCAGTTCCCGGACAAGCTGGACTTCCAGCTGGAAGACGGAGGCAACGTGTTGAGCAACGGACACAAACAGCTGATGTGTCTCGCCCGCTCCATCCTCAGCAAGGCCCGCATCCTGCTGCTGGACGAACCCTCCGCCTACCTCGACCCCATGTCAGTAGGAACACTAACATATGTGTGTTATGAGTGTATGTGGCAACAAGAGGTTAACTTGTGACCTCTGTCCTAAAATATTATATAATTATGGTGCATCAGAAATTAGTGTATTCTTAAATTGGGTTGAAAATGTACCTCTGCTGGTGACACATGGTGTACACATTCATTCAGGCTGTATAGACAGAGGAAGCCTCTGCTTAGCTAAATCCTGCTGACTGCTGTATGCATACGTCCTGTTTGAAGGGTCAGTTCACTCAAATTACAAAACAAATTCTCTCTCACCTCTCGTGGCATCTATGTAGATAGTTTTGGATTTATTTGTTCAGGTTATGAGATTTCTGCTAACAGGACGAGCTGCTTATAGTTTTCATATGGACGGGTTTTTCCAGTAGAAAGTAGTTCAAATTAAAACTTCAGAAATAAAAAAAAAAAGGTGCTTAAAATCTGATTCTTGAGAAAATAATCAAATATTTTTCAAATCTCATGTGTAGAGGTGGTTTGGCTTACAAGTATTGTGTGTGTGTGTGTGTGTATCCAAACCCTGATATATCTTGTTCCTCTGTGCTGCAGAGCTCCGTCGTCGTCCAAAAACTATTAAAAACACGTCAGCGAGCCACACCGCTGCACTGGGTGACGTGTTCCTGCGCCACAAAGACTACAGTCACGGTAGTTTGTTTAGAAACCAATCCAAAGACTATTAACAGCGATTACATTCTGCAGTCTCCGGAGAGTAGTTCTGACTGAAAGGTTTTTAAGATGAGGTCTACGACACAGGAATAAGATATATCAGACACACACACAATACTTGCAAGTATCTTGTTTTCTCCTCACTTTTATGTGTATTTCCTTTGTGTGTGTGTGTGATGTCCTGTATTGTGAGGTCACAGCAGCAGCAGCAGCAGCAGCAGCCACCCAAATCCAACATGTGCGGTGTTCCCGTCACTGCATATGGAGACAATCTAGAGTGCTTTCAGTAATTCTGACCTACTGTACGTGGGAGTGTGTTTGCATGTAAGCGTTTCTGCAGAAGGGGGGTCATGATGGTAAATGAAGCCTATAATGAGCAATCTAGTTTGACCCGAGGCCGAACGCCGCCCGCTCTTTCATGTCAGCCTCAACAACCTCCCTCGACAGGAATGGAACGCTAAGCTAATGTATTAGCAGTGGAGAGAGATGGCCTTTGATGATGATGATGATGATGATGATGGTATGTGTGTGTGTGTGTGCATTTGTTTGTTTGTGAACAGAACGTTGCAGGTCCTGAGGAAGACATTGAAGCAGGTTTTCTCCGGCTGCACCGTCATCCTATCAGAGCACAGAGTGGAGCCACTGCTGGAGTGCCAATCATTCCTGGTGAGTTCTGGATGAAATTTACATTTTTTACTGATTTTCATCCACATTTTAAAAGCTCAGGTGTTTTGGAGAAGCTCATGAAACTCAACTTGGCCTGAACATCATTCCCTTAGGTAGACTGTGTTGGGTGCACACGTGTGCTTGAGTGTGTGTTTGCATGTAGGTAATGGGGGTTTGTGTTGGAACAACAGATGGCGTGACAGTAACATGAGGGAAGTGACCTCAGATTAGGAGCAGCTACTGTGACTTAAGACAGAAAGAAAGAAAGACAGAAAGAGACAGAAAGACTAAAAGAAAGGCAGAAAAGGAAGAAAGATAGAAAAAAGAAAGACAGAAAGACTGAAAGACAGAAAGAACTGTCAGTTTATTTATTAAAACTGTCTGAACTGACTGCAGTTATTCTTTACCAAAAGCCAACATTTGTCCCCAACAACCCCCCCACACACACACACACCAGCTGAGTGTTTGTTGTTGACTGTGGTTGGAGAGTGGATCTAATGTAGTTCAGTATTGACAGAAAAGGTTTGCTTCTGTACAAAACAGGAGGTAACACACATACAGTGTGTTTACAAAACTGAAGCAAAAGTCTCCACACAGCTTTTTTTTTTTAATTTATGAAACATCATAATTTGAAAGAAGCTCAGATAAACACATCAGACGTGATCTCTGCTCCCTCCTGCTTGTCCAGATGATCGAGGGCAGCTCCATGAAAAGCTACGACTCCATCCAGAAGCTTCTGAACGAGACGAGTCACCTGAAACAGGCCATGAGCCCCGCCGACAGGCTCCGCCTCTTCCCAACGCTTCACCGCCTCAACTCCAGCAAGAGGGCGGCGCCGCAGACCGCCAAGATCTCGTCCCTGCCAGAAGAAGCTGAGGACGAAGTCCACGACACCCGACTCTAATAACCGGCCAGATACACACACACACACACACACACACACACAATAACAACAGTTTGATTCAACACTGAAATCCCAACTTATTTTTGTAGGAAAACATTTTAAAAGTAAAGTGAACACATTTAAGTCAGATTTTCCATCAATGGAACAATTTGGATCCATATAATCATCTAACACACACACTTCTTCACATACACATACAGTATATTTTACTGTAAACATGCAACAAAGCACGACACACAATAAAAACACAGCAAAGAGCGTCTGGCTGCACACTCAGCTGAACATGTTACTGTCACAGAACGAGGCTGAGCTACGGAGCTAATTTACTGACAGAAATCCAGACTAATAAAGGTAATGACTCACTCATAACAGCAGCTCACATATAACAGAAAGTATCTGTAATCATTTGGATTGTAACGGCCAACTGCGTATAAATCAGGTATGTACAGTGCAAAATGTGAGGGCAATAAAACTTCAAATCATGTGCAAAACCTTTAACAGTACAGTACAAGATACTGTAGCTGTGAGTTTGGAAGTTGCATAAAAAAGCATTGGTATGTAGATGAATTGAAATTTCATGGCGGCTGCACGAAACTGTACAAATTGAAGCTGTGAGGTGAAAATCTGTCATTAAATTAGAAAAATATGAATATACCGATGCAGTATATATGTACGTGCAGCAGGAAGAGCTCTGAAGCTCCATGAAGAAGGGACCACTTATAAAAAAAAACATGATGGCTAAAAGTAATACAACTCAAATGTTAGTGAAGCACATAACAGACTCCACCTGGCCTCAAACTGGACACTTATTGTTATTGAAAAGCATTTCGAGTGCCTTTTGGTGCTGGACAAACTGTATAAGGGCTTCTTCTTTTTTTCTCCTGAGGTCCAAAAAAAAAAAATCTGTATTTGCTTTGAAAAAGCGTGAAATATATAAAACCTTTTTTTTGCATATTTTGTTGTTTTAAAGTACAAGGGTTAACTTGCTGAGAAAACTGTTTTGTTGTAAGTGAAGTGGAAGCGTTCCCGTTCTTTTAGATGGTTTGACTCAGACTGAGCTGCAGCCGCTGTAGAAATCTCATGTCTCATGTTTGCTGCACAAACAGAAAGTGTAACTATGAGCATCAATTAGCAAACACAGATCAAATCTAATTAGTTAATGATAATGTTGCACAATAAAAACAGACAAGTAAGTTGATGACTTGCTCGATCTTTTGCTATCAGTTTTGGCCTTTTAATACTAATTAATACTAAGCAGACATTTCATGTAGATGAGGAAAACAAAGCGTATTTAATCCTTTACAAACATGTTCATGTTCTAAACCTTCACAGCATCGACTCATAATAAGTCTCTCTACTAAAACCTCTGAGCTACAAATCTATTTTTAGTTCATAAATACCTCACCTGTCATTAATAAACGGGCGATTAATCCTTCATTCAGATTTCAGAGAGCAGAGAGAGTTCAGGGTTTTACACAAAAAACATTCACAACCTGGACCAAGAATGTGTATCAGCTGGACAAAAATCTAAAAAAAAAAAAAAGTTGAAGCAAAGTCAAAATAATTTTGCATATTCTAGGTCACTTAAGGAAAAGTCATAACATTTCAGGCTTTCAGAATGATGTTCATGGTGTTTCTACTGCTGTCTAATGTAAAAATCAGTCAAATGTGACCTGAACAGGATGTAAAAATTAGGATTTGATTGTCTCGGTGCAGGAATCACTGTTTGTCTTTGAACAGGAAGAGAAGCATTAATGAGCTGCAGACAAACCATTATTATTATTATTATTAATCATTATTATATTCACCTCTCATTAACGACAGGAACAAAACATAATATTATCAACAAACTGATGCAACATGAGCCGCAGATCAAGCATCAAAACACCACTAACATGCTGTAATATATAAAAAATCTGAAAAAAAAACGAAGTGGAAGTGGTGCTGGATACAAAATCAATTAAATAGCAATACAAGGATCACCAGCACATCGAACCAAAGCTCCCTTTAATTTTATTAGTGACATTTCTACCAACTTACAGGTCTTCCTCAGGCAGAAATATCCTCCTTGTATTGCTGTTAGATTTATAATCCGTGTATAAATTACTCTTGAGAATTAAGGTAAAGTAGAGACTTCTACAGTGGCTTCACTTCTGTATCTGTGGTCTGACCCTGCAGTAACTTCAACACACACACACATAGAAACGGGAACGGTAACGTCATTGGCTGACGTCACTAACGAGCGATGACTCTGATACCCTTATTTTTCAATCTGTATGCACTTTAGAGACACCCTGAGGTACTCAAGAGCTTTCACAGCAAGGAAAACAGTCGAATGATTGAACGCTGTACAACAGTTTCTTCAATTCTTCCATAAAATTAAGTGTAGATGTAGAATTATGACCTCTGATAACAAATTACGCTTTTTACTTTTAATTTTTTCAGCCTATAATACTTGACAAATTATAGGGAGAAGGCAGTAATTCATCAAAAAAAAAGTACATTTTCTATTTGAAATGAATATATTTTCAGAGCTGCTGCTGTATAAAACGCAAAAACCAACCATTTTTTAACTCTTATCTGTACTTCCCTCTGAAACTGGAAACGATATTGACTCTCCTGATGTTTTTTCTTCTTTTGGTTTGAGGGAAGAGCACGTTGCTCCTTTCATACTGAATGATAGTTTTGTAAAGAAGCAATGCAGAAAAAATTAAGGTACCGTGGAGAAATGCCTTGATGTGTTAACTGTGACAACAGATTTTTTTTTTTACAGTGTAAATTAAGAAAAAGCTGTTTCTTACTCATAGGAAAAGGGACACAAATGTCCAAAAAATGTATAAATGTATTTGTTCAATCAACTATATTTCCAGTAAAACTAAAGATTTTGAGAATTTCTGCATGTTTGTGTCTTTTTTTTTTACACCTGTGTCTTGTTTGTGACTCAATCTCTTAGATACTGACTCTCACCCTTTTTCTTAATACCCTATGTGGCCAAAAATATGTGGACACCGGAACATTACACTCTTATGCAATTATTGGTCATCTCCTTCCAAAACCACAGGCATGAGTCTGCAGCTGCAACAGCCTCCACTCTTCTGGTTTCAGGCTTTACGCCACATTTTTTTTTTTTTTTGCACCTGGCTGCAGGGATTAGTGAGGTCAACACTGATGTTGGGTTTTAAGGTCTGGCTCATTCCAGTTCATCCCAAAGAAGAAGTTGGATGGGGTTGAGGTCAGGTCAGTCAGGTTCTTTCACACCAAACTGGGAGAACAATTTCTTTGTAGATGAAGGGCTTTGTCTGAAACATAATCATATACAGTTGCATTAATAGTTCCCTAAGGGGCCCTGCCAAAACCTTACCAGAAGTACACATAACTGAGCTGTCCAGAGACCTTCAGCCATGTACATCTTACTTTTCTGTATTCAACATATTTTTTGGTTGTAGAAAATGTTTCAGCCATCAGTCACAACACAGATCATCAGTTGTGTCCCAATTCCATACTACAAACTGTATTTACTATATGCTAATGTCAGAGTATGCAGAAATAATATAATACTTGCTGGTGTCTCTTTCTGTAGGTGTCTCACCACCATCTGTAATTTATTTAGATTTTTCCAGCTACAAGTAGATCCTTCATTTCATTGGTGAATTGCATTTTGGATCAATTGTGTGCAACAACAGTGTTTTTTTTAAGTCAGTGCATCCTGACTGTTGAATCTACTTTATTTGGTCACTTTTCCAGTGTGAACAGGCTGTACTCAAACTGTCGCTGATGCTTTTTACTTTCTAATGTCACAGAAAACAATATAAATATTAAAAAAACTACTATAAAAAATCCACAATCCCTTCTCTGGGAGTCGATGCAAACAACTCTTTGGGAAATGTAAGAAATTCTAAACCAAATTAGACAAAATTAGATTAGATTTAGGGAAAGTGGAAATGCAGAAAAGACATTAAGTTGAACCACAAAAATAAACATCTGAGCATCAGCTTGATAATGTTTCAATGTAAGAAATTAAGAGAAATTTATCCTTCAACAGGGATCGATCCATATCTCGTGTGTGTGTCATTATTCAGGACTTGTTTCAATAAAAAAAAGAAAAGAAGAATCATTAATTAAAGAACAGAAAGGCTGATGGGGATTTTTAACAGTGCCATTTTTAATGTTTTGTGCTTGAAAGACAACCTCAAACAGCTATCATACAGATCAAAATCATAGGTTGACTAAAATCTCTCCTGTACATATGTATATATATATATTTATATATATATTTATGTATATATATAAACAATGTCCACTTTAAAATAAAACTTGTCCTTTTTTTTTAAAAAATAAAAACATACGGAGAACACAGTGATTAATGGGAAGCATGAAAAAGAAAGAAGTTTTGTAGTGAATTACACCATCGGGCTCAGCGGGGGGGGGGGGGGTTGAATTGAACCATGACTCGGGGGGGAAATGATGGGCATTTAAAATATTTATTATGGCTTACAGTTGACAGAGGACATCCTGTGTTTATACAGTTCTATTACTTATTGCCACATCCCCTTCACTTTGAAACAAGTGAAGGGTTCAGAACCAAACTTTTACAAACACTATGTACACATTTCCTTTTTTTTTTTTTTTTTTTCTCAGCAGTTTTAAGGTTTTTCGTCACTGTACAAGCATCATTACCACATACACCAATCTATAGAGCATTTTAAACTTACTAATTCTTATTTACAAATATATTTGGTAAAACCCTGATTAATTTCAACAGTATTTAAACCAACCTTGCAACTATTTAAAGATAAACACTTGAATATCTCAAAATACTTAATAGCAAAAAACAACAAAAAAAAAAAAAAAAAAAGAAAATAAAAACCTGCTTGTTTCTTTCTTTGATCCAAAAACACTTTTCACTAAAAGGTAACACCTGTAAGAACTTTCAGTTACTCTTTAATGGCCTTATCCCAGCGGGAGAAGTACAGTATTTCACTTTAAGTACACAAAAATACTGTTTCCACCAGTCAAATATTTCAATAAAGTCTTGCGCTGCTTCTTGTCTCGCAGGTTAAAACACTGGAATAAGGCAACAGTTAAGTAACCTTTCTGTAAATTACCTTTCTGTAGTTTTTCCCCTCGTAAAGTCGTACCAAACCCTCGCTTTTTCTTTTTTTTTTTTAAACCCCCAACGATCAAATACTTCAAATACTGTAATAGAATAAAACTATGGTCCCCAAGTACACAACTGTAGTACAGTGTAACAAGTACAGATAACAAGTACAAATACTAAAAGTCAAAGGTCATCAGGTACCTAGTCTTTACATCATGGAGGGAGGTTCACAGCGGAATTATGGGTAGGGAGGGGGGGAGGAGGGGGGGAGGAAGAGGAGGAAGGGGGGAGGAAGATGTCTACTTGTTGTTGTTGTTTTCATGCAGGTCTCTGTGGAGGATCCAGATGTCCTCGTGTGATTGGTTGTTGATGTTGTTGCGGTAATAGTTGTTGTTGCTGCTGTTGGGTGGAGCCTGCTTTGATTTGCTGCTGCTGCTGCTGTTGATGGTGCTTCTGCTGCGGCTGGAAGGCGTCTGGGTTCGGCTGGGGCTGCTGCTGCTGCTGTTATTGTTGCTGCTGCTGGCGGCGGCGGCAGCAGCGGCAGCGATGGAAGCTCGTGTCTGCTGCCCCCTGCTGCTGGGGACCGGGAGCTGCGATTTGGCACGCGGCGGGCCTGAACGCCGGTCGCTGCTCTGGACGGCCGCCTGGTTGGAGCTGCGGCTGGACTGACGGATGACGGTCTGCGGGAGGAGACGGAGAGTTTGGTGAGTTTAACCTGCAGTTGGATAATTTTTTGTCAACTGAAAAACAGCCCCACCTGCAGGATAAAGGTAGCAACAGCAGTTTTGGACCTACAGTTGCAGACATGTGCTACCCAGATTTATATTAGGTAGTTTATTTTAGGCTAATTTGGCATTATGGGATAGATTCAACTTCTAAACTTGTTTTAACTTTGTTGTGTTTTTCTCCAGTACGACAGAAAATACAAAATAAAATCTTTTTTAGCTCTGTAGGATGGTTAAAGTCTGTCTTTGGTACTAAATGTTTGTTTATTGTAGTATAATTGAAATAATCCACACATCTGTTCTTTATTGGTAGAATACTTTTTGTTCCTGCAGGCCACGTTCACCATTCTGATGGTGAAATGCCAGATTTTTTTTTATATCAAGGCCCAGTCATATTTGTTGCAAATGTAAAGTAATTGCAATGAAAACACCTTAAAACACGCTTAAAGACCTTCAGTAATAACAAACTGTACAAACTGCTAATAACACCACAGGTCAATTATGTGTGAGGTAACGCCAAACACACAAGAGATGCATGATTAAAAGTCGTACAAACAATCACACACATGTTCATTTAAAGATTTGAGTCATCATACTGTGAGTGATAATAACAGGTCTAGTTGAGGGTGGTGTTTTCCACAGAGAACGTCATTTAAAGTCTCCCTCAGCTCAACATGTGTTTCGCTTCTTGTTCTTTCAGTTGAATGTTTGAGCTTCACTGTGCAGGATTTTTACATTCATCTGCTGAGTTTAACACACATGTACATACAAGCATCATTTGTGACATCACAACTAGTTTATATGTTGTATATTCATAGATTTGTGATTTTTTTCAATGAGGGAGAAGGAGGAGATGTCATTTTGTGAATTTCTAACTTTGTAATTTAACTTTTTTTGTGTAAAAAAACATATCAAACACAATGTATTATTATATTCACTGAGGTGTCTAAAATACAATTAAATTCTACTCATTAAATATTGATAGAAATGTTTCTTAAGTTGTACATTTTTTGCACCTTGAAGCACCAATATTACAAAAATGTTTCACTTCTTTGTCTTTGATTCGTTGGTTTAGCATATTCTAATAACGTTTTACTTTACCGGTAAATTGCTAAATACACTTCTAGCAAAACACCGGCGCTATGAGGAGGTGACAGTGCAACACAGGAGCGGAGACACTAATGTATGAGTGTTTGAGAGGAAAAAAACATAACATACAGATCAACGGCAGAGAAGTGGATTATACTGTGACTGTTGTTTGCCGCTGGAATCAATTACAATCCCATATTTTACACTGAGATTATCTTATTTTTTCAATATATCCATATGTTTAAAAAGGCGTGCATGCTTCAGTAGATAGATGCTTGTTTTTCTCTGCTGTATTCTGTTACAACAATGTAAATGTCTCCTCATGGATCATATAAATCTTATTTATCTAGTTTGATGCTGAGCTGCTTTGGTTTCTTTCTTTCACCCTCACCGTCTGCGGTCGCTGCTGCACAGCGGTTTCCCGTTCTTGCTTCTGAGGTGGCGCGGCTCCGCTGGGAGAGCTGGAGAACAGGATCAAGTCGTCTTTGGCCTGAGATATCTGCGGGAGATGAATTAAGAGCGGGCTTTAAGCGGCGGGTGGTAAAACCTCGACTGTGGAGGTTGAGTAGCAACACGGATCATAATCAACATCTGGCTGTACTGTGAGTATGGACAGGTGAACACTGTCATTACTTGGAATAAATTACTGGGTGGGATGTTGGTGATGAGGTGTCATCAGTGTCAGGGTCAAACTGGTTAAAGGTCTAAGATTAGAGGATTACTTCTTTTTTTTTTTAAACGTCAATTCTGATACCAGTAATTTAAACACAAGCTGCCAAGAGATAATATTTCTGAGATAGTCAGTAAAATATTTCTCTGAGGGATTTTTGCATTCCTCCAAAAAATGCAGAGTCAGTGTTTTTCAACACAACTTGGGTGGATGGACACACTGGACAGTTAGATTGGTGAAATATTTTCAGATAAGGTTTCAGTGCAGATTTTAAAGACTCACGCCCATGAAGCTGTGAGTAACTGAACTAGAATCATCTTAAATCTCAACCAGATGAACAGCTCAAGCCCTTGTTAAGAGCAGATATAACGTATGAGGTGGTTTTTCAGGACACCGGGACTCCCTGCTGAGTCTCCTGGAGAAGTTCAACCAAATACCTGTTACAGTGTGTACAAATAAACCCTTAACGGTTTACCTGACCCTTATTTCCTCCGAAATCCAAGCCAGGTTTCTACATCATCATTTTAAAAACAGCACAGTTTAAAGCACTAGTTAAAAGGTTAATGTCATTCACATGCCAGTGAAATGCCCAAGAATCACATAACCCCCCCTCTATATACGGAAGGATGACAGCGATGAATTACTGAGTCAAAACATGTGACAGCACTGTTTTCTGAGGAGGTTTGGTTTGTATTTTCCTGGACGGAGGAGACACACAGTGGTAGTCAAACTTCATGTATTTCTCTTTCAGGGTGAAGTTTATCCTCCAGCTACAGCAGCCATTCTCAACCAGGTGGGCCTCGAGCGCCATCTAGTGGGCTGCAGAGGCAATGGTGCTGCCAAATGGTTAGATTTTTTAAAAGTTTTGTTTTTTATGTGGGAGGAAGCCTGAGTATCCGGTGAGTTTAGGTTAACTGGTGACTTTTAATTGCCTGCAGGTGTCAATGTGAATGGTTGTCTTGTCTGTATGCTATATGTTAGCCCTGTGATTGACTGACGAGGGTGTTCCCCGCCTCTCGCCCAGTGTCAATGGAGCTGAGATTGGCTCCCTCGCGACCCTCTAGAGGATAAGTGGTAAATGGACTGTACTTGTATAGCGCCTTTCTAGTCTTCCGACCACTCAAAGCGCTTTTTACACTACAAATCACATTCACACACATTCATACGCTGAGTGGGTACAGGGGCGACCATGCAAGGTCCCAACCCGCCCATCAGAGGAAACTAACCATTCGCATACATTCATACACTGATGACACAGCCATCAGGAGCAATTCAGGGTTAAGTATCTTGCCCAAGGACATATCGGCATGCGGACTGGAGGAGCCTGGAATCGAACCGCCGATCTTCTGATTAGTGGACAACCCGCTCTACCTCCTGAGCCGCAGCTGCAGAATTGGTAAATAAAATGGATGGATGGATGGACGTCGGATTAAATTGTATAATTTCAATGATCAGTTACGTTTGAATATCAGCGCCAATCACAACACATCATCAGGTAGAGACAAACGTGTGTTGCCACTGTTAGCTAGCTAACGTTCCCTCAGATGCAGTGACACAGAATGGATCCTTTTTTTTCTTTTTTTTAAACAAAAAAGTGATGTGGGAGACAACCCTGCACCAGTAAAAGCTCCAAAGTGTGTGGTGAGGAAAATATGACCCTGAATACATTAAATTTAGATTCATAAAAGCAGGCGGTGATGCTGAGATGAAAGCACAGTGTGTTGAATGTGGTGAAATCCTGTCAAATGAGACACTAAATCCATCAAAGCTCCAGAGACACTTCAACACAAAGCATCCAGGATGTGTTGGGAAGCCAAAAATATTTCCTAAGGAAAAGGGATGGGCTTCAGGCACAACAGAAAGTCATCAAAACATTAATAACTCTGTCAAAAGCCACTTTGAAAGCTTCTGTAGCTCATAGCGAGAAACCCTTTACGACTGCAGAGGAGCTTATTTTGTCGTCCTGTAGCTGCTACAATTCACTGCATCACGCTGTTGTTCTGCCATCACTGCAGACACCCAGGTTCTAATTTGTTGGTGTCGTTTTAAAGCTGAAGAATGTAACATAACATCTACATCGCTGTAAATGAGATTTTACATTATCTTTTATTATCTTCTGATATGTTGGTCATAAATAGTTTTAATAAGACTGCAGGTTGTTGCAGCAGCTCTCAGACGTGTGTGTGTGTGTGCGTGTGTGTGCGTGTGTGCGTGTGTGTGTGTGTGTGTGTGTGCGTGCGTGCGTGCGTGTGTGTGTGTGTGTGTGACAGTACCTTGCTGATGTCTGGCTCTGACTTGCTGGAGCACATGGTCTGCAGCTCTCTGATCAAATCTGTCTCGTCGTCAGAGAACACAGACAGACCAACAGGCTCCCTACAAACATACACACACCGAGAGGAAATGTTTCAGGGCTGCAAATAACGATTATTTTTATTATTGGTTCATCTGGCAATTATTTTCTTGATTAATTGATTAATCATTTGGTCAATATAACATCAGAAAATGGTGAAAAACACCCGTCAGAACATCCTTGAGTCCAAAGCGATGTCTTATTTGTCCTTATTTTAAATCAACCAAGAGTCCAAAACCATAAAATATTAGATTTACAGTAATTTAAGACCAAGAATAACAACAAATTCTCACATTTGAGAACTCTGAACCAGCAAATATTTGGCTTGAAAAATTAGTTAAACAATTATTCGATTATCCAAATAGTTGCTGATTAATTTTCTGTCAATCAATCAATCAGCTGAGGGAACACACAACATAATCCTTAATTAATTTAGCTACTGAATATTCTTATTATTGTGCTTATTGATGCTTATCAATAAATAATGTGCATCTGCTCTATTCCTGTTCACTTAACTGAACCAGAGACAGTTCTGCTCTCCATCACTACATGACAGTAATAATCAATAGAAAAACACAAACCTCTGAATTTTTCCATTGGCAATGAAGCTGACATCAGTGCTGGACAGTGAGCCTGTAATCCCAAACATATATATGAACAGATGATGATGAATAAAACATTAAAGGGTCAGTTCATTCAAATAAAAAATTTCTCACTGATCTTTTAGAGAAAACTGCCTCTGAAACTGAAAAATACATAAAAAAACCCAACAACAACAACTCAGAGATGTGTCTTTGGAGACACAATGTCCCTGTTATTTGGGATAACGACAACCCCAGTCACTCAAAGCAGCTACCTGTTGTGTGTTATTGTTGTACTTCTATTTTGTGAGAACCAATTTAAGTTTTAGACCGAGACAGTTGGGACATTATAACTGGCCCTCACTCATTATTTCAGGCTGTTTGGGAGTTAAAACCTGATTTTAAGGTAAAACTAAACTAAACTAAATTAGCAAACTTAATAAAATTAAAACAGTTTTTAAACTACTTCCTACAAAAAAAGAATTGTGCAAAAAAAAGTGAGATTATCTTTCAAAAACCAGCACATTGTTAAAGTGACAGTTTACAACAAGTGCCGTCTGCTGAGCCTATTAAACAAAAGCCTCTTATAGATACAGCTGCCACAGAGATGCACTGTCCAGATCCAAGAGCTAAATCTTCCAAAGTCTACATTTCAAAGGATCCTTTAAATACAGCAGTTTGAGGAAAAACCTTCTGGTGATAAACTGAAATATTTTACTTCCTTTTACACCTGACACCTTGAATGGGAGCAGACATCTTACCATCTCTAAACGAACCACCGCAGCTCCAGTTGGTGGCGGGACTCCCCTTCTTCCGAGGGCTGGTGTTGGATCGTCTCAACTTGCCGCTGTCTCGACCTTTCCTGCCTCCTCCGCCGCCGCCGCTTCCTTTAAAGGAGCCGATGGCGGACAGAGGGAAGGTCCCGCCTCGAAACTCCAGCAGGTACCTGTCGATCTCTGAGGAGGATGGAGGGAAAACTACACTTTAATATCTTTTCTTGTCGTACTAATTTATTTTAATGACGTGAAACACGTGAATGAACCCTCTTCATCGTCTGTGTCGCCCACACGCACCGTGTCGAGGCAGAGGGCAGCCCAGGAGAACGGCCTTGTTGACCAGGATGCTGAGGGCGGCTTTCACCACAGCCTGCTGGCCGGCACTCAGCCCGCAGTTGCTAAGAGACGGTCGCTGTGACGACGGCGAGGTGGAGGAAGAGGTGGTGGAGGAGGAGGAGGAGGAGGAGGAGGAGGAGGGAGAGCGCTTGGCTGTTACCCGGGAGATGATGGCTTCTTCCACACGGGGGACGACCACGGCGTTCCACAGCCGAGCCAGCCACCTGAACACACACACACACACACACACACACACATACGTCAGCCTCATAATCCTTCACTTTACTTGCTTTAGTTGTCGACATTCATTCATATTTCTGTTAAACTAACATGCAGTTTAATAAAAACACACACCTGACGATGGCCTGTGTGTTGTGCGGGACCACCGGGCAGGACAGGAAGAGCTGCGGCCCCAGCAAAGCCTCATGGGTCCCCAGACGGGACAGACAGGCGTTGAGCTGCTGCCACACCTGGCTCACCCACAACACCGACCGCTCCATGACGCCTTCAGGTGACCAAACGCCAGTCCCCATCTGGAGGAGAGATGGAGGGAGGAAGAAGTTAATATTTCACTTTTTTGCTTTTATCCCGCAGATAAAAACACCACTGAGATCTGTACTGAGACAGAGAGGAAACTAAAAAAGGAGGAACATGATGGATTTGACCTGTTTAACAATATAAACTCCTGAACTCTTGTTATAGTATTCTAATAATATTATTGTCACATTGTTTATTGCATATTTCTGTCACGGCACAGTGTAAAAAAACACAACATAGCAACAGTTTTGGAATTTAAAAACATCTATCCATCATCAAAACAGCCCTAAAAAAGAAAACCAATTCATAAATTCATATATTAAAGACCCTCTCCACTGAAAAATGTGTTTTTTCTTATTTTTACGTCATAGTAATGTTTGAGCTTCTCTGTGCAGAATGATGTATGTGCAGAGTTTACGTTCATCTGCTGAAGGAGGAAAGTTTCTCTGAGCTCAACGTTAATCTGAGTCTACGTCGTGTACATATGAGCGTGATTTGTGACGTCACAACTAATTTGCAGCCAGTCATGGTCCAGTATGCGACTTACACAAGTGTGATGTGAAGCCTCCAGAGCACAAACACTGAGAATGAACTTGAAGTGAAGCGGTTAAACTTTTAAAATGTAAAATATTCTGATATTTATAGATTCATGAGTAGATGTCATTTTAAGATCTTTTTAACAGGGTTTTTGTTGGAAAAACCATATTAAAAACAAATTAATATTAAAAAGCTGTGTGTCGTTTTGTGTCTGACGATATTAACCACTGAAACGAGTCCAGATGTGCTTTTGCAGATGAATGTTTGGTGTGAGGCAGCAGTGAACAGTCTCTTTTTGGCAGCGACTTCAAAAACCTCTGACCAACCTTGTGAAGCAGCTTCCTGCGGAGATGCCTTCCCAGCAGGCCGTGCAGCGGCTCCTGGTCCCAGCGAAGAGTCACCCAGCGGAAATGCTGCTGGAGGCGGAGCTCTGGGCCCTGGAGGCGGGGCTTTGACAACGTGGCAATCAGGAAGCTGCCCTCACGGAAATGGTGGGGGCCTGAGGGATGAATGAATCGGAAAGAAGGAAGGAAAGAGTTGATTCATTTGACAATATTTTACTAGTCAGCTGTTCATTTGGTGGGGGTTTTTTTTAAGATGATGCTCTTTTACCAGATTTTTTCACTCAAAGTCAGACTTCTTGCAAGAGAAGTCTGTGTTTCACAGCAATCAAGACATACTGCCAAAATCTTGTATATTTATTGCCCTTATAGGACAGAGTGATTCTACCACAATATTAACGTGGTATTATTTAAAATTACATCCTGAGGCATCAATATCAGGTCCTGATCCTGGGTAGAACCTCCCTCAACATGACAAACCATCTCTGAGAGGATCAGCAGCACATAATACTGAATTATGTCTTCTGAAGAATGTGGTGATATAATGTAAATGATAATAAAAGCAGGATATGAGATGTAATTGGATCTAGATTAAAACTTTGTGGGTAAGTTAAAGCTGCAATTGTAAACTTTAATGGCTTCATGTTTAATGTGAAATCGGCAGTGGCTGCACTTTTCTTGTCCTCCATACATACAGTAGTTTTGTAATGTTGCTCATGAATTTAAAAAAAAAAATGCTTTAACACACTATATTCAAAACAAATACTCAAAACTCTATATTATACAATTTAAAGCCACTATATGTGGGATTTGAAAATGTCCTTCTCTGGCGCCCTCTTGTGGTCGACACTGTAAATGAAGGGCAGAGAATAACACCTGCTCTGCAGCCAGATTGTCTAGTTTTCAACAAATAAAATATATGGCATCAATTTAATTTAAAAGATGCTATAAAAAAAAGAAAACCACTTCTACTTAGTGGCTTTCAGTGGTGTGTTCAGTTATGTTTCCAGTCTTTTAAGGCTCTGGATCTGGCTGCAGTCGTACCGGTGTTGAGGACCAGCGGGGCAGCGGAGCCTCTGTTGTCCAGGCTGTGGCAGAGGTCTCCCAGCAGGCCTGACAGGGACGAAGCCTTCTCCAGTCCGTCCAGCAGCACCACCACACGGCGACCGGTGTGACCAGCTGGCACCCCGACCCCCAACCTCACTGCCGGCACCAAGAAACCTGAGACAGGAAGAGGAAAGTGAGGGAAGGTGTTTTGAGATTATAAAGTAAAACCTGAAACACAAAAATATTTCATAACCTTTACGCTACAGTCACTTTGTGGTTGTGATGTCAATGATGACAGAGAAGTGAACATGCAAGAGCTTCCTCCTGATCCCCATTACTGTAATAAAAATCAATGTCCTAAAAAAGTTACCATGGCAACCAGAAGGTAGCCTGGCAATACAGTTGACTGACAGCTCACAACTACAAAATGTTTCTTCAGATTTAAAGCACAGATTAACCCGAGGAGTTACCTTGAGGAACCTTGATTTAATTCTGATTAATTAAGCCCATATTTAGCGTTTGCTGCAGCACCTTTTATAACTTAATTAACAACTTTAATCACATCATTTAAATTAGCAGAGATTTCCTCCTTTGTATATAAAAAAACCCTAATTAAAAGGGTCTTTTTTAAGAATCCTATCAACATGTCGGGATTTGCTGAACAGAGTTGAGGAATATCCAAGAGGGAAAGCTTCAGGTGTAAACTGGCTCAGTTTTGATCGTTAACATGTGACGGACGTTGTTTAGAGCGTTTAAGTCAGGGAACATGTTCATCAAGAACTTTCTTTACTGTTATCTAGTTCCTAAAAATGATAAATAATAGATGATAAAAAGCTAAATGAAACAACAAAAACTCTTATTTACTGGATATCCTGTAAGAATACAGAACTTTATATGAGCGATGTATGAAATACAATGACATTATTGACATTTACTGTTAATTAAAGCTTCCTGTCGGATGCTAAAATACTTAATTCATCTGACGCACAATGTTTACAGTATTTAGTATATTGTATATTTCACAGTGAATATTTCACCCCAGAAAAACCAGTTATATCCCAAAACAGAAAAATCACACTGCTGCTGTGTAGACATGTGACGATTCATAGATCGACAGTAAATTAATCACCAACTGTTTTGATTAATGATTAATTGTTTCAGTCATTTTCTGCTTCCAGCTTCTGATGATGTGATGATTTGCTGTTTTTCTTTGTCATATATGACGGTGAGCTGTATATCATAAGGTTTTCCCTGTGGCCTCTAAGAAATTGTGAATGCAATTTTTTTCCACTATTTATTAAAATTTCATGAACTACCTGTATGTGAGTGTCAGTACATGTGTGTTGTGTGTTCACCACCTGTTGTGCGTCATTTATACATCAGTAAGGATCCCTCGGAGAGACAAAAACGAGGGTGTGCAAGTACCTGATTTAATGTATATATGTGTGTGTGTGTATGTGTGTGTGTGTGTGTGTGTGTGTGTGATCTTACCACAGGTGATGAAAGTCTCCAGCAGCTGCTCTTTGGTCAGACTCTCCTCCACCTCCACGCGCACCACATCACAGCCGAGCCCCCCCGCCTCCTGCTTGGACTGGAGGAGAGAGAGAGAGAGAGAGAGAGAGGGGGAGATCGAGGTGGTGGGGAATGAATGAAAGAGACAGACAGAGAGAGGTAAGAAGGGAGCGCGTTGTCATGGAAACAAAGAAAATCTACTACTACTATGCAAGAGTGAGGAGAAACGGAGCAAGAGGAGAATTTGAATGAGCTTGAAGGGGCTTTTCCAGGCTCATCGCTGCGATCATTGAGAGCACAGCGCGGTCGAGATGCCGCCGAAGACGTTTTCCTTTCTTACTTCCTGGATTCCTTCAGCTCACGTGCGACTGAACAAACACCATTTCACAAAACACTATCACGTGCGCTCCGATAGTTACAGGTGTGCTGGAAAAAAAAAGATCAAAATGGAAGTTACATCACTCTGAGTGTGTATCCTGTCGTAGGAGTTTTCCTTCTTCCTCTTCCCCCCCCAAATCCCTGACCTGATTCGTCATGTTGTAGCGAGACATTAGAGCAGTTTGCGTGTGACGTCTGTCTCGTTGCAGCAGTGCAACAGAGAGCTACATGTAACTTCTTCTTGTGCAGGTTTCCAAAAGGTTATAAACTCAGGAGCCTTGTCTTCTCTCATTCTGGTCTGGTCATGGATGAATTGGTTTTGAAAAGTACATGACACCCCCCCCCCCCCACCCTAAACCTGATGGATGACCTTGAGATGAACGCACCGCTCTCTGGACTGTTATTGCTCGTTTCTCCACAAACTGGACACACAAGGCTGCCCGTTAGAGCACCGGTAGACGTACCTTGATGCAGCGAGCGATCAGATTGGCGATGTACTCCTGACAGCTGCCCTCCAGCCCGTGAAAGATGAGGTTCCCATATTGTTCCACCTGCACAGAGAGAGAGAAACGTGAAAAAACATGTCAGAAAAAAAATGTGTTACGTTAAATGTTATTATTATTATGAAAACTTTCATTTAAGCCTCATGTGTCGGATCAGTATCTGTGCTCAGGGTGTTTGTTGTGACTCAGATCTGTGGACGTTCGCAGCTGTGACACAACGTGATCTGCAAGTCAAAGAGTTATTTACTTGAAAATACAAGTGGCTGCACGCCAAGTGTATTTTTTTTTACTTTAAAGGAGAGTCAGTGAGTCAGACAGGCAGCTTTGATTTGCATCGTGTTTGATCCGCAAAAACTCCACATGTACGATTTAACCTCTTTAGAACAGGCTGCATGTAACGCAGGTGATATAGTGTTATATACTGCTGCGGTATTTGGAATATCTGCCTCTAGGCGGCTGGAATATATTCGTATTGTTGCGTTTTTATTTGCCATGTTGCACACTACACAGCTTTCCACATTGGTTTATTTTACTATCTGGTAGTTGTTTTTTTATCTTTTGTATCAGAGAGGTTCAAGCTGGATTCAAACAGCCTCTCCAGCATGATCAAAATATTAAAATCCAACATGAGTGGAGGCTCAGTGCCAGACAACATAGTCCTCTTGATGATAACGCTGTTTTCATGTTGTCATATGGCGGTGTCTGCTATTAGGACCCCGCACTGCATTTTATTTTGTTGTTGTTGGGTTTTTTTGCTATGGTGTATATGTAGCAATAAGGTTGTCTAATATTTTAATAATGTGTTTTTGATCAAGGCGATGCTCTTTGAAACTACAGTAAATACCTCAAAGGCGAATGTTAAATGAGCAGCTGTGACTCTGAGTGAAAAGTGAACAAATAAACAAAAGAGCAGGTAAATTAGCCTTAATTAACTACACTAAACAGGACATTTAACAGGTTTCCTAACACACTCGCACATGACATCTCATTAGATGATTAATTGATTATTTGATCTGTAGAAATGATGATAAATGTTTTTATATTCTTGTGAATAAAATACTTCAGGTTTTGATCTCTGTGACCTTGAATCGAGGCGCATTTGTCAAAAATTTTGACATTTTAAAGATTAAATGATTAATTAAGATGAAAATAATAAACAGATTCATTAATATAAACAACAGTTGCGGCCCAAACTTCCTTAACTTGTGATCGAAGCTGTGAAACATGTTTCACTGTCAGGCTCTTGTGTCACTGTAGATTAAAGCATCAGTTTACTGGTGAAAATACGCGACATAAAACATTTAGAGCTGCAGCTGCTGGTGGAAATCTCTTCAGTGAACGTTTGTCATTGATTGGTTTTGATCTGCCTGCTCTGCCTTGTGTTTTATTGCTGTTTTAAAATGTAAATTCTCAACGTTAACTTGCAGGTCTTCAACACAGCCAGCAGGGGGCACTGTAGCTGTTAGAAAATAGTGAGCACTGATCCTCCCTCTCTCTCTCTCTCTCTCTCTCTCTCTATTTCCTTTCATCTGTCCATCACTTCACTCCACATCTCTCTCTCTCTCTCTTTCCTCTGCCTTTCTTTGTCCTTCTCTCACTGCAGTCTTCCAGCTTCCTCCCTATTTTTCAACGTTTTACTCGTCTAATCCCTCAATCCCTCGCGGCCTTGCGTGTGTGTGTGTGTGTTTTTTGCATGAATGTGTGTGTGTGTACCAGGCGGACGTAGTTGTGCAGCAGCGGCAGGGGGAAGAGAGAATCCAGAGCCAACTCATCGAGACACGACTCAGACAGACCTGTCAAGAAAAAAAACACACACACACACACACACACAATTCACACACATAAATCCACAAATCTGCTCTGTCTACACGCTCGGTGTCAGCGACCATAAGACACTTCGTCTCTTCGGTTACATCACACGGCTCTGAATCACAAGGTGACTGTCCTGACACTTCGACGCCGCAGGTTCGACATCCTTAATATTCAAAAGCCGTGTGTGTGTGTGTGTGTGTGTCCTCTGGTGCTCTTCAGCTGAATGCCTGTGATACACTATGTGGATATTGTCCATTAATGAGAGTGAGCGGTCAGTGTAGTTTATTTACTCAGTAATAGCTCTTAATGCTTTAAATCAGTGAGTAGGAGGAATTACAGCTGCGAGAGGTTTTAATCTACTTCTCGAGGAAACCGACACTTACTCATCTTCCCCTCCAAGATGAATATTTAAACTACATTTTTCAGACTTCTCACAGAAACCATTTTTAACATTTATGATGAAAGCTTTTATCATTATGTTCGACACTCTGCTAAAACATCAGTTTGAGATGTCAATCAATCTGCTGCTGCCTCTAATTTTTATTTCAAATCGTCCATATGATCAAATGTCTTCAGATGCTTCGAGAAATCTTTGTTGCAAGAATATTGTTGTATCAAGTATCATTTTTTTCATACTAGAGGAGTATTTTTAGTAACTTTTATTCTATAGTCTTATTCCAGTTTGTCCTTTCATGTTTTTTTCTATTCCCTCTTTCCAGATAGTGACAAATGTTTCCAAATGGTTTCTGAAAATGAGTAAAACACCCCATCAGTTTGACTTCTTATGGGGAAAAAAAAGGATTTTAACACAGAGGATAATTGGGAACATTCACCAGTTGTGTCTGATGCATATTAAAAATACTCAAATCTGTTGTTTTCTATGTAAGCCCACACACCAGCAGCATCTTGACACGTCATTACAGCTCGCCTGTCCTATTTTACAGCGCTGACGCCTGACAACTCTCCACATAAGCAAGTATTTCAGGATCAAGTGACACATTTGGCCAAAAAGACTTTTTCCCCAAACCCAATCATTCCAAAAGGAACAGCTGTAAAACAGTGAAAACAAAGACTACAGGATGCAACCAACGTTTGTTTTCTTAAGATGGACACTGTTTACAGCACATTAGTATCTCTGGTTGCTACACTTTATTTTAAGGGGTCAGTAATTTCCTGGGAAATTTCCCTAAAAGAAGAATTTGGTACAAATTTATCAAGAAAAAGAAGAAAAACATGGTCTGAAACAGTGTGGAGCTGTGATGATTAGTCAGAACAGAAAATGAATCTGCAACTATTTTGATAATCAAATAATAGTTTTAGTCATTTTTAGAGTAAAATATTCCAACATTTGCTGGTTTTAGCTTCTAAATTGTGATGTTTTCATGTTTTTCTTTGTCAAACATGATCAGATTTTCTTTGGGGTTTTGGACTGTTGACATGAAGACGTCACCTTTGACTCTTAACGGTCGTTCGTCACTATTTTCTGACATTTTACACACTAAACAAACTGATTATTCAAGAAAATTATCTGTTAATTAACCAATAATGAAAATAATCATTAGTTGTAGCCCTGAAACAGCTATTTGAGTTTATTAGTTGGAGTTGTTGGTTTCTAGGAGTAATTTTCCTTGAAAGACTTGCTCCAATTAAACCCAATTAAATCTTCATGCATTATTCATTTTATTACTGGAGACCTTGTGCTCCGTATATGTTGAATTGTATGCTTACCTGTAAGCAAATGTCCTATTTTTTGCATGTTCAGCGACCTGTTATTAAAGACTCTCTACGTTACTCTGGCAATTAACTGGAGTTAATGAACTGGATGTGAACCAAATAAACACTCACTCAATTTTCTCTATAATTAATGCCAATTACACAAACCTGCATATTTTACAGTTAGTTATCAGCTATATTCTAGTAAATTATAGGAAAATAAAGTGTTGCTTATTTGAACTGTGATGTATTATGGGGGTTTTTTGCCCTATTTTGTCAGGTTTTAGTTGTGATGGAACTGCAGATTGTTGATGATGATTAATGTGCATCGTCACCAGTGAAACAAATATGGCAGCATCTGATATCTAACAACAAAAACACTAAGAAGAAGAAGAAGAAGGTCGATACAAACTTCGAGGGTGCAGTATGTTTGGAATTTATGGCTGTGAGTAATAACCATCAACTATTATTTACACACTGTCTCTTAATCAAGTTCCTTCTGAGACAATAAACATGTGCCGGACGTTTCCTGGCTCGACGCCAACACGGTGACGGAGGGCAGATGGACGGGAAGGTCGATACGGACCACTGAGTCATTGCATCGTGTACACAAACACGCAGACTCAGACACACACACAAGGCTACAGATGCATCCCCTGCTCGCACCGTGAGACGTCTTCTTCAGGAGAAATAGAAAGACAACGAGAGAGACGGAGAGAGAGAACACAGGAGACGCAGGAAGGAGATAAAATGGATTGATGAAAGGAGGGAGGGTGGAGAGAGAGAGGAGGTGGAGCGAGATGGAGAGCCTGGCTGCTGCTCACCCTGATTTTCATGGTGCCAGACTATTGTTCAGGCTTTTCTTTTTTTTTTTCCCTGACTCACTGAGACGAGAAATACTGTAGATAAAGCAATTCAGGGAACAGAGGCAGCAACAGAAGCAGCAGCAGACAGAGAGAGAAAGATTATTCTAATATCTGCAGGACTGTCTGCTGCTGTGACTCATCTATAATCATTAACAGCAGAGTCGGAGGAATCGGTTTTTTTGTTCTGATCCCACTTTTCAAAAATGATTATTTTCATCTTGGATATTTTTTTCCATCAAAAAAAAAAAAAAAAGAAAAAAGGCACCTATTCAACATTTTGTGCCAATTTTACAATCTACAACATTACATCATCACACAGATAATACAGACATCTTCATAGTGGATCAGTATCATGTACAGAGGCTCGTGAGATACCAACGTTGTTTTCTTATGATAGATTCTGCCATGTTGACGTGCAGCCAAAACTGGAAGGAAAATATCTGTATAAACACTAAAAGGTTGTATAAGCTCCTGTAATGAGTCTGTAGATGGATTATTATTACTTTTTTAAGTGCAAAGAGAAAGGAAGCATGGGTAGAGAGACGGGTATGACATGCAACAAAGGTCTAAAAATCAGTTATTTAGGTTATGCAGTAGGCCTCATTGCAGGTGTTATTTAATTTTTCTTCCACTTATGATTCTGTCCCTAAACAGACATGATTCTGTTCTTTCACATCAATCGTTGACAGGCAGCTACATGGACTATCCCGACGGCGTCAAGATCGACCGAGCTCACAGGACCGTCGCCAGTCGTCGACCAAACGGCGGTCCAGGTTTCCCCGGTTCCAGGACAGAGAGCGGATTGCTACAGCGGCGCATAGTAAAGCAAGGAGAGTGACATGGAATGGCCACTGCATCATGGTCTTCCCGGATTACTCCAGACTGGTCGTTGAGACGCGTGCCGAGTTCGATTGATAGGCAGCTACACGTCTAACCTGTAGCAATTTAAAACGTGAGGGTTCAGGTGCTGCTACACGAGGGGATGTGATGGTGACTGAGTGTTGCTTCAGGTATCGGTGAGACATAAAAATACAATCCAGGAAGGTCGGTTTCAGTAATAGATCCATGAGCTGCACAGTGGTTCGTAACACTCTGAGACAAGATCTGACAACATCTGGAAAGCTTTCATGGTGGATATTATTTCATCTTTTGTTAGCGATGGTGATGGTGACGATTGTAAAACAGTAGTGAAACACCCGGTTGATTCTCTCTCCAGTCCTACTTTGTGTCCTTGTGCACCCAGACAGTCCCACACATTAGTGAAACTGCAGAATATGTGCTGCAAGATACATATTTCACTTTTTTTTTTTTTTTTTTTTGCAAGTACTAGAGAAGCAAACAACGTTCTATGTTATGTGATTCCTCTGGACTATAAATCTGTTCTGAGTGGGGTTTTGTGGGTCCAAGTGCATTTTGTTTATTTTTGTTTTAATGTTTTTAAATAAAAACAAATGTCTCTCCAGTCGGGCTACATGTGGATTTTGACTTAAGAAATATGGACCTCGAGGACAGATCTGCTCAAATGACCGGTGCTGCTGTAATTTAATCAGTGATCATTTATTATTTCTGATTTAGTTTAGATTCAGACTGGTTATTATTCAGTCAAAGTATCTATTCTGGAAAAACAATTTGGCTTAAATTTCCCTTCATGCAGTGCAGCTCAGCGGGTAGAGTCTGGTACAAAAATGCCCGCACTGCGAATGAATCCAAAAACATTTGTAAGGCACTTTCATCCACCAAATGCCATTTGCTATCACTGATGGCAGCTCTGATTCTGGGTTTTGGCTCAGTGCTGTTGAGTGAAGACAGATTCTGGTTGCCAGGTTTTGTACCTTTGAGGCGGATGGTGACGTACTGGCTCAGAGGCTTTCTGACCAGATCCCAGGGGGACAAAGGCAGCTCCTGACCGGGAAACCACTCAGTGTCTCCTGGAAGAAAACAGACACACAGAGACGCGTTAGGATAATAAAATCAAAATCACATAAACAGACTTGTACAAACAAAACACAAATGCTAACAGATACTATGAAATAGAAAAGGATGTAGAATAGTTTAATGCGCAGTATATTCATAAATTATATGCAGCTTAATGTATAATTTATCTGCAGGTCGTGTATACTGTAGCATAAAGAATAAATACATAACCAGTTTATTTAACCATTTCAGTGACCAGCTGCTGCAGGAGCCTGAAACGAACGACTGTTTGCTTTTTTTTTTTTTTTTTTGCAGTTTATGTTCATGTGACTAGAATAGAAGAGGACATAATAAAACTTATCTTTGGCTCATCCAGCAGGCAGTTCGGTAGCTTTATTTCTGTCGAGCTCACATCCATAAATAAATAAATAACAGAATGTACTTTTCTAAATGAAATGCTATAGAGATAAAACATTAATGCACAGAATATTCTCATTCTCCCCCCTCTCTCTGTAGAGCAGCGTGAAGCCATAACCTTCTCTATGGGACTGATTCTCTCACAGGATCTAATCAGAGCAAATACACATCAGATTAGGACAAGATGATGCATTATAAGTAGTGTTGTAGGAATTAAACATTTAAATATATTTTCTGGGGAGAGAAGAAGGTCTGATGCCGACACTCCTGTGAATACTGAACCAGTATCAACAAGGTTTGAGAGAAACCATGAGATGTTTGCAAGTTATTCATTTTAATAGTACAGCTGCACCTGAAATCAAATTAAGACTCTGTGTTATAATATAATAACTAAGCTCTTCTAAACTCTTCTTCTACTAAATCATTAGAGAGACGTGTTTTTCCTACCTCACTGTGGGAGCCAAGTTGCGTTTATGTACGTTTAGTTTAGTAAATAAGTGGAAATTACATATAAGGTATTGAATAAGTTAATTAATAGTGATTTATTAAAGTTCAGCTAATAATTATTTGATTTAATTGATGTTGATGATATTTTGTAAAGGCAACGTTATTTAAGCTTTCTGTTAAAAC
This sequence comes from Thunnus thynnus, assembly GCF_963924715.1. Classification (NCBI taxonomy): domain Eukaryota; kingdom Metazoa; phylum Chordata; class Actinopteri; order Scombriformes; family Scombridae; genus Thunnus; species Thunnus thynnus. Next base: position 30,188,032 of record NC_089521.1, read on the forward strand.
AGTGAAGTAGGTTACTGACACTTTACCAGGGTGAACCTGTGGTGAGTCGAGGCTCTAGTAAGGACTGAGCCACACGGTTTTCTTACCGTACTATAGTTTGCTGATTAGGAGAACTTTGCTTTGAATACTCCTGTAAGAAGATACGACAAACTGTGGAATAAATACTTGTTTTATTATTTTTTAACATTGGAGTCGTGTGGAAGTTTTTCCTCCTCAAGCTAATGTACACGAGTTAGGCCGAGGCCCTCGTTGAGCTTCAACCAGCCGAACTCACCACGAGCACTTGAACGCACCGACTACAGCTTTCAAAGCGATCTCTGCTTTTAACCGCACTACCAATGCAACATCAGCAGGGTTAAAATCTCTGTGAGTTGTGTTTAATATCACACTGATATAAATGGAAACAAGAGGCTGATGAAAGGAAATGCATTGATCACAGGTTGACACTTGTACAACTTTGTAGCCTAAAGCCTCGACATCACATGAACTGGTCGAATCCTTTGCAGCTTAGTTGAGTGACATCACTCCCAGCACAGGCAGCACAGGAAAAAACAACTCACAGAAGTCTTATTACATATGTTGTCAGCTTACAACGGTACTGTATGTGATAAAGCTGTATGTTCGTCTTCTGATAATGTTAAATGATAATGTTATGTGCTGCCTGCTGCTTGTAGATCGACTATAGATCGAGAAGAAAGATAAAAACACATCACTTCCTGTGTTTATCTCTAATTTCGTAGTGACCTGCTCCCCAGTACAGCTTAGATCAGAACAGGCAGCTCTATCAGGGTCTAAACGAGATGCAACCAATGATTATTTTCATTATCAATGAATCTGATGATCAGTAGTAGAAGTATCAGAAAACTGTGAAACATGCCCGTTACAGTTTCCTACAGTCCAAATGTTTTGTTTTGCCAAACAAACAGTCTAAAACCCCAAATATCCAATTTACCATGATGTTGAGGCAAAGAAAAACAGCAAATTCTCAAATCCGAGAAGCTAAAACCCTCAAATGTTTAATCATTTAAGTAAAAAAACGCCAATCAATGATCCAAATAGTTCATTTTCTGTCGATTGTTTAGCAGCTCTAGAAGGATGTTACACTTACAACACAAGTAAAATTTAAAATGTGATATTTTACAGTAAGAAAAAGTCACCATGTACTGTAGAACTTCAAGCTTTTCCAACATCGTTCCTCATTTGACGGCTTTGTGGAAATAAAAAGGTAATTTGACGGTTGAACTAAGGGGGCAGATGATTCAGCTGGAAGCTCTGTGACAGATGACTCCAACTATCGGGTTTATTGGGGGGCAGCTCTTCACTTCAGAGTACAGAACAACTTTCAGAAGTCGGGCTTTCATTCCCCTGTGCTGACATGAAGCTTTTATAGAAGTTCTCCATTATCTACTGCAAACTCACCAAACTGCTGCTGCGCTTTTGTTTTATCCCCGAGAGAAACTGTTAGGGAAAAAGTTTGAGGGTTTTTCTTACTGATGGGACATCTAACTTTATGAAAAAATGAACTTTTAACTTCACATTGAAGTTCAATATTTAGGCTTCTTACTGCTTTTAACAGACAAAAACATCACATCATTCTGGCTCCTCTCCATTGGTTCCCTGTTTGTTTTAGAATTGATTTTAAGATTTTACTGATCACTTTTAAAACACGTCTGGGTCTGAAGCTCCGAGCTACATCACAGATATGTTGACCCCCATACGAGCCTCAGACCCTCAGGTGGAGCCCTTCTAGCTGTTCCAAAGTCGAGGCTTAAATCTAAAGGTGCTTTTTCCATCAGGACCCCTCGACTTTAGAACGACCCATCTGAGGAGATATGCGGAGCTGCAACTAACAAATATATTCATTAAACATTTATCTGCCGATGATCTTCTTGATTAATCTACTGATCGTTTTGTCCTTTGGTGACGTCTTCAAATGTCTTGTTTTGTTTGATCAACAGTCCAAAATATTCAGTTCACTATCATGTTTGACACAGAAAAGCCTCAAATCTCACATTTGAAAAGCTGCAACCAGCTAATATTTAGCATTTTTGCTTGAAAAATGACTAAAATAATTATTAGATTATCAAAATCGTTGTAGTTAATTTTCTGTCAATCTGTCTAATCGTTTCAGCTCTACCTGCATGTACTGTATAATCAATATGCTGTTGCTATCTTGGCCGGGACACTCCTATAAATAATAATAATATAATCTCAGTGAGGCACTTTCTATCAAAATTAATTTCCTGCTGGTCGGCTAATCGATTAACTGACTCACGGTTGCAGCACTAGTTGAAACGTGTGTGTAGGAGTAGTGTTAGCAGGACACACACACACACACACACACACACACACACACACACACACACACACAGCCTGAGAGAAATGAGAAATATATGCAGACACGCTGAGAGGCAAATGAGACCCGCATGCAGACACAAAGCCAGACACCAAAGAGTGTCTGAACGTCTGCTGTCGGATCCCCGGTTGACACACAAGACGGACATTTTCTCTTAAATTGGCATCTTCCTCCCCTCCCTCCATCCTCCTCCCCATCTCATCCATTATGCATCCCTCCTTCCTCTGCTGGTGCCTTCTTTCATCCCCCCCCCCCCCCCCCACCACTCATACATACACACACACACACACACACACACACACACACACACCTGCCTTATTCCTTGTGTGACAGTTAACGTGTGATACAGAGTCGTAGCGACAGACCAACAGGAGGCACCGAGGCAGACAGAAGGAGAGAATTATAATCCTCGTTGTTTGAGGTAGAGGACATCGATTTCCTTTTCTATCAGTCTAACACACACACACACACACACACGTAACTCTAACCCTAAACCAGCGTCCATCTGAAGAAAACACACACTGATGACATTTGATCAGCAGAAGAACAGAAACATAGAAGCAACATATACACACACCACATGTTCCAACAGATTAGTTATTTAACAGTTTAGAAGAGTATCATATGTGTGTGTGTGTGTGTGTGTGTGTGTGTGTGTGTGTGTGTGTGTGTGTGTGTGTGGCTCAGTCTGACCATCAGCCAAACAAATATCTTCTGCCAGTGAAATCACAAATACGTTACAACCGCTCTGTGATAATAACAGTAAAGACTCCGAGGTGCAGTTTGATGATCTGCATGTAGTGAAAAGTCTCAAAAACTGAGGAATTTAGTTCCCTCAGAGAAAAAAAAGGTCTTATATGGGATTTTAAAAAGTCTTAGACTTAATTTACAATGTAAGACCTGTAGCAAACACTGTTGTTGCTGCTCATTGCTTTAATTCACTCAAATTAATTAATTATTTTGTAGTTGGTTAATCTCCATCAATTTTCTGCCATTTATCTTTGTCTCTATTATCATCAGTATTACTGTTCTACTTCTCTGTCATTCTTTAACCAGTATGACAGTGAAAAAGTATTAAAAAGTCTTCAATTTAATTTGCTGGGCGTTTGATGAAGGTTATAATGTTCAGTTGTTTTTTTGTTGAAACTGTATTAGAGACGCTTTGATTCAGCTTTATTGTCAATTCGGAGGCTGTAGTTTAGTTTATGGTGCTTTTGATTTGTACTGTGTTGTACTGAGAGGTTTTTCTAATGTTTTCCACAGTGCTTGAAGTGGAAAAAAATAAGCATCAGAGCTCCCTCTTATTCACATGTTGGCGCGTGTATCAGCCAGTATCAGCAAATCATTAAGTGTTGCATTCTGAACTTCTACAGTGAAGAGAAGATACTCGGAGATGTTGCTGATGTCTTATTGTGCTTTTGCTTTTATTGTGTCAGATTAATTGATGTATTTTACTGCTTTTTGTATCTGTGCTTCTGCATGTTCTAGTTAGTGTCTAACAACGCAGCTCAACGTGGTTTTATTCAATCTGCTTTTCTATTAACATTCATATCTTCATGTATTTATTGTCTTACATATCTTGTATCATGAGTCTGTGTGTTGCATGTTCTAAGGATGTCCTGAATCATGTTTTTTTATTAATATTATATATGTTCTTCTCATAAAAGACCTCAGTAACTTTGTCATTTCAATCTCATTTTCATATTCTGTTTTCAGGGTGACTCTGTAACATCTGTCCAGGGACTACAGATGAAAATTTACAGCAATGTTTATTAAAATGCACTGTCCCTGTCCTTGTTAAATAAACAAACAAACAAATACATGTTCACAACATACATTTATTTAATCAAGGGGACAACCATTTCAACTGACTTCCCAGTGAAATCCCAATGCATCACCATGCTCTATGTCCAGTTGACCCTCAGGCTGTCTACACTAGCTTTAGTGTGTGGTGCAATGAAGGGGGGGGGGGGGGGGGGGGGGGGGCATTATGAATCACCTAGAGAACCTGATATTAGAGAGGGCAGAAAAAGAGTACCAGCAGCTTGTGAGAAGTGCCAGAAAAAGTCACCAAAAATGTAGAAATGTAGACTTCAAGCACTGATTGTCCACCTCATCAATATCAATGAGAGTGGAATAAATATTAGAAAGATTTCTCACTATAAAGCAAACTAACACCCTCTAAAATGAGGATAAAGTTAAAGTAACACCTGTCTAAAACAGTTTTTACATTAACATACTGTTATCTGATATTATATGTCATCCAAATAAATCCTTTTCCCGTCAACATCAGCGCAGAAGTTAGCGTCATTCCTACATGACAGCCAAGATACACATTTATCACAACCAGCTGTGCACAAACACAGCTGGCCGAGAGCCGAGGACCTCCGATACGGCTACGACAGCAAAAAAAAAACAAAGCTTCTATAAACTGTAACTTCAGTCCATTAATTTTTCGGTTTACACTACAAGGACAGACGCTGTCAACGTAAAGCTGTAGTTAAACAGAAAGACAGATACAACGAGAGAGAGTGGACTCCTGCCAACGAGCTAAACCTCATCCTGCTCTTTATCACATTTAGGTGCGCTGGGGCCGCTGTAATTGAATAGGTACATGAAAAGGCTCAGAGTTAACTAGGAGCAGCAGCTTAAATATCAACTGATGGAAGACGTGGACTGTTAGAAAGCTACAGCTCTACTGCACAAGGAAGTAAGGCAGGAAGGAACGCATGAAGAAGAAAGCGGAGGCAAAAGTGAGAGAAATAATTATCAGGAAGGCAGGAAAGTGTGTGAGGAAGGGAGGAAAAAGATGTAAGGAAAAGGAGAAGGAGGAAAAAGTCATCCGGAGCAAAGGAGTTTAGGATGAAGGAGATGTGCAAGAGAGGGACACGTGTGAGTGATTGAAAGAAAGGACAAATGGGAAAATAAAATAAGGAGGCAGAGGGATTAAATCTCCTCACCGATGAGGATGGAGGCGATGCTGGCGGGGCCGAGGCCTAGCGGAGGACGCTGCGTCTCCTCTCTGGCCGTCTGAGCGTCTCCGCAGAGGACCTGGAGGTGGGAGGTGAGGGCGCGGCCGAGGGCGGCGCTCAGCTGAGACCAACACATCGACCGGTCGACCGACACTCGGCCGAGCACCAACTGGCTGCTGGTGACCCCCTTCCCCTCCTCCTCCAGGGCCTCCACGGGACACATGGACCCCGCTCCTCCTCCTCCGGCTGGACACTGGAGACGAACCAGGACCCGGTACAAGTCTGGAGGAGAGAGCAGACAGAGAGGGGAGGGAGGAAGAACGATTAAGAGAGGGGGGAGATACAGGAAAAGATTAAATATAAAAAAAATGTTGGTACAGTCATTTCTTTGGCAAATATTGCTTTAGTTTGGAGCAAATTAATGCACCGTTTTCATTGATCAGTAAAGGTTAAGCATAGGAAAATCATTTATCGCCAGAATAAAGAGCACATCTTAAATGTAATCAGTATGTAACATATTATATTCTGTTAAAATACTCAAAAACTAAGCTTTCATTTTAAATAGTCACTCATAATCCAATATTATCACATATCAACTTCCAATGAAAAGTCATGTTGTTTTACAGAATTGTTTCAATTGTTTTACAGAAAAAACTTCTAATTAAGGATTCCATGCAAATAAATGACATATGCATCCTATATATACACCTACTAAAAAGCCCATCATAATATTCTACTCATGTTAAGTTCTTAAAATGCATTCATGCATGTATGAATACCTGCATGCATGCAGTATTTTTGCACTTGTTATATATTATTATATTCAGTTGTATGAGAGTGTGCATGTTATCTTGTATTGGGAGGAAGTGAGTGTTGTCAAATAACTTCAAAAAGGTCGTCTCCATGTCGAGTAACCACCCTTCTTGCTTACTTCTTACTACTTATCAACTGCCTTTAATGAATATGAATGAATATAAAGTTGTAGATGGTTAATCACTATGACCAGGGGTTTACAGTCATGGCCTGGACCACTGAAAATGTGTAAACCATCTCTATATTGTCTCAAAGTATCTCAAATTAATTTAGCCAAAATCAGATCAGACAATAACTGTAGGAAAAGTAGTAAATAGTAAATATCTAAACATAGTGTATGTGTTCAAAAGGCTTGGCCGGTGCTTCACTAAACATCTCCTAAAGTTCAGAGTAGAAATAAAACAGTATGGATGATTGACACTGTCGGCTGAGTTACAACCTCACAGTAAAATATTCCAGCTGATTTATGTCAGGACCCAAAATGTGATCTGAGTGAGTGGACATCAATCTTTACAACCTGTCTAATCGCCTCAGCGCTGAGTTCACATGATGTCATCTGGTTCTCAATCTTACCGCCGATGTGTAAAATTATATCAGAACCAATCAGAATGATCGCAAGTACAGAGCGAGACCTAATTAGTTAAAAGAAAACACGTAATTCCTCTGTAAGGCACTCAGACAGACACACTCACACAGGAGGCCACTCACGGAGGTTTTCAAGTAGATCTTTGCAGTCATCGGTCGCCACGTCATGAATGGTGCGATTACACTTATCCCTCCTCTCGATGTCCTGTTCACTGTGGCTGCACAGCACCTCCAGACACTCCTACACACACACACACACACACACACACACAGACAGATCACAATCATAAAAACAAAATGAGGACAACACTAAAGAGATTATTTTGTTCATAAAGTCAGATTAGTCGCCCGGTATGACTGAGAAGCGTCTGTATATACTTAAAGGTTGTGCACTGCAACCGCAGACGACATTATTTCTGAAACAGAAGCTCTTGTGTGTTGTGAACGCACGCATCAATGAGTGATCTTCATTTATATTCAAGTCAGACACTCCAGTCTAGTCTAGTCTACTGTCTCCTGCTTTCGTTTACGCTGAGCTGCAACGATCCCAGCCGGCAAGGTCAGCCGTCCCATTAGCCGGCGACTGTGGAGAGCGATGGCGGGGCTGGACATTAGTGGAAGATGTAGTGGATAAAGTATGAGTGTGTGAGTGTAGGTAGAGACAGTCTGGTGTACAAAAACACACAGAATAGTGTAAACATTTAAACATTGTGGAATAAACTGCAGAATAGCAGCAGATGAAACAGAAGGTTGATTTAATGTGGAATCATCGAGATTAAAGCTGCTTAACTGTTGCTTGGTGACTAAAAACAAGCTGACAGACACTCAGCCTTGATAAATGATCAACTTATGAAGGTGTTATCAATAACATGTTAGCTTATAATGACCTAATTATATATCCAGCAGCTAGAGAGTGACATTAGCATTCATTTGGAGTCATGTTTGTGTCCATCTGATGAATAAAAGTCCAGTATTCACTCTCCTTTTAGTTCTGGTTATTAAAAAATACTGACTAATAGGATGGGAAGACATACGACTCCATACACACCTTGAGGCCGAGGGCAGCAGCCATGTGTGCAGCCGTCCAGCCGTCACTGTTGCCCTGGTTCAGCAGGGCAGCAGGCAGTGCCAGGGTGCTGGGAGGGTCAAGGGTCACAGTGAGGTCACCCTGAGTTGGGTGGCAAAGTAGGAGACGCAGCGTGTCCACGTGTGCCGAGCGCACCGCCGCGTGGAGAGCCGTGCAGCCGTCCTGCAGACAGATGAAAATGTGAGTGAACACAGCGTCACTAACAACATCAGTCTCTGATTCAAATTACAGAATCCATTAGTGGTATTTTACATTCTAACAAAGGAGTTACCAGTTTAATTCTTGAAACTTTTGCATTTATCATGTTTGTGCAAAGTAGAATTAATGTGATTTTGCTTTGAGAATGTAATACAATAACCGGGCTGCAACTAATCTATATTTTCATTATCACTTAGTCAGTTATTTTCTTGACTAATCATTTATTCTTTTTAATGTCTATAATGGTGAAAAATGTCCATCACAATTTACCAGAGCAAATACTGACATATTTAAACGTCTTGTTTGTTCAACCAACAGTCCAAAACCCCCAAAGATTCAATTTATAATCATAAAAGACAAAGAAAACCAGCAAATATTCACATTTTAGAAGCTAGAACCAGTGAACTTCTGCCTAATGTGTCACCAAAAGATTAATCAATTATTAAAGTAGTTGATTAATCTTCTGCTGATCGACTAATTGATGAATTGACTAACTCTTAAGTTAACATAGTAGTATATATAGTACATGTTCTCGGTTTCTACAGATTTTCACTGAAAATGACCCAAAATAATTAAATGGAGCAAACCATTTTAAATTGATTTCCCCTCATATTTAATGTTGAAAAGAAAAACTGGAATGTAATTAATGTCATTTTTTAAAAAATGGGTTAATTTTCATCCAGATTTTTATATTTCTACCTAATTTTTTTTCAACAGTTTGTAACACAACAAAAAAAAAACAACTCTGAAATGAATGCGTCCTGACTGTACTGCACTCTCTTAACCTGGTTTAAAAGTCCTTCTCCGTATTAAATCATTACATTTGACCCGACTCGCAGGCCAACATTTGCTAAAAATACGCCTGAGCTGAAGAGGTCGGATATGCTATAGAGACTCTGGCAGCTCTCTGGCTCAGCAGGGAAGCCAAGCTAAATGTAGAACAAAGCAGGTAACTAAATATAGGCTCTCATCGCATGCTGCCACGGCAACTAACAAACCCCTATGGTTTCCATGGAGACCCAGGAAGCCCATTCATCAATGAGCTTGCACCAATCAAGACGACCAGACCCCCTGAGAATAGTTAAATTCTTTCGGTGCAGCGGGCTGAGTGTGAAACTATGAGACGTGTTAGTAATGAGTAACAAAACGTATCACATGAGGAGGAACATCAGAGCGAACAAGACGACGATTCTGTTCGTTTTTATGGTTGTTGCTTAAAAAAGGAAGTAAATTCCAAAAAGAAAAATGTGTGTTTCAGAGTAAAAGAACCGAAAACAGGGAATGTTTAGAGCAAGTAGCAGTGATGTCATCTGAGGACAAGAAGCTGCTGTGTCCCAATTTCAAGAGGTCAATCTGTGATTTACACTGAATGTATTACTGATTATTAATTGGTATAGTTTTTAATTAGTGTGTAAATTCAAAAATTCTACTGGAAGTGTACGTATCAGCAGTCTGTCCTGCCTTTGTGACCATCTGAAAATTACCTTAAATGCGAGCGAGCACAACAAAAATTCAAGTGCAAACTTCTGAAAGGCGAGTCCTGTTGTGTTATTTCTGATGTTTAAAAAGCAGAACATGTACAGTACGGTGAATCAGACGTACCGTTGTGGTGCGGGAGCGATCTGCTCCGGCGCTCAGCAGGACCTGAACACAGTCCAGTCTTCCTGCTTCGCTGGCCAGAAAGAGGGAGGTCTGTCCCCCCGCCGCCGCCGCGTCCACGGCAGCTCCCGCAGCCAGCAACACCTCCACGCAGCTAAAGGAAGGAGGGCGACGACGTTAGTGACACAGGGGTACAAATACACATATACAAACACATACACAAAATCATATACACACGAAGGGTAGGTGTAATACACCCTTTCAATAATTGCTGTTATTTTATTGAACTCAAAGACTAAAATTTGGATATATATATATATATATATATATACACAGACACATTTGTGTTTTTTGATTGTCATTACTCATTACAATTTCCAGTGGAGCTTACTTTCTATATTTACAGTCACACACACTGGATAAAACATTTTAATTACCAAAAAATTGCAAAAAATGCCAATTTTCTTATGTAAAAAACACAAATAAGAGCCAACATTTAGTAATTATTTTCTTTTGATGTTGGTTTTGGCCACATATATCCATTACAGCCACTTGATATGACACATAATATGTTTTATACCTAACATACACCTGTGCCCAACATGCAGAGAAATAAGGTAGACACACGCACACACTGAAGTTGTGAGTGTGAACGCCACCTGTTCAGAGACAGAGGAAGACATCGATCAGCTCTCCGCTAGTAGTGAGAGAGCAGATCATCTGAGGAAATCTGATCCAGTCTGCTACCACGACCACTGAAAAACCAGTTAACCCCATAGAATCAACTCTCAATGTGTGTGTGTGTGTGTGTGTGTATATATATATATATCAGCGTGCCTTTTGGATATCCCCATACTATTTATAACACTGTGATCAGATATTACAACACTGCACATTCCCCAGCTGGTCCAGGGCATCGTGTTATTGGCAGGCGCAGACACACACTGTAGATGACAGAGCCTCTCTGGCTTGTAGGCTTCAGATTCATCCCGCCTATACATCAGGATCAATACGAGCGATCAGAACTGACAGCGCTCTATACGTAGAGTAGGGGCAGATGTTTCCCTTAATAATTAATACTCTGAGCTCTGGTGATGTTTCAGGAGGCGAAACAATCGATCAGCAGAGATGGAAGTCGAGCTGCAGACATGAACGGCAGCTGCCCAGTTTAAGTCCTGATCCTGGTTTATTTTAACCGTGGGAAATCACCTCATACAGCTTCCCGAGTGATGCAGAGCGAGTCTCGACCTGACAGCCTACGCTGTACACCACAAAGCCACCACAGTTGAAACTGGTGTGGTGACGGTAGCGAGCAGACACGCTGGCAGCGCCGTTGGCATCTAAACCTGGAGCGGTTACTGGCATGGGTCTTGTGGTCGCATTTCACACGTGGGACATTCCAGCTGTGCTCGTCTCACAGCGGAATATGTGTGATGAGTCATCAATTTACAAAAAAACACACAAAATACTGCAGCGATTATGGACCACAATGACACACAAAAGAGGGTCAAGGCAAGTATTTGACTTTGACTCAGCAGGGTTTTTACGCAACATGTGGAATGAATTGAAGTCATCGCTGTGGCCTTGTGAGGACTTCAAACCTCAGTGACAAAACAAAGTCCCCACAAGGTTAACCATTTGTTTCAGGGTTAAGACTTTGTTTTGGTCAAGGCTAGGGCTGCAAATAATGATTATTGTCATTATTGATTAATCATAATTCATCATAATTCATAATTTTCTGGAGCTCAAAGTCATCAGATGTCTGGATTTTTGACTGTTGGTCAGTCAAAACAAAACAGAGTCAATTTATTATAATATAAGACAAAGAGAAGCAGTAAAATCTCACATTTAAGAACCTGGAGCCATTAAATATTTGGCATTTTTTGCTTAAAAAATAACTTATTAACGATTTATAGATAGATAAGAATAGTTGCTGATCATTTTTTTGTCGTTCGACTAATCGTTGCAGCTCTAGTCAAGGCTGGAATTTGTTTCGAAATCAGTTGTTTCGATTAATCTCTTGAGTCATTTATTGAAGAAAACCTCTTAGTTTCTTAGTTTCCTCTCAAAATACCAGGATGTGCTGTGGAGTTACAGTACAGGAGGAGGATCCGTACGAGCTCACCTGCAGTGGCCGCGGCCGGCAGCAAAGTGTAAAGGTGTGAATCCATTTTCATCCGAAACATCAACAGGCGAACCGGAAGACAGCAGCAGCTTCACACACTCTGATAGAGAGAATAACAGAGAACAAAAGAAAGAGACATTATAATGTATTCTATCGTTGTTCACTATGAAACATACAGTGTAAAACAGTAGATATAGGGGGACAGATTTAACTACACAGTAAGTATAGTCTACAGCATCATAAAAACCACCAAAATATCTAAAAGTAAATGACACTGGCAATGGCACTGTTCTTGTTGCCATGGATACTGCAGTGTACAGCGTATACTGGTATAGGAAGAAAAATCCTCCAGAATCTATGTTAGCAATTTTATGGAGGAGCTTTTTTATGAATGACTGCATATACCGCCAGTAACAAATCCTATTTTGAGTTGTTTCAGTGTTATAGAGCCTCCGTTCCACAAGCTGCAGCCAGACAATCTATTTTCTCATGTCTTTCATCACTTCTCCTGAAAATATTAAACATGGTACTGCCTTCTTCTGTCCATAATCTAAATATGTACTTCTGAACTGGATGGCATAAACTCAGCACATCAGCAAGGCAAAGGACAGTCACTTTGTTAGCTTTCAAAGGCTGCGTATCCCACGTCTGAGCCGGAGAGGCTTGATCAAAGCCCCATTAGAGCTGAAGTTATGAATCCTAACCAAGTGGCCTTTTATCTTTGTTAAAATGACAAGTTGTTGAGATTATAAACCCCGGTATAATTGTACAGTACGCATTTATTTAATAACATGGACAGACACCCAGGAAATGTTCCAGCTTTTTTTTTAGAAAAACCCTTTCTGAGAAAATGACAGCTAATTAAACCGAAACTGGAGGAGGACGTCAGCTCTCTATAGCGCATCAGAAGAAGCACTTGTACAAATATAGGCGACACGAGCTACTACAATATACGGGTTGACCAAAAAAACAAAACACTACAGTCAGTCTCAGTAATAATAGCCTGGCATTCTCTTTACTGAGGTAAATGTGTTAGTCTGTCATTGTGGGAAGGTTTGTGGTATTTCATGTTTTCACATTGTAGACTCAACCATCTGTGTGTGTGTGGTTTAAACGTATAAACATACCGTATGTCTGTTGGCTTTAAAATGTTTCACTTGTATACAGAGAAAGTGAAGGAAGGGCGGTGAAACGAGGCAGGGAAAACTCTTGGGGAAAAGCAAAGCACAACAAATCTGTGTGTGTTTTTGTGCGCATGTGTGTCCTCACTGTGTGTTGGCCCACCTATAAGGCGACAGTACAGCTGTCCTTCAGCTGCATTAGACGTGTTCACGGATCAATGCTCCTCGACTGACCGAGTGTTACTAAACATCTTAGCAGGGAGGCAAAACTTGATAGACCTGCAGTGTGTGTGTGTGTGTGAGAGACAGACAGGGGTCTGCATGCATTAATTATTGTGTGTGTGTGATTGTATGCACTGCACTGTCAGTGTGTGTAATTTTCCGTGCTTGTCGGCTAAATGAGCATGTAGACGACGTCCGTGCTGAGGTTAGAGCCCCGACATGACAGTCCATCTCCGTCTAATGGCAGCAAACATAATGGGATCAGCCGCAGCTCACGCAATTACGAGCTTTACAGCGGCACATGTGTAAGTGTTTATCATCACTGGGTCTTTTGTCTTCTCGCTACATCTTCGTTTAGTGTCATGTCAGCCCGGGAACGCTTTCGAATTGTTGACATCGCAACACAGATTAATACAATCTTCCAGCAGATTTTCTGACATTGCTGTAAACAAGTTAATCTTATGATGCGTGTTGAACTCTTTTAGCTTTATAAAAAATACAAACTTAACTTACATTACTCTATTTCTGTCACCATAAAAATATAAATGATCAAAACAACACATTACATTTTCAGTCAAGTATGAAAGACAGCTGAGACTTTCCTGTCTGTGATTATTAATGTCAATGTTTCTAAATGATCATGGCTACTTGTATGTGAAAGGGGGTCGCTCTTAGTGATGAACCCACAGTTTCCTTCAATTCTTTGGAGCGTCATGGCGTCTATCAGCTTATTGTTTTGGTTTTCCCGCCTACGACTTTGCTCTGCTTCACTCTCAGCGCTCTCATCAGTGTCATTATCAGTCACATCAGGCAGCCGATTTCAGCTAAATAGATGTCTAATATAGTCTGTCTTTCATTGTGTATGACAGCACCACATGAGCACAGGTGTTGTTCAGGTGGTAAATAAAAATCAAATGTATTCTACAATGATCCCTCATATAGAGTCGACTGTCCTTATCCAGCAGATGGAAGATAATTCAAGCTTTAATCAGTGTTGGTAGTTACTTTGTTCCTTTGCTTGTAACATCTCCGTCAGTCAGTGCTGATATAATCTCCATCACTTGAAGCAGATGTGAGTTGTGTGTTTAATCCGTTTCCTTTTTTTTTTTCCTGTCAATCAAACCAGATAAACCAACCACTCACTTCTCATGCATATGAGTTAGATGCTTAGAGGAAGTTGGCCTGATTATGTTCTTAACTAAATGATATGCAGCGAGTCAAAGCTGCATGATGGAGCAAATCTTTTATTCAACAAAATGACCACAAAATGAGCATTAGCGTTTCCTATTTCTCTTCGCTGCAGGCCAACAAAAGCACACAATAAATATTTCATTTAGTTCAAGTGACAATCCCGGACCATGTCTCTGCAGAGATTATTAAAAAAAAAAGCAGGTGGCAGAAGAATTTGTGGTTAGAAACTGTCTTCAAACTGAAATATACATGCGTCTTCTGAAGGTTTCTACTGCAAGGCATCAAACCCCGGATTGAGTTTCTATAGAAAATGGCGGCAAATAAACGACTTAAACAGAAAAGTCTCCTTTGTGGTGACGTATAGCGTCGTCCAGTCCATTGAGTGCAGTCTTATCTGCATTCAACCCTGGATCAAAACATTCTTTCTGCTCTATATCTAATACAAAATCAACTGAGCAGGCTCTTCTTCACTATGCTCTGCTATATATTAATGCACTAGTCACACCTGAGAGAAAGACCGTCCTTTAGGGTCTTATTCAAAGACACACCGATGATGGTTGACAGAAGAAAAAAACATTAAAGCAGGTATGTCTGCAGTAGTTCATTCAAACTCTAGTTTGTTTTGTGCAAGTGAGAGAAATAAAACTGAATCTCATGTGGCACAAGACTTCTAAGACTGTAGGGTTGTGAGAATACAATCAACCAACCAGGAAAGACACCAGAAGGTTTGATGCATGAAGGAGACGGATGTTGATATAAGTTTTTAACTCTTGACTATTTAAGGAAACAGATCACGTGGAAGTTATTTGGATCAGCGATGCAGAAAAACAGAACTTGTTATTTGATAACTAAGAAGCTCAAGCTTGGCAAAAGCAAACAAGCGTAAACTACAGTTTATGTCCTGTCTCATTGAATGCAGATTAAACGTGTTTGCGTTTTCTATTTACATTATAAAAGGGAACATACTGGAAGTGTCCTTGGGAAAGACACTGGTGGGCGTTGGTGTGTTTATGTGTGTATGTATACATAGATCTTATTCATGTATTTATAGATTAACTCTATCATGGTGTCTCATGACCTCGTAAGGAATGCGTCATAAATTCATTCAGCCATACTCACAGAACAATCAATCCTCTTTGAAACATTTGTTTGTATTTTGGTGTATCACCTTCGGTTTATTAATCAATGATAATCAATACAAGCCTCTGGGGGTTCCTTGAACAATACTCTTTTACATCAATCAACCAGTTAACTACTGACTAATACCACAAATAGGATTCCCATTCCCACTCACATATGCAGTAAAATGAATGGATACACATGGTCATAAAATTACAGACGTTATTTAACCATTTTGAGAAATATGGTCACAAAGATATTAATATTAATTTATGCTGTTTAATTTCTGATTTTGCTGGCAGGTGACTGTTAAAATCTGACTCAGGACACCTCAGACAAAGATTTGGTCCTGAGTTTAATCACTGCTCTATATCTGTGCACAAAGGATATTAAATTATGAGTAATCATAGCCCAATATTGTCCCTTGATGCTGCATTACCAGATAAAAACTCTAATAAAAATAACCATAAACAAAATGTATGATGGTTTGAACACAACCTACCTAGTGGCCACTCTGTGGTGTCCTGATATAGAGAATAGGAAGTTGGTGAAGGACATGCCACTCAGCTTTGCATCATGGCGATATTTGTCCCCACCTCGTCCATTATTTTCATGTATCAGGACACCTACGAGTATATTATCACTGCTGAATCTGTAGCCAGGAGTCATAAAGAGCTCATAAGTCCAGCAAGTACAACCAAGGCTGAGAGTGTCGGTATATTGTTTTAATTATCTGTTACCAACATGAACTTCTAAAGCCACTACTGTATGTCATGATTTAAGTTTATTATGTTTTAATCTATTTTTTGTTGGCCTGAAGGAAGTCAAATTTATTTATACCGAGCCTAAAAAATACTGGAACCAAACTATGAAAGTCATGCCAAAAATCCCAGAAAAAACACTACATGACCTCTATGGTAGCGACCTTGTGTCCTTATTAAGGCAATGAGATGGCAGTAATGGCTTTTCCTTTATAACTTTATCATGACAAATACCAGCAGTAACTTTAATGTTACAACTTAGATTAACTTAAATGTTACCAGCCAGCCAGTATAGATTAAAAAAAAGCCAATTACCTGAGTGTCCGTTCTGAGCAGCAGCAAACAAGGCAGAGGTTTGGTTGTGGTTGTGGTAGAGGTGGTGGTCTTGGTCAAGATGGTTGGGCTTGTTCTCCATGGCGGTGGTAGAGGTGATGTTGGTGGTAGAGGTGGTGTTGGTGGACATGGAGGTGGTGGTGGTGGTGGTAGTGGTGGTGATGGTGGTGGTGGTCGGGTCTGGTTGGTTAAGCAGCATTGACAATAAAGTGACATTTCCCTGGGAAGCAGCTTGGAGGAGCAGGGGGCGCCCGCCGTCCAGGGCAGCAGGCCCACCGCCGCTTAGAGAGGAGACTACGGAGGGACACCAGCCTGCAGGGGGGGAAGGAGGAGCAGGAGCGGCACAGGTTAAACTAGGAGGAGGAAGATCAGGAGGAAAGGAATGCTACTAGAAATGCTGAGCAAGGGAAAGCAAGGATGTGAGGAAGCAGGCCAGTTGGAAGGGAAGAAGAGTATACCTGAGTTCCACATATACAATAAATTAGTACAGTTTCTCGGTATGAGCAGCAATCTGGAGTAAGGTAGGTAGTTAAACATTTCCAAGGTAGAAATAGTAGCACCACAGCTTGGAATAAACACTCCATGTTGCACATGTTGTGCAGCCAATCAATGTTCAAACCCACAGAACTTTAATTGTAGTACAGATCCCAAAGTTTCTACAGATGTCAGATATCAGGCACAATTTTGGGGGAATGTGTATAAAATGATGCACAAGACCTCATTGTAAAGAATACTGTGTAAACATCATATATATAATATACAGTACAAGTCAAAAGTTTGGACACAGCTACTCATTCAAGGGTTTTTCTTTGTTTTTACTATTTTCTACATTGTAGAACAATACTGAAGACATCACAACTATGAAATAACACATAACCAATGGAATCATGTAGTAAACAAAAAAGTGTTGAACATTAATAAAAAATAAGCACCTGATTGACTTCAGTGTTGTTCTACAATGTAGAAAATAGTAAAAAAAAAAAAAAACTTGTGTCCAAACTTTTGACTGCTACTGTAGCTTTAATGAAAAGTTGGAACAAGATGATACAAGACAGTGTGGATTATCATTTTTAACAAGCTTAAAGCTGCTTGAGATGAAACAAAAGGGGGAAAACTTGGAACATTGTCTGGCTAATCTCACAAGCGAAAGTTAAACTAACTGTAAAGTCCGGATACCTGTCACCGAACCCACACTTTGATGTAAAATTGACACAGTTGCTTCTTATATATATGTATGAGTTAATATTATACGCCTTTAAACAGGAAACTCAGCGAGCTGAACATCAAAGAAAGCGTGCCTGGAATCGCTAACTGCTCTGTAGGTGCATTTTTTTTCAGTTAGTCACCAAAGCACCAAAGAAATTAAATATTAAACCTCTAAAAAAAAAAGAGGAGCAACTCAGGTAGTTCTTATTGCTCTACCCTGAAGCTATTCTTGGCTAAAGCCCATGTGGTGGTTAATTATTTATTAAAAAAAAATCAGTAGGCTTATAGGAGGCTTATGGGAAAAACAGGTAAACAGGTTAAGTGACATACCGAGGCTTTGTTTCAGGCTACGTTGGAACTCAGCCATGAAATCTGTGGTTTTAAGGCTTCACTCCTGTTTAACCTTCTTATTTAACCTCTTAAAACTCCTGATTGCCTCCATAAGTGTCCTTTAAATTGTTTAGTTTCCTTCCATGTAGAAAAAATAACCTTTTCCACACTGTATCATAGTATCATATATATTCTCTATATGCTTTTTTTATTGTAGATAAATGCTTTGAACTAAAAATGCAAACCAATAATGCTTCGTTTTTACGGTTGACTATTAAACACAAATATTCCGGGTTTCTTGTTCATCATTTTGTACACATTTTCCTGAAATTTAGCCTGGCATGTTTGGTATCTTTGGGCTCACCACTTGAATTTTAAATAAATCTATGTTTGAACAACGCTTCGCCGCAGGAACACAAGCTTGAAACACCACCCGGGGGGGGTTTGAGTTTAAGAGGTTAATGGAAATTTTCTCACACAGAACTCACAGGAGGGTTCAGAAATTCAAGTGGCATCTATGAAATGTTCCACAGAAAATTAGCTTTCTATAACGCTGGGAAGTTTGCTTTCAGTGAATCAGAACAAGGACTGAATTTAAAGAGAGAGAGCATCCCAAACATTAGCAAGATGCTCACTGTCTTACTGTGTTTCATAATAACTGTATTTTTGATATTTTAGATCAGAAATTGTTAATGTCCATTATTGACATAACAACATGCAGACTTTTTTCCCTGCCCTGGAAAAATACACCTTAAATCCAAAGCTTTTCCAGGGTTTTCCCAGACTGCAGGAACGCTGTAATAAAATATCTGTAATTTAATCAACATGTGAGGCGTTCTGCAGCCTCGACAAGAGAGTCCGTCATCTAATCAGATTAATGGCTAGATGACAGATAGCGTTCATGTTTCAGCAGCATCGATCACCCGCAATATTCACACAACAGTCTAACATAAACATTACAACATTACATACACACATTATTATTTTATATGCAATTAGAAAGCAAAATGTTGAATGAGCACAACAAACAAACAGATGAAGCAGAAAAAAAAAGACCTAAATACTAAAACCTGAACAAGTCTAAGTCATGCTAAACACTATAGATGCTACTTTTAAACATGTGGCTGTTTCTGGACTGAGCGAGTTAAAAAAAAAAAATTAGTTTGAAAAAGGGCAGAATGAAGAACTTCAGTGCAGAAACGTGTCTCGCAGACTGAGGAGAGATTTACAAAAGAGAGAACAAAAACAGTGCAGTGGAAAAATCTCAAGGACGTAGATAAGAGTAGCTGTTATGGCTGCACCTTCTGTCTGAGTGGGTGGAGGTAGAGAATAGGTAACAAAAAAGAAATATATAAAAAGGCGACAAAAACATATCTGGCAGCTGACAGGTGAGTTTTTGTGGCTTGAAATTGTGATGAGGAGGAGCAGAATTTTCCCCAAACTACTGTGCAGCTTTATCAGATTCTTAAGTCGAGATGCTGCAATTAAATGCAATCTCTAAAAAGGTTGGCAACATTGACAGACACCATTTTTTAACTCAAGATCAGTGTGTTGTGGAAAAGATATTATTTTAGTCATACAGAGACTTGCGAGTGACCTTTAAAATGCCAAAATAACACTTGGAAAGCAGCATTCCTCGCAGATGTCTGTTTTTATTGATGGCCATATCAGCAGATGTGAGGCTTCTTCTTCTTTCTTTAAAAAACGTGGTATAACTGTCAAGTACTTTTTGTTTTGTTTTGTTTTTATGCCACATTCTTATCAACTTGTTTTCTCAGTCATTTTAAATCTAAAAAAAAACAAAGATGCAAACGTGATTGGTCAGATTTTCACAGCAAAGATGTAATAAAGGATAATTATGGCTTATTACAAATTGGGTCTCGTTTTTTTATAGCTTTTGTCATCATTTCTATCAGATAAGATAACTTGGAACATGCTAGTATTGCTAAAAATAAGTACGACAATCAAGTTTTGCCATATTATTTAATCTGCTTTATTTGACGGTACTGTAAATCTGAAATTGTCAGTACTAATCCCTTATTGCACAGGAAAATTGAGGGATGTAAAGTCAAAACTGAACCTGAGAGTTGGCATTTAAACTGCGACAGATGTTTCCAATGGACAGGTTAGGTGATCATGTCTTCATTTGCCTTCATTTTCTCATGCAAATAAGTTTGGTTGACCTGAAGGTTTGTTTAAAACCTGTCAGATTGCCACATTTTTTTATCCCATTGGACTTCCTTTTAGCGATATCATTACATTCCAAGATCTCCGCAATTGACGTGGTGAGTACAATGTAATTATCACCACCTATGAAAATAACACCCATATTGTAATAAAATAGAATTATTCTTTAATCATACCTCACAGTATAGCCAAACATAGCACTGCAAGCACATCAAACTGAAATAGTAGCGTTTATATCAAAAGCACATACAGAGTGCTGCTGATGATGAGGGAAGCAGGACAGACAGGTGGACAGTGGGAGGGGTTAATGAAAGCCGGCACACAAGAAGAATGCAGGAAGTGGAGAGTGGTGGTGGCATGCTACTGGAGGATGGAAAAGGGAAGGGGAGGAGAGAGCAGCCTCTGGCATCAGCTTCAGAGAGGATAGGGGTTACTAGTAGGAAGGCCTACAAACCAAACTGAAAACACGAGAGGGGGGGAAACGTCTGCTTTGCCTCAATTCACCCTGACATTGCTTCTTCATCTGTGGGATAGCTAAACTCTGGTCTCAGAGCAGGCACACGTTAGCGACATGTTGTCAATGTCCGCTGTTGATACTGATACCGACAGGGCTAACGTGACAACATGGGAGACGAAAGGCGCCCAGAGGGAGGACATATTAAAGGGCGGAGAAAGAGAGATGAGTAAGAGAGAGAGAGAGTGCAGTGAGCGACATTGGATCTTGCAAAGTAACTTAGATTCAGGGATAGAGTCAGACACATAAACTGGACTGACCCATGTGCTATTCTGTGCTGCATGTCTGTGGTTAGACTAGTTTCCCTGTGACCTGATGCTATGCTAGGCTAAGCTAACTCCATGGAAAGACAGTCAAAGAAAAGAGGCAGTGGGGAGAACCAGAGGGAGATGGAGCACTGAGGAGCCCCTTTACCTGATGCTGTTGCCAGGGGGCTGCCTGCTGAGGCGCGGGGGCTACGGGAGGATGGAGCACTAACGGAGGAGGAGGTGGAAGGGGGGTTTATGGAGGAGGGGCTACTGACAGTGGTGGCAGGGCTGATGACGGGGGGGCACTCTGCACATGCTGCTGCCGGCTGCCGCTGAGGGCCCCGGCTGGGCCCCGGGGAGCGAGAGGGCGAGCAGGCACCCACCTGAGAGGCCGTCAGGGCCGGGACCAGGTCCAGGGCAGGTTTGGGCGGCAGCTGGGGCGTGGCTGGTTTTAGCCCCGCCCCAGGAGAGCGGCTGCTGTCTCCCACCACTTTGATGGGTGGATGAGGAGGAGAGGGGGTCTGGGAAAGCCCAGGCTTTTTTGGAGGGATAGGAGGAGGGTTTCCCCGGTCGATCCTGGCCACCGTGGGTGACTTGAGGCCGATGGGGTGGCTCAGGCGACCGGGGAAAGGGCCTCCCTCTGAGGCGGAGTGGGACAGGCCAGGACGCAGGGGTCCAGCACCTGCTGCTGGAGGGCTGGTGAAGCGCGAAAGAACCTGCGTGACGGTGTGGCGTGCTTGCTGCTTGGCGGCAAAGTTGTCACGATTAGTAGGGGAGAGGTCACGGGCTGGAGGACTCTGGGAGGCCGTGCCGTTTTGGTCCTGTTCCTGGAACTTGTAGCGGGCTGCCTGGACACGGGGGCTGACCCCGCTGGGTAAGCCATGGGGGGCTTGGCCCTCTGAGCCATTCTCTGTCTGTGCCAGTCCTCCTGAGCTGCTGTGGACAATTCCCCGGGCAGACGTCTTTGGCAGACTCAGGCCCACATAGTTGGCAGGGGTTGGTTTAACGGGTATAGTGAGGGGAGTCTTCTTGGGACCCTCCACCTCAGTGTGGGGCAGGTCCGTTTGGCAAGATGCCGTTCGAGAGCTGATCGGCTCTGTGGCTACGGAAACAGAATTTAGAGCTTTAGGTTTGGGTGGTGGGCTGGTGGCAGCAGGTTCTGCTCCAGCAGCAGCAGCAGGCTGGGCGACAGCAGCGGCATCCTTCTCATCGCCCTGTTCAGTCCTGAGCTGCTCCACCTGCTGCCGCAGACTCTGGCTCTCAGCCTCCTCACGACCTAGCCTGGCACGCAGCTGTTCCCGCTCTGTGTCAAACTCTGACAGCTGCTTTTCCATCTTGGCCTCCATCTGTTGGCTACGTTGCCGCTCGGTGCTCAGTTCCCCTTGCAGCCGGCCAGAGGTGCGACTCTCCTCGTCCAGGCGAGCCTGGAGCTCGTCAAATCGTTGCGACTCCTCCACCACCCGCGTGGCGAGCTGCTTGCACTCCCGCACCAGCATCATGACGATGTGCTTGTTCTTCTCGCGCTCGTCCTTCAGCTGCGCTGTCAGCTTACGGTGCTCCTGTTCCAGACTCTGGAGCTGCAGTTTCTCCATCTCCAGCTGTGAGAAAAAATACAGAGTCAGTGGAAAAGAGAACACATCCATAAAGAGTGCAGAAATAGTGGACACAGATCATCATATGGTGTATAGATATCTAAGTTGGGCTATGCAGACACACAGCCTCATCTAGTACTGAAATGATTAGTGAATTAAATGATTCAGTGATTTACAGAAAGTTAATTCAACAATTTTATTCATGTATTTTATTAGGTAAAAATGTAAAACATTAGCAGTTTCCAGCTTGTTAAATGTGAGGATTCTGTCATTTTTCAGTTTTAAATAATTGCAAATTTAATATAATTTATTTTCTGCATTTTCTGAAAATTATAGAATAAATAATTAATTGAAGAAAGACATACTGTATGACCACGAGAACTTGCAGCCGCAGCCTCAGCACTACATGAGTGAGCAAATACGAGGACACATACATCAGTTATCGGGTGTCAAGTTGTCTTCAGTTACGGAATGACTAAATAACTTATGATATGCATGTGACACGCTGACATCATCCATAACTTGCCCTCCCCTTTTTCAAATCACCACCCATACAGACTGTACATACTGTACATGCTCCTGAAGCTCAAATGTATGTGAAACATCCAATATCACTCACAGACATGTTCCTCATGCCACCTGTCTCGTCGTCACTCTCAATCTTAGCACGCTGGGCATCACATGCATGCTGAAAATATCTATCACCTGAACACCCACAGAAAAACTTTGGGTACAAACACAGTATTTCAGTTTAGTCTGTCATTTAGTGGTAGATAGAAGCTGCAGCTGTTTGCACCGTGGGGTAAAGCAACCAGCCGAATGTGAATATCATTTGTTAGTCACAAAGCTAAAACGAGCCGCAGCGATTTTTTTTTCAAGAAGAGCATAGACAAGTAAGATTATTCAAATAAGCCAGACGAGATAGCTCGATCAAACAGACAGGCGAGATAGATGGATAAGTGGATATTTATACAAATAGGCACTTTATTAATCCATGGGGTGGTTTGGGTCTAATTAATCTATTCAGAGAGACACTGTCTCCGCATATGGTTGAATTTCAATGACTTGTCAAAGCTCTGGACTCTATATCTGGAGCGTCACAGCTATTGTTAGTTCAGTGCTGGCTTCACAGAGGGTAACAAGGCTTAACCGGGCTCTCCACCCAATTGCCAGGACCCCATCACTCTAACAAGCCTCAAACAAAGGGTACGTCACCCCTCCACCCCCTGTCCCAAATGAGACTCCCTCCCTGCCACCCTCCCTGATGTCCTCCTCCACTTTCTCTCTTCCAAACCATCAGGGAGTGCATATCACCAGCCAGCTGATACTGAGGAGGTTTAGAAGCGAAGGGGGATGGCCAGTTGTTACTCAAAAGGAGGTGCTACGACTAGCTGCTAATTGGGTGTGGATTATATCTGTTGTAAGTCAGCCTAATGCCTCTGAAGAGCACATGCGGCATTGCTGTCAAGGTGGTGACACACTGGGCAGCGGAGATAGAAACCAGGCAGGATTATTCATTATATTCATGCGTTCAATTCAATTTAGTATAACGAATGACAATTAAGTACAGCAAACGCCACTTTCCATGACACTATGGACTAAATGCATTGTTGGAAAAGCTTTTGAATCATCTTTTTTTTTTTTTTTACAGCTGACAGTAAATGAGGGGAGAGATGGGAAGTGACAAAGGTCAAAAACTGGGGATGCCGCCTTAATCTTAAATGACCAGGTTGCCCCAAAAATCAAGTTGAATGAGCATGAAGACTCTTTTTCAGCATCACAACCATACAGTTCTACACATGATGCCTACATACAGTAGTAGTGAGATACCTTCCTCTATGGTGTAACTGCCACAGGGACGTTTCTGGGATCTGAATTAGCTCATTTTCAAGATTTAGACTCCATTAGGCCGCGTCCAGACTGACAATAGCTCACCAACAAAACACTGCAAAGGTCTATACTGGTGTGGACATGTTGCTGCAAGGACCGAACCAGGACGTCCAGTTTGAAGGCTTATCAAACACAAATATACCATACGGCATTTTATTTCTTTTGAGGCTGGATTTTACAACTCGTTCATGGCAGATTTTCTACTCCTTCTCAACACTTAACAAGCTATAAGCTACAAGCAGCAAGATATTCGTATACGTGGTTGGAGCCTTGCCGGATGACACGACGTGGGTGACCCTGCATTTTTGGGGTGTTTCTTTGAAGATGTCTGGTGTCAACACAGCGGTCTCATTAAAACTAATGAGGAACCTTAGTTTTCTTGATGCAAACAAACACCCTCTGAGACGATTTTCTTACTAAAATACAATTTAATCCAGAAGCAGTTACATCAGTGCAACTACCACCACGGCACAGAGTAAAATCTTAAAACTTGTCATCCATATGCATAAGCACATTCTGCTGCATCATCTACAGAGTGAAATAATAATGACATTAAAGTGGAGCTCCTTTTTGCGGAGATACCTCGGAGGCACCTCAGTTAGCAGCGACGCTCCCTGGACCCCGAGATCCCCCGCTGCTCCATGAAATATTTAAAATGGAGCTTACAAGTAGAATCTCTCTCCTAAAAGGTCTATCCTTACAGCTGCAAACCTGCAGCGCCAAGGTATCAGCTAGCAGAATAAAGCGGCCTGTTCAGCTGCTGTGGAGAATTGGAGATGACAGAAAGGAGGAAGTAGAAGGAGGAGGCCTGAAGACTATTTTAAGAAAAAAGGAATTTCAGCACCGGCGGTCGTGACCTTGCTTCCAAATTCAGCCTCACGACAAAACATCAACAAAACACTCGGGCAGCCACAAAAACTAACAAATACAGCGTTTCTTCATCGCTGTCGGGAGGGTTGGTGCTGTAGCGGAGGGATGGGGCTGGTTGGGGGCCTTTCCTCCAACTTCATGACTGATTCATAGAGGAGTAGAGGAGGGAGCGGGGGTGTCTTCATTATTCCCATAAACCGATTCAGAGTGTGTTACGTACAACTGCCTGCTTTCCTTCAGCTTGTCTGAGACCTCATGGATAATTCAACAGCTTACTCACAGGAGGATGACAAGAGTGGAAACGGATGGAGGGGATAAAGATAGCACGGACAATCCGGGTGAAATTCACTCTACCCAGCAACCAGAAGATCCCTCTGAGCACACTGAGCCTGTGTGTCTTTTAACAGTTTTGGTTTGTTGTCATTAGTCATTTTACAAGGTTCCAGCGAAACAATTTGTCCCCCGCCTGACGGGATCCCGCCCCCGCTGTTGACAGTTTACGTACAACCAAGCAATCAGCGGTGACATGGTGATTTATTCTGCGCTTAAGAAGGTTAACCGTTGTTTTGCGGTGGCTGCCTCTCCCTTTTTACGCATGTTTTCCGGGGTCAAATGAACCAAAAACCTCTCAAGGTCGAAGTCAACTTGCGGAGCTATGTTTCTGATCAGTGCTGACAGTGGTTACAGAGGACTGGTGGTCACACAGCTGGGTTTCCTTTTGAGGTTTTATAGGTCAAATCTGAGTCTTTCTCAACCAAACATCTGGGATTTGTGCTATGAAAACATACATCCCAGTGAGGTTTTCCACATCATCCTTGGGTATTTCCACATTAATACAGATAAATGTAAAAATGCTCTCATTTTTAACCTTTGATCCACAGTAGCTTATTGTTTTCAATTCCAAAATCCCAAAATGGCACTCTGTACTGTGAATTCTAACCAAATAAAAAGGTGTTGTATTGTGAAATAAATGTCAACTTCTCCAGTGATTTACTCTCTGCAGTTACTCAATTTTGTTTTTCTGTCACAAACAGAAAATAGATTTTCCTATTTTGTTGTCATTATAACATGTACTTGTAAAACTGGAGAGATCCCATTTGACAAGAAAATAGATGGTGAAAATGATTTAAAATTGTTCCTAAAATTATCATAGCCACAAATTTCATACTTAAAAGAGAACTGTTAAATCAGATGCCATGGTTTGGTAAATGTCTCGGTGCAGCTGGAAAAAAAAAGGCAAACATAAAAGATATGATGCACGGCTTTGTTTTCCTGTTTTATTTTATTTTTAAATCTGATTTCTTTCCCTTGTTTAAAGCACTTTAAGCATACAAATAAACTTCCCTTGCCTGTAACCTCATTACACACACAAAAACAAGTGTGAAACCTGTGACTGATACAGATACTCCTCAGATCCTGCCATGTTCATAAAAATATGACCTATGATGTAGCAGTTAGATTATTTCCATATCTCAGAATCTGTTATAGGCACTTCTCGGTTGTGTTTAAACACCTGTCCAAACTGCACCGTTCCTCTGAGTAACACTGATAGTAGTACTGACTGAAATGTGTTAATAGCAGCAAGTATTGTTTACTCATATCAGGATATCATATATGAATGACCTTGGTTTAAAAAAAAAAAAGCTGGTTTGCTCTGGTCTGAATCAGTGGACGAGTTGGTGAACTTGTCGGTTCGGTTTCTTTTCACACAGGAAAAAAAAAAATCCCAACGAATCAAAAAACATCACTCAAAAGCCACATGAGAACATTCAATCCTCTCATTGGTTAGTTGTGTCTGAGGCGGGAGTGGAAACATAAACACAAAAAGTCCTGAGGAAGCTCCTATCTACCCAAATGTTGCGCTAGTCCAGGTTAGATCTCGATTCGTTCTCCTGCTAGCTGCTAGCAACTGTTGATTTCACTCATCCGCATCCCAGCATGCAAAGCGCACCTGGCTCCAAGTTGCAGCGTATACACCGGACCGAGACCACCTCCTCCAAAGAGTCTCTGCGTGGTCGGTTTTGAGCCTCAACAAATCGTACCAATTCAGTCCAATTCAACCAGTCTAAAGAAGGCAGCTTTGAAAACGCCCTTAAGCTATATTTTGGATTTTAAATGAAATTAAAAACATGTCTACACTCCTCATACTGAGTTAACAAAAAGATTTTGGCACTGGTAGCGTAACACAGATGCCATATTGTCTGCAGCACTGAAAACCTTCAAATGAGTGCTACTAAAAGTACCACGATAAAAGGTAATCAGGCCAGAACACACTGAAATTAAAACTGATATATTGTACATTCACATTTCATGAACGGAGACACACACACACACGCACGTACACTAACCACAGCTCCAAAATCTATTTAACCAGCTTTCCTGTCAAAACAGCCAACTCCTACCTCTCCCTTCCTTCCTTCTTCCATCCCTCCTCCTCATCTGTGTGTGTGTGTGTGGTTAAAAGGTTCCATTTGGCTCAAAACTATATCATCTCTGTTATTATTACAGAGTTCAGGGACAGGACACACACATACACACACACACACACAGTATTTTCACTATTATTCACCCATAGCCATTCTACCAGCCTCTCATCCAAACACTTCCACATCACTTTCACACATCCATATTTCCTGACACAGAGACGACGGAGAGAGAAAATGGGACAGGGCCATGGCTAACATCTGGCTGCCCGGTTAATCAGAGCCACATAATCCTAAAGAGACCTAGGACAAACACACACTCGTAAACACACACAGTCAACCATCAAAAATAGAAATGACGAACCAGAAAATAAGAATTAAGCTCACACACACACACAACATACACACACACACACACACACTGGCATTCCTATCTCCCACATTCATACAGTATCAAACCCATGCATACACCAAAAACATTAATACACACAGACAAGCGTACAATTTTCCCTTTCCCACATCCTCCTGCGGAGAATTCCAGCCACAGAGATTTGAGTCGTGTGTACATGAACAGAATCTGTGGTCAAACAGAAGAAACCTCTTCCACATCTGCTGATGTAAACACTGCACGTCTTACTCTTATTTACCTTCATTTAATCCGACTACTGACTCACAGCAATTAAACTGAAGCTCTATAAACACGAGGTCATAAATGATGCACTTTGTAAAAATGTAATTGATTAGTTTGGTGATTCCTTGATTTTTAATGTAGCAATCAGGCTAAAATTAAACTAATAACTATATTAATTCCTGCCAGCCTCAGCTGCACTTCCATATTAATGCTAACGGTAACATGCTAACCAGTATGGAATTAATGTTAATAGGCAAAGTATGTCAGAGGTCATAATGATCGGCACCTTTGGCCTTTTGTTTTTCCCAACTGGACTGTTTTTGAGTGCTATGCAAGAATATAAATGACCTTAACTTTCAGTGTATTGACTGATCAGAGAGACTTATTCTCTGACATGAAGGGTAGAAGATTATGACAGAATTATCATTTTTGGGTTGAAGCGATCCAGTGAAGTAGAGCTGCGACGACTAGTCGATTAACTGATGACAGAATGATGAATCTGCAACTATTTTGATAATCAAATAATCGTTTTAGTCATTGTTTAAGACGTCAAAATGCAACACATTTATTGGTTTCAGCTTCTCATATGTGATGATTTAATGCTTTCTTTGTCATACATGACAGCAAACCCATTATCTTTGGGCTTGAGACTGTTAGTTGAACAAAAAAAACGATATATGAGGATGCTACCTTTGACTTTGGGAAATTTTTTTGCCATTATCTGATAATTTATAGATAACGACTAATTGAGAAAATAATCAGCAGATTAATTGGTAGTGAAAATAATCACTAGTCGTAGCCCTACAATAGCTTACTTAACAATAGTTTAGTTTAAATTCAGTTTGTGAGGACAACTGTAGGAACTCCCCCTCGTCTCCCTCCTCTCCCTCCAGCCCCCCCCCCCGGGGTCTTACCCTCTTCTGGCGGCTCTCGGCGGCAGCCAGCTGGGCTGACATGCGTTCCTGCATCTTCCTGCAGTGGGCCATGACGGCCTCCAGGACAGATATGGGGCTGGAGCCCAGGGGCCGCCGTTCCTTGTCTCCTCCGGGGACCCCGCACTCAAAGTCCCTCTGAAGCGCCAGGAAGGGGTCAGTCAGGGTGTAGTGGCCATAACGCTCCTGAAGAAACACTTCCTTCCTTTGAGCCTGAAGAGAGAAGAGGAGGGGAGAAAACGTTATTTAACTTGTTCACATTTAAGATCAAAAGCGGTGATTTCGACTCCGTCCTGACCTCATTTGGATCATGAATAGGAAAATGCGTATCGCCACATTGAACTGGCGTGTTGCAGGCTTTATACACTTTATACAATCTGAAATTGGGATCAATTCTTTATCACAATCGCTGATATTTTCTAGATATGTTTCAGAATGTGCTCATCAGTAATCTGGAAGCTTCTGTATGTAGTTGTGCATCAACAACCAATACTGAATATGTGATAGGACAGCTGCAGTCATTTAGGACACGCTGCCATCAAACAACAGATAATGAAAGAGGGGATGATTCATATTCATGATGATGATTAAGCGCCTCAGCATCCAGCCACTGCCTCACCCTCAGGCCTCAACTTCCTCCCCAGCTCTGTGGCTCAGGAAGAAGTCCAGTCCATCAGGCCATGTTGTTGGCCCCTAACCTCACCACTACCACCACCACTACCACCGCTGCCGCCGCCACTCGCCCCTGACCACTGTGAGCCCGCCTGCCTGACTCCACAACCACTCAGCACTGCAGCAAGCACGGCTGCTCTCAGGTTACACAGACAGATGGACATGGGAGATGGAGTCCTCTGAGCCGGTCAGAGGTGAGAGCAGGAGGATAACGTTGATCTGATATTACAGCCAGCCCAGGTATCACAGTATCACACTAGGCTTAAACCGAACACCTGCCCAACGTCGAACAAAGAATAAATGAAACTAGCTGAGCCTGGATTGACTGCAAAGCTCCACCAGAAGAGACGCATTCTTCAGCAGAACAGCTGCAGCCTCTAATGTTTATCATTCATCTTCCAGCTTTGACTTCCACAAGAATGTAAATAGAGTATGTTGTCTGTTTAACAGATGAATCGGAAGCCTGAGATGGCAGAATTTTTCAAACAGCATACGGCTCAACAAACAAAAACAAAGAAAACAGTACTTGTCAATTAATGTTTTCACAGCCAAATCTGCCAGTAACTTTTTGAAATATCCTGCTGATCACAGGGGCCAAAATTCTGAACCTTACGTCCTGGTCTATTTTCACACAATGTCAAGATGAACCAGTCAAAGACAACTCCGTGTCAAACTGGTTGTTGACCTGGCTGTACACAAAGTCACAACACTACACTTTTACTCATGTTTCTGGGCTGACTGGATGTTTACTATTGAGTGAAAGTTTACATCATTGTCATGTGACACACAGCAGGTGTGACACCACCACCGAGAAAAAAAACATGACACAGATAGACAGACTGAAAAAGATGGGCAAGTTGAGCATTAAAACACTGTATCAAGGTTTACAGTATGTTTGTTCACTATTGCAATTATTCTGCTTTTTAAATTATGCACTATTATGTAGGGCTGTAATGTAGCTGGTCGATTGGTTGATTAGTTGGTCGATATGCTCTCGTCCGACTAAATTCTCATTGGTTGAATAATCTCCGTGTTATTTTCATAAGGAGAAAAGTGCTACATCAACAGCTTTCCAGGATTAATCCATTATTTCCTGTGGCGGGGGGGACAGACTAACAAATTACCTGTGAAAATGGGGGTGTATTCAAAACACCCCCGTTGTTTTCACAACTTTGAACTCGCCCAACCTAATGGAGACTGCTGGGTCTAACTGTACTCAACGTTTACTGAATCTGTGTTTCTCCAGAATGACACAACCAGAACCCCCACCAGGCCAAAAAAATATTTTTTAATAATTAATATCAGTTCATTCGGAAATTGACAGCGTTTGGGAGTCTCTGTGCAGCGCTGTTCCGGTACGTGAGTCAACCTCTGTCGTTGCCTGGGAAACCACTGGTCGCGTGGCTCCGTTAAGGAGTATGTTTACGTAGCGAGTGGGGAAAGAGCGAGAACAAGGGAAGTTACGGTGGATGTGAGCGGGGCAGAGGAAAAGGTTAGTAGTAAGTTGTCAGTCTGGCAGTAAATGTACAGTACAGACTACAGTGTGTCAGTTCATAAATGCTAAAAAGTCACGTCGGTTGTTTCCCCAAACGCTGGAAAAGTGACGGGGGTTAGCTCCAAAGTTAGCAACAATGGGTTAGCATAACCCCCCACCCGGTTGACTACAGTCCTACTATTATGATGTACTATTTATTAGACACCTCTCTTAATAGACGAGTTATAATGTCAATCCTGCCCTGAATATGCCTTATTTTTATTGTTTATTAGCATCTCCACTGGTTGTTACTATGGTGATAACTCTCTTCATTTGATCCATGTTAAGAAAAATTGTGTATTATCGACACCTTCATACTCTACATACAGTGCAGTTACAGAAATTATTTTCAGGTCCATATCACTGCTTCTTAAAATCTTCTTTACTTGATAAAATAATAATTGATGGCAAAAGTTGCATGTTAATTATTTTGCCCTTCCTATGAAGGCATCACATGTTATTTTGATACCACAATTACACTCCCTGCCTGCATGCCACTTCTGGATAGGTGCTCACCTTCTATAGCTGAAGGGATTGTTACATCAGGATTAGTAAGTGGGGATAAAGCTGCTGTAAAGTCCCGTGTTATCCCAACAGCTGCCCTAAGCAGAAGCTGGCATTGTTTGTTCCTGAATATACTTCAACAACATTAGCCTTGTCAAACCTGCTCTTAATCATTCTGACCACAGCCAGATGACCATTCACAGTAATCCACCGGTCAAATAATACCTGACCAAAACCCACTTGGCTGCAGTACAGCTGCTGCACAGGATGAAACCCTGCTGACCATAAGTGGTGGTGAGAGAGCTTAATGACTCCGAAAAACCTCCAGATACGAATTACACACAAAACGGAAGAGCAGATCCTGAGAAGATGATACTTTTGTGCTTTTCGTTTTGCTTTTCTACGGCAGATTTGCACAAGAAAAAGAAAAACTGCAACGGTCGGTTAACAGCTGATGAAGTAAATCTAACATATGTGGATTTTAATTCATGTCGACGCTGCTGCTCTTTGTCCTTTATGTAAGTTTGTTGTCAAACTCTTAACATGTGCTAGAGAGCAGAAATGTTCATCATTAACTGAACTGTACAGACTGACATCAATATAAGATAACGCCATAAAACAATGTGGCCTTAAAGGGTTGCTCCACTGAATCAACAAGATCAAGATCAATTTACCCGTCATGGTTAGTACCACTCAGCCTGTGAAACTGTTGTAATATCTTCTGCTGGAGGAAAATTACTGAGAAAATGGCATCATCAGGGTCATCTCAGTTTGGACTTGAAGGCTACGAGTTTATACAAGAAAACCTTGGTTACAAATCGAAGGTGTGCAGTTTGAAAGACGTGGATTCATCAGGCAGGGAGGGTCCAGCTGTTTGAAGGATTCTCTGAGCTGCAGAGGTGAAACGACGACCATCTGCGCTAAAATCCTAAGACAATAATGAACTTTTATAAAGTAAAACATTAGCCTTCAGGAAAAAAAGAGCAGAGTCGCTATTTCAAACAACAAATGCCATATTTAATGTTTAATATTGTATTGATATTTAAAGAATGTGGATCATGTTTACACCATCAGTGACTGACTCATTTACTCACTTTAAGTGTGTCAAGATCTGAGTGGTTTACCAGCTCTGATAAACTATTTCCAGGGGAAAACCCTGACTGAGCACTTAAAGTCAGGACATCTTGATCTCTGCTGCTTTCATTTTTACAATTTTTTAAATTTGTCTCTCATGA
Source organism: Thunnus thynnus (assembly GCF_963924715.1). NCBI lineage: Eukaryota > Metazoa > Chordata > Actinopteri > Scombriformes > Scombridae > Thunnus > Thunnus thynnus. Next base: position 30,221,282 of record NC_089521.1, read on the forward strand.
GTCCCCTGAATTAATAGAGGTGCAATATTGAAACGATGGAGAACTCTTTTAATTGCTAGTTGACAAACTGATTTCCAACACAGATTTTAACCATACAGGATTAGCATTTATATTTGTTATCCTAAGTCTTACAATGTTTTGCAGTGAACAATGTTGTCCTCTGGAATAAAGTCTGGATGTGTCCTTTAAGAACAGAGTGAAACTGAAACCTTGATGCTCATGAGAGTCAAAAGCATTGACAACAAAATAGGCATAGGGACAAGAAATGACAAAATATTACTTGTATGTTACCAAAATCAAGTGTTATTTGCTCATATGTGCTAAAGCTAACTGCACAGTACACTGCATAGAGTATGTAATCTGCATTTTGTATGTAAAATTCAATCTATTGTAAAGGTAAATTAATCCATCGGAACAGGTTGATGTTCTGTTGATGAAGGTTGGTGAGGGAGGAATGTTCAAGAACGGGGCGAGAGACATTTAGATTAAACGTGGAGGCGAGAGAGAGAGAGACGAAGAGCCGGAGTGCGAGAGACAGAAGAACAGACAGCAGAGACGCCGAGGATCAAACGGCAGGAAGGTGTTGCAAGATGCTTTGCCAAAGAAGGAGATGGAGTTTGGAGTTAAACAGTACGAATACACACACACACACTTAAGAGTGCAGAGCGTGAAGATTGATGGTGAATCCTGAGAGGACTGAGGCAGCTCTTCATGGTGATGGCTGACTGTGAGCAAGCCAATATAAACACACCACAGAGGAAAGGTGTGCATGTGTGTGTGTGTGTGTGTGTGTGAAAGAGAGACAAACAGAAACAATATAAAAAAAGAGAGAAAACTATTCAGAAGATGTGGATGAAAAAAAGTGAAGGTCTGTAGAGAAGAGGGGGGGATTAAACTGAGGTGAATCCCCAAATATCTCTCTCGCTTCCTCTACAAAACACACACACACACTTTTCTCTCTGTAGTGTGTTTACATTGGCCTGTTCTCCATCTCTGCTCACAGTCAAGCATGAAACATTACAAACGTCACTGAACCGGCGCTCGAATTACACTGCAGGTTTCAGGGTAGGGTCTGTTGTCATATATGTATGATAGCTTACATTCATATGGCTGAAATACAGCATTTAATATAAAGTTCAAAGTTTATTCCACGGTCAGACCTGTGTTTTGAAGGTGATAAACTAAAGTCAGTCTGAACCACAGACGGCTTCAGGAGGAAGAGGGAGGGAAAGAGAGACTTCACTTTGTAATACTTACAAAGTTAAAGATTTAAACAACGCTAGGTCAAAACCCCGTGTATGAAACACTAGAGGGCTTTTAATTTGCACGTCGCCTGGTTACCATCAGACATGGACATCGCAGCATTGTTAAGATGTTTGTTTTTATGTAAGTTTATTTATTTGTATAGCACCGTAACACTGCACTGAACTATATCAGTAGTTGTTGCCTGCTCTGATTTGTCATTTAATTTTACCACTAACTCAACATCAGCAACTAAATCATCCCTTAAATTAACATTTTAAATCAACAACATGACTATTGTTGTGGTTTGATTCACTTTGATTCACTCTCACTGCTCTCATCGTGTCGTTTTTGGGCTGTTTTCAATTTAAAAAATTCCTAAAAAGAGCATCTGATGGCAGGATGACAGTTAGCGAGTAGCATGTGAAGCAGCTACAGAGCCAGATATTTCCCTCAGGATCTGGTGGACAGCAAAACCCCTGAGCTAAAAAGGAGAGTGAAAATATTAGACTTACATTCATGAGATGACCATAAACAAAACTCCAAATGAATAATAATGTTTCTGTATCTGTGTAAACAGGCAAGTGTTTACTGCCAAAAAAAAGGAGTTATTACAGATTAAACACTGAGTTTAATAGAGAGATTAGTCAGATCTGAACCTTAGATATGCTGCAGCAGTGAAGTCACGGCCTGAACTGTGCTGGGGGATGGTGGGGGGGTGGTGATAGGGGGGGGGGGATCCTCTGAAAGGCTCCAGAGTAAATAATTGGGAGCGATGCAATGCCATCTTTAAACTGCCTTTCACCTCCCGGGATCATCCAGTAAATATTTACACAGAAACAGTGACCATTACAGCTCTCAGTCAGCCAGCTGCTGCTCTTCACCTCCACGTTAGGACCATTACTTATTACAGGTTTTTGGTTGTTGGATTGTTTTCCAGGGTAAGTAAGAGAAAAAAAAACACTTAAAATGCCAGTACTCATCATTCAGATTCAGTTTTCTAAATCCTACTGTCCTAACTTGTCACCCTCGTTCTTCTTTCTGACATAAAGTCATGTATTTTATTGTTTATTTATCATTCAGTGTTTCACCGTGTCAAATAAACTCATCTGCCTCCTTAGATATGCTTCTATCTCTCCTGAGAACATTTATTTTTCTTGCTCCTCCTTCTTATGTCATGCTTACGTGGAAAACACTGAAAAAATGTAAACGCACTGAGCCGTTAAAGTCATCGTAGCATCCAGAAAAACCAGAGCACAAGTGAACTTTTCCCCTCGTTCGGCTCTGCATGTTTCTCTTCCTGTTCGGAGCTGTTGTGGAAAGGTTCATCAATATTTCCTGGTTGGGAGGCTCAGGGTCATGGGTCACCCTATTACACGCCTCTCTAGCGTCCGGGTTTGTGCCGCTGGAGCTAAATCCTTTGAGACCTCATCAGCTGTCAAACACTGAGCTCCCCTGAGGCTCTATTGATCCCATAGATCCACTGGTTGTCATTAGGGGAAGCCACAGTATACACTGTAGGGTTTGACCAGTATAGGTTTTGTAGGGTGATACTATTGTTAGTTTTGTTAATGAAAACTATGACTGAATATGTTTGTGAATGACCTTTTTTTCCATGACTAACATGAGAAGATGATGAGACGGGACTTATATTGTGGAAACTCAGTTGTTGAATCGTGTTTGTTCAAACTAAACATGCAAATCTGAACATGTTCCATGTCTGGATGTATTTCCTTGAACTGATACTATCAGACCAGACACTTTCTACAAAGCTGCATTCTTAATCATTCAACCTGTGTTTTTCCATCAGATGATCAGATAAAATCTTATGTGAAATAAGTTTGACTAAAATAACAAAAATTATTAGTTTTCGCTTGACTAGACTGACTGAAATGACAATTTTTTTTTTTAAATTGAAGCTTCCACAGAAAAACATATTACTTTTAATTGGTTTCTTTATACTTAAATGTTCTTATTGTGCTCATTTTTCAACACAGGAGACAGTTTTCTCAGTGACCTCTGAGCGTATTCCATCTGCTTCTGACGACTGTGAAAGTCAAGAAAACAAAAAAATACTAAAAAGGACCTTGAGATTTTTTTGTCAAACTATCGCTCCTCAAAAATCCATTAAGTAAAATATATGACTTTAAAAATGTGTAAATTCATCATAAAACTCATGAATTCCCTGAAATATTAGTAATAAATTGAGCACAAACGATCCAGATTCCAGATTTTGCTTCTGAAACAGCTTTTTTAAAAAGGGGGAAAAACAAAAACAGCAGCATGACGTGACTTGAGCTTTTTATTTATTTGCCACTATTGCTGTTACTGTCCTTTGTCACTCCAGTGTTAATGTTCCAGATGAGCAGCAACTCCATCACGTTTGTTCCTGGCTGGAAAATCCAAGCTAGCCTCTTGAGTCCTTCCTTTGTCTGTACAGCACATCCTGTATGTACTATAGGCGTTAAATGATACAATGCTAGGCAGCAATTTACACCATTTCAAGGCATGACAACACAATCACTATTAAATCGAAGAAAACTCTGAGGACACATTTCATCGGCTGAGATATTTCTAATGTCTCAGTTACATGGCTTGAAGCCAACTGGCACCTCCTGAATTCACTGTTTAATAAGGTTTAAACAAGATGTTTACCTGTCCTGTTTGGAGGAGGTAATGTCAGTGTATTTACAAAAAGAGCAACAGTAACTCTATAGTATTTACAAGTGCAGCAGTGGTGGAGAGCTCTGAGTGAGACCTCAGTATTATTAGCATCAACCTTTACAGGCATGCTGCACTCAGTGGGTGAGAGGGTTCAGGGAGCACAGCCAAAAACAGAGAGGCATCGCTGGAAGAGGAGATGGAGCAAAAGTGGAAGACAGATGAGAGAAGAGGAGAAATGACAATTGCTGCGAGGAAGGACGGCCGACAACGAGTAAAATCAGACAGAAGAGAGCGATAAAGAGGAGGAAAGAGAGAGAGCGGTGAAGCAGAAGAAAGCCTGACAATTAAGGCAAAAGAAAGGAGCAAGAGGTAGAGGGGGTACTCTAAACTTTACATGGTAGAGAAAATTGGAGAAAAGAGCAGCATGTATTCAAGTGTCTCATTTAACTCTATTCATGGCCGTGCGAATGTCATGTCTGTGGCCAGCAGCCAAAAATCACCCTGAAAAAACAGGAGCTGTTCATGTGCGTAGAAATGCACAAGCAAACATCGGATCCTAAGAGCCTGAGGGTGCTTGATTCAAGTGTCTGATGCTTGAGATGCTGCTGGGTTCACTGACCAGCAGCAGAACAAGAGGACAAAAGAGACCAGCAGAGGCAGCTACCTGCTACTCGCTCACTGACTAAAAGGTGTTCACAGTCTTGGATGTCTTCGCTTACGTGACTGAAAGTTAAAATAATTAAGAAATAGGGTGAGAAAAATAAGCTTCCTCCTAGTGTAGTGTTCAAAAACGTTGTAATGTGATCTGCACTCAGTCTAATAGAGGTCCTGATCCTGACAGACACTCTTGGATGGATGGATGGATGGATGGATGAATAACACCTTGACATCACTCCCCAGCTTCTGTCTGCCAGCTGCAGTGGTTCAAGGATCAGACACATTTCTATCCAGTAGTGTAAGAAAAGTACAGCAGCTTAACTTTGTGACACTGGTACAACACTGTCTGTAAGTGCAAAGTCAAAAGCAACTAATCAATCTAATATGAATCTAAAGCAAGCCGACTTACAAGCACTTGTAGATACTGTATGTATAGAGAGATACTGGCACTGGGTGTTTACATGGTTCAAAAAGTAAATTTAACAAACTTTAAGGTTTAAACTAGTGCTGATGTGAATAATAGTTTAGTAGTTTGCCATAAAAGTGACGATCTGCTGCTTTTCTCTGTTTTATATCATTGTAAATGAAATGTTTTGGGGTTTTGGATAAAACAAGAAATCTTGAGAGGTCACCTTGTACTCTAGGAACCTGATGATGATGATGATGATGATGGTGGTGGTGGTGGTGGGGCTATTTGACATTTTATAAATAATTCAGTATTTCAGAGAATAAACAATAGATTAATAATAATAGAAATAATCATTGTTTACAGCCACTGCAGCCTTAGTTTAAGGTCAAAATAACAACAGAAATCAATAGATATGTAGCTGGATGCTGATTAATGTAATAATAATGGACGCACACTCTACTAATGACCCAGTTCTGTTTTAATGTAAGAGCGAACAAATGTTACAGCAAGTTGAGAGAGATGACCTCAAGAAACTGTGCTGAAAACATTTTTAGAGCTGAAACGATTAACCGATTAGTCGATTGACAAAAAATTAATCTGCAATTATTTTAATAACATTTGCTCACTGTAGCTTCTCAAACGTGAGGATTTGAAGCTTTTCTGTGTCATACGTGGTAGTTAACTGAATTTCTTTGTATTTTCAACTGTTGATCGGACAAAACGAGATATTTCAAGACGTCGCCATGGTATCCTAGAAATTATAACCTGTATTTTTCACTATTTTCTGCTCTTAAATTGAGAAAATAATGAGCAGATTAATTGTTAGTTGCTGCCCTAAACATTTTAATAGATTTAAGGGGATACATTTTGCATATAGACCTTATTTTTATTCTGTTAAACAACCCGTGAATGTCTTGTTACATTAAACGTTTTGTCACTTTGAGCGCAGTCCAGCAGCACCATAAAGCAACATACTGTGCAGACAGCATCACTGAATATGATGGAAATGTATTGAATAAACAAAGAGCTCAGTGAGGTATAGTCACAGCTGCGGAAACCTAAAGTGGTTTATCGTGCAAATAGACGTAAGTGGTGCCGGTTTCCTACTGGGGGGGGGCATTTAATCAACGCTTCCTGTCAGCCGTGCGGTGCTGCTGCTGGTTACGCGTGTGCCGTGGCTCGCCGGGATGATGATGCTCACGTCAATATATCGACCTCTCTCCCTCTCTCCTGGTTCTTGTTTCAGTCACACAGGGTCGGGTCAGTGTGGCGCAGTTGTCAGCTGCATCATCCTCTTCAGTCCATCCCCTCTCTCTCTCTAGCTTCAAGCTTCAAGCAGATCTTATCTTTGTCATTTTTATTGTGATTTGTTGTGACTGATGTGGTGTGAGACAGCAGGGCTCAGCGTCTCGCTCAAGGACACTTTGCACTTGAACATTCACTCAAGTGTTATCGTTCCATTTAATCTGTGTGTTTTGTTTTGTTTGAGAGTCTGTACTTGTTCTATAAAAGGTAATTTTAGGTTGATGGGTGTTATTTTCTTAATTCTTGTAGAACATGGCTGTTGTGACATCCTTTGACTCTGTTACTGTGATTACAGACTGTAAGAATACACTTGATTGACCATTTTAAGAATAAAGGCACAGTATAATGTGCTCTAAAAAAAAAAAACTGAATCCCCATGACGACGCGCTAACAACAACAGTCACTTCCTGGTAGACGACTGGCAGTTGATTTGAATTTCGGAGATATGTGAAATCAGCAAACTCGTTTATTTCTGTTGTCATTTTCAGCCGTAACTGTAACATTTAAATATATGTAGTTAAACACAGCAGTCCGACCTATCTGATGTTTCTGCTGTGCTTATTTGCTTTGCTGGTGTCTTTGATAAACCAAATCTACCCAACAGCAACATCTCACCACCAGTAAGACTAACTGGTGGGAAGCCACTTTACCACTGCTTTACTCATTTATACTTAATTATGCTTACTTTTTAATTACTTTTACTACTTACTGCTTATACTTCTTTACATACACTTCTTTGTTTACTTCTTTACTTACTTAAACTGACATTTATTTTTGTACGTGACACATGGGGTTTTCCACCCAGAAGTTATTTTAAACAAACATTGTGATTAGTTCTATATATATATATATTGAGACAGACATTTTTGCTTGTGCTTTGGTCTATTTCTTCCAGGCTCATACTGTGGGTTGAATAAGAGATAAGATTCATGTCACAGTTTCGTTTGGCACTGAAAAGGACTATTAATTGACTGGATTTGAAAAACTGATGATTAGTGTATGGAAGCTCAAAAGAGTGCAATATTTAGAGAAAAAAAAATAGACATTATGAAACAAGAAATATTTAATAAAAAATAGACATTATGTGTGTGTATATGTATATATATATTCTAAGTTAAGTTCCTGAACTCCTAAAAAGGTTCCTGGAAAAGGTCCTGTGGTGGAAGATACCTAGTGTACTCTCTTTTTTCTTGTGCTGAATTTATAGACTTCCACTGTGCCTTGAGACTCCTCTCATACACTCGCAAGCACAAATCTGAGCCATCATGACCAGACTAAGAAGAAATTTCAGGGTACAAATGTGAGAAATTACACCTCAGACTCTGCGGCTCCTTTCCATGACAACCTGAATTATATTCCACCCTTGAGCTTTCTCATTTACTCCAATCTTGATTTGGTTTTCTAGGTCAAAGCCGCGATGAGCTAACAAACAGCAAGGAGCCGAGTTTGGCTGGGGATGTGGGAGGGTGGGGGGGTGATCTTGTTGGATCCATTTCTGGTCTCTGGAGATGAAGAAGCCTCCAAAATATTGGAGGACTCTCTGAGTGTGTCTCTGGTTGTCAGCAGGGGGTGAATAGTCCCTCAGGATGCACTGACCCTGGGGAAGATGGCAGAAATCCTGAGGCCCATCTGTCATACATACACATGCACACAAACCAATTAATCTGTCTTCGCTTCAACGCGCATCTCCCCAAATTATCAGCCAATGAGCTGTGATTTGGCGGTGACATTTAAATCCAATAAACTGTGGAACATTAAACAAACCTCGGCCATTTAGGATAGAAAAGGTCTCATAAAAGCTGAAGCTAAAGGTCATGTGTGGTCATGTACTTGTATGATTACAATTTACGACTTATCTGTCAATTATTTTCTGGTTATTTGATCAATTGTTCGGTCTATAACACACCGGAAAATAGCGAAAAATGCCAATCACAATTTCCCAGATCCCAACGTAACAGCTTCTAGGTCCTTGTTTTGTCCACCCAACATTTCAAGTTGTCTAAACCCTTTTAATTTCCTTGTTGCTGAAAGGTGCTGTACAAATAAACTTGCTTTGCCTTGAAAACCCAAAGATATTCAAGACGACGGACATTTTGGCTGCATAAACGATGAACGACTAATCAAATATCAAAATGTTGTCCATTCATTTTCTTTCATCTCTCTTTACTAAATACCAACGGCACAGAGGAATAAAATATATTAGACCTTGGATACACACAAAATACTGTTAAATAGGATCACTTCATTGTTGGTTTGGCTCTGCAGATTTGTTGCCAATAAGAAAAATATAAAACATTGTCAGCCGTATCATTAAGGCCCTGTCATGAAAAGGAGCCCTGATTCAAAGTCTAGTTTAAAATATGTGTTTAATCAGATTACCATTGCAAACTATGCAATATTCCTGCATAGGACTATTGTACACTTGCACAGAATGTGGTTGGGGAGGCGGCACAATACATTATCATAATATATTTCCTCTAAAACCAACATATTATAGTATAATAACAGTGAATGATTGCCCAATTCTACTTTGCTTATACTAAAATACTGTAGTATTTCGGTATTTTAGTGTGTGAATATAGTAAAATACATATTTTTTATGTTTACAGATATTATTCCTAGAGTTTTTAACATTCTGTACATATATGATAACGGTGGTGGATAATATGTAGGTGCAAAGAGCTTTGAGAGGCATCCTTTACATTCAAAATCACACCACATCAATCAGTATGCAGGGCGATGGCGGTCGGCGGTTACTGTAACACTGAAGCAGATATCTATCCCTGCAGTGAGAGAGAGAGAGAAAGACCATCTGACACCCGATGACCTGCAATCACAAGGGATTTCACTTTGCTGGAGGGATCAATATGTGCAAAAAAAAATGAGATTTGACAGAGAAACAGATGACATGGTGTGAGTGTGAGCTACGGAAAGGGGGCGGTGGAGTAGTAGACTATAAATTAGATGGGAGATAAAAGGGAAGTATAGAGGTTTAGAGGGAGAAAGAGCAGGAAAGGAGGAATAAGCCTGAGAGACTCTGACAGAGAGATGGATGGAGGGAAAGAAAGAGTAAAGGAGGATGAAAGGGAAAGATGAGAAAGAGCAAGAACCAGCAGAACAGGCGATTACTGCCTCCTCTGCCTGTCCACACATACAGCTATGATGACCCCTCAGAGTTATGTAATGTGTTGACGGTTTAAAGTGTCACTGAGCCTGAACTGCATCATCTTTTTATCACCAAAAACTCATCCAAAACAAAGATCATGTTTCATTTTACCTTCTCGAGTAGGCAACGGTCTAACGGTTAAAGCTAGGAATCTCTGGCTGGAGAGCAACAACTGCACTTCTTTCCCTTAAAGGAAATCCTTCTTGTGATTTCCTGTTATTTTTATACAGTTATGATGTCAGATATTCATATTAAACGTGGTCAAAAGTCCAAAATTTTTAGGTGAACGTACATAAAAATGCTCCCTGCAAGTCAAAAGCCAGGGTTTCAACCTGCTCTGAACGCTTCATTTGCAATATCACCTCTACTTCCTCCTCAAGATTGACATCAGATTGTTCTCACATGCCCACAAACAGCAGTCTGCTCTATATCCTTTGTTGCTAAGGTAGTTCCATTCGTTGTTTGTGTTGTCCACTCGCATATTTCAGATCAGATTCACCAGCTCCAACATGTACAAACATGTTTGATTAGTAAGAAGTGAAATCCTAATGCCTTTGTTTTTTTTTATATGGCCTCCTGAGCCACCAGAAGTCTAACAGAGGAAGTTTGTGGGAGCTAACCAATCAGAACAGAGCGGGCTCATCGGTCGGCGGTCCTTAAAGAGACAGGAGCTAAAACGGCCTGTTTCAGACAGAGGCTGAACTGAAGGGCTGCATAAGATAAACTGTAGAACTGTAAATCATGCAAAGATATTCCAGTAGAGCCCCAGAATATAAACATAGAGCTGGAAATTGGTGTAATACTACCATGGAAGTGACCGTGAGCTGGGGATTGAAGAACAGAACAAAAGGCAACGTATGACATAAATTAAGTTGTTCTCAAGATTTTAAATTAGATCAGAGGTGTAGCAGTGATGAACGTTCTGTTCTGTTATTGTAGGTGTCTCTGAAATCACTTCCTGTTTGCTATGTGGCTGCTATAAATACAGCCTAAGTTTAGAGATACATAAGACATGTCAAAAACTAAAAAAATAATTAAGGTGTGTATCGCTGCAACAAATATGGAGGTGTGAGGTTCCTTAAGAGCACAATTGGCACCTGCAGCTATGCTTGTGTTGCATAACTAAAATCACTGGAGCTGCCACATTGTTTATCTGATCTGCTAAAAAAAAAACATAACAACAAAATGACTAAAAGCACATTTAGATTAACTTAACATTCAGATAAGTTATGTACTCAAAATCATCCCCTTGATTGATAGATTAACTGTATAGTCTATGAATTGCCAGAAAATAATGACAAATTGCCTGTTATAATTTCCCCACAGCTCAGGGACCAACCGACCAACAGTCCAAAACACAAAGATATTCAGTTTACTATCATATATGACAAAGAAAAGAGGCAAATCTTCACATTTGAGAAATTAGAACCAGAAAACATTGGGAGTTTTTTTAATTGATGGACTCCCAAAGAAAAAAAAAGTCATTTTTGGGGAAACAGATTAGTGTATAAATGGTACTTGGGTGTAACACTTTAGTTTTAAAACTGCTGGCAGGAATTCAGCCTCAAGACGCCTCAAGAGAAAGACTTTGGATGATCCCTGCTAAGTTAAGTATACCTACATCTGGGAATCATAGAAATGTAGCCAAAGATTTGAATAAACACGGCAGCATAATAATGATTGATTTCCCCCTCATACCGGTGGTCGTACTGTACCTACTGAATGGTTGGTTGCTTGTGACATCAAACTATTTATCTTGATCGGCCTCAGTGGGAGTAATTCCAAAATCCATCGTTCATTTATCGCTCTCGCTGTCTCTCTGTGGCTGGTTCATGCAGGGGGGAGAGCAGGGAGGGGGTTGGTCGACATGTTGCCCGGGGCGTCGGTGCTGTCAGCAGAGGCAGACACCGCCATTACGCTCAGTGAGGAACCAGGCCGTTCTTATATAACCAACCCAGCAGTGGTTAGCTCCTGGTGCTTCTCTGTTGTAATTTAGCTGTGGAGGTCAAGAGCACTCATGACACCCAAAAAAAATGAAGTGATGTTCTCACAATAGATTCATTTTGCAGGTGCAAAGACTGTTACTTTATTACTGTCTGTTGCTTACAGTTTGTGCAGAATTTTGTTCATTAATTATCCTACTAACATGAACTTTCCCCTTTTTCCTCCTTGAGAACTTGCACATCTGTTGAGTCACGTAGCATCACTTGACATGTGTCAATAGCTTCCCTTAACACACACACCATACTGTGTGTATCATGCAGACAGAAGTAATCATGGTACGGTAGTCAGGATGTGCTAATCAGGAGAGCGTTTCTGCTTTTGATGTTTTTGAGTTGATGCATTAGACACGATTTGATGCACGTCAATCAGCAGCATGTTGCCCTTTAAGGTTGGAAAAATAGTCCACACTGTCCCAGAGTATCATAATATGTATCAACTATACAGCCAAAACAATTAGTCAACTAATCAATTTGTCAAATTAATAAACTTTTTTGATGATCGATTATTCGTTTCAGTAATTTTTCAAGTTAAAATGCAAAATATTGTCAAATGTGATGGTTTGCTGCTCACTGTTTGACAGTGAACTGAATATATTTGGGTTATGAGCTGCTGGTTGGATAAAACAAGAAATGTGAGGATGTCATTTTGGACAATGGGAAATTATACTGGGCATTTTTCACTATTTTCTGACATTTTACAGACAAAATGATTCATTGAGAAAATAATAGGCAGATTCATTGATAATGAAAATAATCGCTAGCTGCAGCCTTTGTTTCAGCTTTTCATAGAAGCAACATGAACACAAGACAAGATTGTTTTTTTCTGTTTTGTTCTTTTGCATCATTCCATCAAATATCAATTATTCCAGATGCCTTCTGCATTATTTTGCACATTTCCACAAAATGAAGCCCAACATTTTTGGTATCTTTTGGTATCTATCTAACATTCAGTGGGTTTGAACAATGTTTGGCGACACAGCGTCAGTTTATATGGACTGATCCACTGGTAGGTCAGCAGGGTTTTAAGGGTTAATCATGAACGAGGTCATCTGAAAAAATGTGACATTAAAACTGAAGACACATCACCTCACCTTGGGGGGATTTAACACTCACATACACTCTTCTGTTGACGTGTTACTATACAGAGCAGAGACTGAGGGGGACCTAAAGTGATGATATTTCTACCCAGAATCCCGCTCGGTGGCAGCTTTCTCCACTCATGTTTAATGAGCTCAGCTGACAGACTCAATGAAAATTTGATGAAGCCCCAGATACTGTATGCCAACACACACACACATGCACACGCACACATGAAAACACAACAAAATACAAACACACACACACACAGGAGACAGAAAACACACATTCATGAAAAACCCATATTCTCAGTTTGCAGCTGAGTTATCTGCTATGTGAAAACATAACATACAATCTAATGATAAGTAATCCTCATGTGAATGAGCACAGAGACCCACTTTATACTGTCATGTGATGTTTCATCACTGCACACTTCATCTCTCTCTCTCTCTCCTACACAAAGTAACCGATGGAAATCACGATACAACATTCCCAGGACTTCCTAACCCTCCGATCCTAAATCTCTCCATGTCTGTCTGTCTCACACACACACACACACACACACAATGCAACACACACACACACAACATAGCAACCACAATTAATCGGGACAATTTTGGGCTCCTGTGAGACGCTGGATATCAGCCAATCAGCCGCTGACTATGATAGAGGATCCCTCTTCACCACGGCTCCAGAAGGATTTAAAACCTGCAGTGAAAATGAAATGACATTTTCCAAAGGGATTCTTTTTCATGGACTTTCAAAGAGTCCAGCCTTGAATTTAAACTGTGTGTGTGTTTCCAGAAAGCTAAAGCATCCTGTGATGGTCTGAATGCTGCTACATTAGCATACGCGGCATATTTAGCTTGATTAACAAATTAGCTCAACTTTAGCACCTACGCTCTTTAGTTTATGTTTTATATGCAATTTGTCTGAAACAAATGACCAACAATGGTATTCAAAAACAAAAAGATCACAGTCAACATCAACTAACTAGAGTCTGAGCGGCCGATATTCTATCATTACTGATATTTCAATCAAAATCAGGAGACTTTGCTTGCGTTATTTTTGCATTACCTGCATTAACCTGCTGATTTTTGGCCACTTCGGGGCAGCAGAAACAAGTAGTGAACACAGCACTGACATATCATCAACTTTTAAACTGATATGTTGAACTTTTTAGCCAGTTGAGCTGTTATGGAGCAACATTATCATCCAATTTGGAGTCGTGTTTCTGTCCACCTGCTGAATTAAAGTCCAATATTCACTCTCTTCTAGTTCTGTTTTCGCTCTCTACCAACTCTGCACATTACATATTGTCATTTCATATGTTCTTATTATAAAAAATATTGATTATAGACACTTCAAAGAATTACTAGATAAAAATATAGTCTTATTTAACACTAATGCCCTGAACACTTTGCATGTTTTGTTAAATGATAATAAAAACATAATATTCAGTTCTAATTATAGTGGAAATACTGGATATTGAATTTTAGACACGTACAACAAAAATACACTAATGTTGACCTGCAATTGTAGAAAATAAAACTCAAATAAAGCCTGTGAATGTCTACATGCATATAAACAACTAACCCACCCGCCCACCCACACACACACGCACGCACGCACACACACACACATTTAGAGCCAATAAGCTTCTCAAACCCTTAGCTACAATATGCAAATGTTGTCTTTAAGTGAAAACATAATGCAGAAATGAAAACTTCAGACACAAACATACTGACGCTTCAGAGCCAGAACACACTTGTAAATCAGTTAAAGCCCACACACACACACACATACACACACACATACATACACACAGATACACGCACACACACACACACATACACACACACAAACAGAGCATGACTTGCAGCTGTGTGGAGGGGCTCTGCTGCCCAGTAGAGTCAGCTCCTTGCAGCCTATTTTTATCCTTAATGCCACAGTAAACCAACACAGGCCTGCTGCTTGATTAAACTTCATACTCCCTGCGGGCAAAAGCACAAAAAGCCCCCCCAACATCTGATAGGGCCTCCGGTGTGTTTATTACTTTGTGTATATGTGTGTGTGTGTGTGTGTGTGTGTGTATGTGGTGCAGTCATGCGCATGCATATCAATTTTTCTGATTAAATGTGTGTCAGCACTTTATATCCAGCTGATTTAACCCCCATGCTGAAAAAAATCCTGCAAGTGCACAGACACACACACACACACACACACATGAACATACAACTATAAGCTGCAAAAACCCCTGCTGTCATGCACACACACACACACACACACACACAGAAACATGCATACTGTATGCAATTCAAACAATAATAAGAGAAGACCAAACTCTGAGAGAGTGTTATACTAAATACTGAATTTGACATTGTTGTCAGGAGCTAGATGCAGACACACACACACACACACACACACACACACACACACACACACGTTGGTACATGTAAACACTTGTGCGCTAAACCTCAATGTGTGTATTACCACTGGCCTGGCAACAGAGGCGAGATAAAAAAGGCCGGAGGTACAAGCCAAAGGGCTCGTATTCAACAGCTCCTCTGATATCACACATCAGTTAAAAATCACAGAGCTCAGCAACCCTGGACACATGACCACACACACACACACACACACACACACACACACACACACACACACACACACACACACATAGAGTGCCCTATCACAAACAAAGACAAATATAGACAGAAACACAACACCATGACATTCCAGGCAGGAAATCAAATTGTTTGTCAAAAGGCCACAGCAACCAGTAAATACTGAAGTTTCACTCTTTTACCAGAAATGACACTTTTAGAGAAAAACAAACAAAAAAAAAAAACACAGGAGGTCTGAACGATGGGTTACCTGCCAAAGTAGTTGGTTGAGGAGACGAAATGCCACAACCCCAACCAAACTCTTTTTATAGAGGATTTTGGTACGACTGGTGGTCAGTTGTCACACTGGGAAAAGCTGCTTGAAGTTCAAAACAGCGCTGACGACTGAGTGTCTTCTTCGTTTTCCCGCCTGTTACATTCCTGGTTTTGTCTCTTAACCTCTGATTGTTATTACCAACCATAGTAAATACAAGTGAAAAGCTGCATGTTTTGTCAAACCAACAGTCTGAAAAGTATTTAGTTTACAGAAGAAAGCAGCAAATCTTTAGATTGGAGAAATATTTTGCATTATTGTTTGAAAAATTGATGTCTCGATTATCAAAATTAAAGACTAATTCTGTCTCCTTTGCCTGTTCTTTGCTCATATATTTATTGATTTCCATCACAACAGGAACGGACGACAAAGACACCCTCAAGGACCTGCCACAGAACAAGAGAGACAAAAGAGAAATTCTTTTGACTTCTGTTTATTAACTTACTGTTTTCTATTTACTTCCGCCGAACATATTTAAATCAGGACACAACGTCTCTGACCTTCGATGTTCTCGCATCTCATTACAGTATGTTTGTGATACAAGACCTTATTCAATCATCGCGAGCCACGGCGCGGCAAGTCGCTCCGGGTGAAAACGTCTGAGAAATATATTAAATGCAAATGTGATGTAAATACAGGAAGGTTGTGCAGGAAATGTGTCAGAAAACAAAGAGGCAAAGAGAAAAGAAAAAAGGTGCAGAAAGAGGGTTATTAATGGCAAATGGGCTGCATTTATATAGAACCTTTCTAGTCTTCCCACCACACAAAGCGCTTTACATTACACACATTCACCCTTTCATACACATTCATTCATATGCTGATGGAAGAGGCAAGTTGCCTGCTCATCAGAAGGAGTTTCTCATCATTCGCGCACACACACACAGACACACACACACACACACACTCATTCTTTTATGGCACAGCCTTCAGTGTATGATGTAATTCGGGGTTCAGTATCTTGCCCAAGGACACTTCAACATGCAGACTGGAGGAGCCGGAGATCAAACCACTGATCTTCCAGTTAGCTCTACTTCCTGAGACACAGCCGCCCCCATTTTTTTCTTTTTTTTTTTATAATACATATAAAAGAAAAGAAGACAACTGCTGCTGCAAGATGAGGAGAACCAAAATGTAGGAGAGGAAATCATTAAAAAAAAAAGGAAGCTCGTCGAGGAACTGTGGCGGTATCTTTAGTGAGAGAGAGACAGAAAGAGAGATGCAGTGGATAAGAGACGGAGTCTGGATCGGCCCTCACAGCTTTAAGCCATGATACGTCTGGAGCGACAGGTGTGGGCTCCTGCTCAAGTGCCCAGTGACAAACGGCCCTGAGCAGACATCAACACCACATATATGTAAGGACACTGCGCCTGCACACCTGCTCTCATGTGCACTGACTTTCTACCAGCCTTTTCCATTTCACTGCTTTTATCCAAAGTGACTTCCAAAGGAAGAAATTCTGGGTTCAGAAGTTTATAGCTGAGTTGTGAGACCAAATCAGTCCTTCTGATCATTAGGCTGCCTGTTAAACATAGCTAACGAGTTACGAACCAGAGAAAAGAGCAGAGACGGCGTATCGTGGGCTGAAGACGGAGATAATGAGTGAAATGTGTGTCAGTTATCCAACGACACTTTGAATAGGATTTCCCCGTAGCCGTCTGCCCACTCAGACAAATCAAGCGGGTTGCAAGCGTGGGCACTTATGCAACATATATCACTTTGGTAGAACATTTTCATTTTCTCAGTGCAAACACAATCACAGACACACATTTGCAGGAGTTCAGGAAACATCAGCTTCACATTAGCGCTGGATATCCGCACTGATCTCCCAAATTGATCCGAATTGCAAATCCAGAATCAAAGAATTTCAATTGACTTTGATTTGATCCTTTTCAAACTGAAGGCACATGTCCATTCTAGATCAATACAAATACTACACTATGCACATCTCAATTTATTTAGTCATTTTGGAGGCTTTAGTTTGTGGAGCTGCTGATTTGTGTTTGTGTGTGTGGTGATTCACATTAATACATGCTGTATGAATGTGTTTTGTGTCACCACACACATATTATTCACCTCAACCTAATCCAAATTCCAACCGTAACCCTGAAACAAAGGTCTATCTTGGCCCTGGCAGAGGTAAAGACTGACTAAAACATCCTCACTTTGTAAAAATGTCCTCACTCTGCAGATTGAAACCCTAATTGGTTCTCATAAAGATAGAAACACATCAACACACACACACACACACACGTAGGAAACAACCGTTAGTGACTCAACACCAGCTCAACATAAGCTCCAAACTGCCTCCATCCCTTCCTAACTGGAGCAATAATGGGCCGATTCATTGGCCTCCAGTCGCTACTTCAACACCATGAGTATGTACACCAACAACATGAGAGATACTAACATTCTATTATACACAAATGTAATGAATAATAGGTACTCTAATAGTCAAAAATGTCCTTTTCTCATTTCAAGTAAGATAAGGGCTGCATTTAAAAATGAAATACATAACAGAGAGCTTTTGATAAAATGTGCATCTTAAAATCAAGTGGATCGATCATAATGGGCTCTTAAGATTGTTTTTTGTTTGTGCCTTCAGTTCGAAATCGAGTGGGTATGTTTGTTCAAAAGATTTGTACTTTGTCTCGTAGTGGTGCTTCACAATCGCCACAGTCTCGGAACATATGAGTCATACTGGTTTTGAACTGCCCGTGGGAAGAATGAACATGTCCATTCTTGATTAAAAGCTGTTTTGCCATCTACTTTTCTCTTTTTAGAGCAAGCCATGTGAAATTACTTTTCTCTGACTCGCTTATTTCTCCGACTGTAGTCTCTCATAAGCTCGCGCTCGACACCGCACTTCCTTGGATCCTCAGCAATACACCCGCCAAGTCTGAAGTCGATCGGATGAACTGTTGTCGAGAAAATCGAATATTGGCTGCCGGCTGAGGTAGAGATGTAGACAATGCAGAGAGACAGAGAGAGCATAGCCGAAGCCATAATCTTTTTAACAGTGATGAAACTAACAGTATTATAACATGTAAAACATTATTATGTTGCTGAAACAACACCTAATTGGTTGCTTTATGTTGCAGATATGCGTCTGTGCGGACGCCATATTGGAGAGGTCAAGATCCGCTTAATGTTTTCTTTTAACGATATCTTTAACATCTCTCATCCAAACAACTTCACACTCGACACTGCACTTCCTTGGGTCCTCAGCAATACACTCGCCAAGTTTAAGGTCGATCGGATGAATGTTTGTCGAGAAAAGCGAAGGACATACAAACAGAGACTCTTTCCTTTATAGTTAGCTGCCTCCTCCCTTTTACGAAAACCTCTAATGTTCATTCCAGGGCTTCCCATAAACAGACCACGCTGTAATGACGCGGTACCTCCTGGCACTGTTAAAAACAACATCTCACAGAGCTGAATTAAAACAGCCTGGGAAGAGCAGAATAAAACCAACGCCAGCGCTTAAGGTTTGTGGTGCAAACGGAGCAGTAAAAAGGCGTTGGCTTGGCCATAAACTTGTTTTAATGTCTTCTCCAGTAATCAACTAAATGGAAAACAATAAACTTGGAAAACATGTTAATTAAATCTGGGTTTGTGGAATCACAAGTATTTGATATCAAAACTGCTTGGAATGAGTATTAAACATAAGGAATTTGGTTTATGCTTTACTTTTCTTCTCAGCTGTTTTTCAATTAAGCAATATGTGTTTAAAATGTCAAAAAAAATACTAAGAAATAGGGCTGAAAATAATTATTTTCATTATCAATTAATCTGCCAAATTATTTTTTTGATTAATCAATTAATTCTTTTGTCTAAATATTGTCAGAAAATTGTGAAAAATGTCTGTTATTAGAGCTAATGGTCAAGTCTTCAGATGTCTTGTTTTGTCAGATCAACAGTCCAAAATCATCAGTTCACCATCATGTATGACAGAGAAGAGCCTCAAATCTTTACACTGGAGATGCTACAACTAGCAAATATTTTGCATTTTTGCTAAAAAAAAAATGACTAAAATGATTATTCAATTATCAAAATAGTTGCTGATAAATTTTCTGTCAATCGTCTATTATGTCTTCAAATCGCCCTGTCTGACAAACAGTACAACAAGATTCAGTTAACAGAGCAAAGCAGCAAATCCTTGCATTTGAGACATGAATGTTTGGCATTTTTGCTCAATAAAGTACTCAAAAGATTAATTGATTATCACATTTTTTGTCAATTACTTTTGCTGTTGATCATCTAAACAAATTCATATTAATTGGTTTATTATTTCAGCCCTAATTTGATGTTTTTTTAATTGAATCTTTAATTTCCAGTAATGTACAAAACATATTTCAGAGACGTCTGTCTGTATTTCATGTTCATTACTGGTGCCAGCATCTAAAACACAAACTGTTACATCTCTAAAATGTAATCAAAAAGCGACTTCTGATTTCTAACATTAACCAATAATGTGCACTTTCTGCCCCTTTTTGTGCCAACGAGTATTTTATGGTGTATTTATACATTCTTCAATTTGTTTATCTCATTTTGGGATCAGATGTTTCGAAGCATAGCCCTGGATTTACAGATGAATGGATGTTATTTGCTTCATTTTCCAGTTTGGCCAAAAACCAAAAGTGTTTATGTGGAGAGGTACCCGATTCATAATTATGCATTCGAATCATAGTTTCTGCACATGGGGTTTGCCAGGACCTGAGCGTCCAAAACAACACTGGCACAGTCTGGACCTGCCATGCGGCCGGTTGGCGAGTCGAGAACCAGCTCTGGTGTGAAACAGAGGGTCACTGGCACACTGGCGGGGCAGAAGCAGCAGGTACGCCCTCTAATCTGTGTCTGTCGAACAGAGAAGAGCTGGCACTCTCTGAAACAGTTATTCTCAGCCCTGTGCCATTAAGCCCCCAGAGTCTGCAGGTTTTCATTCCAACAAACCACCACAGTGGCTGATTCTGCTGATTATTACAAGTCTTCATCCAGGGAGGAGGAACTAATTAGTGAAATGAGCTGGATGGAATAAAAGCCTGCATACAATCGAGTTTCAATGGCACCAGGATGAGAACTACTGACTTTAAAAAAACAGAGCACCACACTGTAAAAGTGTCCTCATGATCATTTTTGGCTTAAAAAACTGTAGCTAAAGAGGGATTTTTTATTTGTAGTATCAAAAATGCAGAATGTGGCCTTAAATCTGCCTTTGGTTGCTGCATTTTCTTTGTCATCCAACACAAAATTACAAACAAAGATTATGGTTATTATCGATTTTGTGTTTCAATCAGTAATCAAAAAAATGCCACATATTTGCTGATTCCTGCAGCTTCTTCTCTGTTTTTATATCACTGTAAATTGATTTTTTTTGTATGTTTTACATAAACATAAATAAACATGTCTGTTGATCAGACAAAACAAGCAATTTTTTTGACATTTTATTGATTAAACAATTAAAATTATGAATTGTGGCACCATTTAATATTGACAGTATCCCTCTTCAGCAGCAGCAACTTCTCAAAGCCAAACACTGACTCTCACCTTTCATCATTGGCAACTTTTCATTTTATTTGTGAAATTTGTCAATATGATTAACTACAGTACTAAGGTTGAAAACAAGCAGTATTCTGACACGCTCAAAAGCCAGATGTACATGTGTGTGCAGGCAAGCCCGACTAGATTCCCTAAACTCATTGTCACACTTAAGGCAATCTTAATTTCACTAACTTTGAATGAAACAAAGGCTGTAGTCCTGTATAGATTACTGGATAAATTCATTTTTGGGCCACACATGCTGACAACATCTGCACATACAGAGCGGTCAAAGTACTTTATCCAATTATATAACATAATTTGTTTGAGGTACACTTGAAATGAAACAAAGAAACTGAGAAACTAAACCTTGGCTTATATCGTTCACCAGGTGCGACCCACTGTTCCCCGTCTCTAATGTCAGATGCAAAATGTCAGGGGATGTGAAGCAACAGACATGTAAGACTCCATCGTTTCACACAGAAACCTTGTTTTGTGCCGATTTGACCAGAAATTGCTGTCAAGGGCAAGAACAGGGCAGCCAGTGTTACTCAGGAACTCGACGTCTAGACAAAGCCGTAGCTGTGTCGAAGCAGAACTCACAGCCCCCTCGACAGCACTTTCTTCACCCACATCAGTCACGACCTCCAACCCCCACCCCAGCGCAGAGCACTTTGATTCATCCCGAACAGAGCAGAGTGAGGATCACACCACCAAGAGCATGAAAGTGGAGATGGAGGGTGTTTGTTAGGGCCGTTGCCTTGGAGAGGAATGGCAAATATGGGAGCAAAAGACCCAGATGGAGTGCTGTAGTAGCTGCTGAATGCTTGTAAATTTAATTGCTTTTGCTACAATGCATTACTGTGAAGCCAAGAGGGAGACAGTAAGTAGTGCTGGAGGGAGGCGTAATCGATTAATGGCTGAAACGGAAAAGGAGGTAGAGGCCCTTATTCCCACACTGACTCAACTAAAACCTCCAGCACTCAGGAACATCAGGATTGAATAATGGTTAAAACAACTGCATTTGCATGCTATAAACTTCACATTTTTCCAACACCTCATCAACACAGTGCTCTTTTTTTTTTTTTTAACCAAATCCCATTTCACATTTTTATATATTAACTCCAGGTTTGGATTTCATGCTTTGCTCAAGTCATTTGTTATTTGCCAGCGCTTTAACACATTTTTGGACTGTGACAAAATTGTGGTTTTTGTGGGACATTGTAACACATTTTGGGATTATATTAAATATAAGGGGCGACCCAAAACTTCCTGGATAGCATTGGAGATTTGCCACTGGAAGACATCCATAGGAAACATAGGAGGCTCTGGACATGGTGACAAAAACTGGAAATGTACTACTGAAAGATTTATGATAACAGTTTTTTTATAACAATTCTGGGAATATTTGGGTCCTCCCTCATACATCTTTGAGGTGGTATGACAAATTTGGGGATATAAATAACAGATTTTTGGAGAACCATATCCAATTTGATTTGGGCCTGCTACAACAAAGTTGGATAGGATAGCAACGAACCAACAAATAACACATTTTGAAGGTGTTACACCAAATTTGGAGTTAAATTTGGGGGTTCTATATCAAAATTTAGGGCCTTATAACAAATATTAGTACTGTACAAAATAACTTTTGGGATTGCTATAACAAATGTTGGGATCACAACAAAAACCCATTAAAAAAATGACAAATTTTGGGGGTGAGATACCAGATTTGGGAATTTGAGGTTACACATTTTGGAATTGCAACAAATAGATTTTGGAGGTTGTATGAGAAATTATATACCCCGTGTATTAAATGACAGATTTTAGGTGTATTGTACCGAACATGTGGAATTTGGGGCTGCTATATCAAATTTACCATGGCAAATTACACATTTTGGAGGCGCCAAATTTTTTATTCTAACACAAATATTGGCATTATTAAAAAAACAGCAAATTTTTTAATTGTCACAAATAACAAATTTTGGGGGTGATAAACCAAATTTGGGGATTTTGCCTTCATACAACAAAAAATTGACATTTTGAGGGCACAAATTTTACTATTTGGGTTATCAAATCCTGCTTTGGGCTTCAAATAGAGCAGCACAGCTGCACATTAGAGGCGAGCAGCTTACTTTAGTAATAATGCACTAAAATATCTCTTAGCCCTGCACCAGAACACCTTTTAGCTTAAATGTGTTCATGTCCATCTGGCATGTTGAAGCCACAGGGCTTCCTTCCAGCACGGAGCCCAGCCAGGAGAATTTATCAGCACTTAAACACAGATTTATCCTGTTCCATCCACTCCCATCTCCTGTTCTGTCCTGTGTTCTGCATCTTCACTGCTTATCTTCCATACAGAGATTGTGGCAGAGCATCCCCAAGGCAGCAGTACCTGGCAGGTGCAGCAAACACCTGGCAGAAGGTTAATGTCCTGTGCTCAGATGTAGCGCTCTTGAGAAAGCATGGTTTAAAATTTATGCGAAAAGACGTGTGGATGACACCATTTCGATGCCTGTAGCAAGTCTAAGCATGAATTTTTAATGCGGAGTCACTAACCACCATCTGACCTATTTTACTAATTTGATCACCAGAGAAAAAAAACATGATATACTGTAGTAATTAAAGGAATTCACATATCATTATGTAATATATTCGCAGATATATGAAGAGTTGAAGTTATAGATATAGGAATTTCAACCTGTTTTATGTTCTTTATAATTGCTCTGAAATTCTTCTTGAATTTTAGTGTCATAAAGCTTCTTCTATACTGGAGTTGGATGGAAGCATCGAGCTGATAATGGGTTTTTATTAAATACTAAATATCAATATGTCAATACCACATTTTCTGCTTTTCTTGTTTTTAATAATGTTGTCTGGCAATCATTTTTCATAAAAACATATCCTAGAGGTGTTGTAGTTGAGGCTGTATTATAGAGCTACCATCTCCAAAGTAAATTCATTAGTCTGTGTTTTTTTGGGGGAGAGTTTTAGTATCCTGTGATGACCTAAAAGCTGTTTCAATGGCTTGTCCACTCATACGTCTGAACCAAGACTGAATATCTGTCATATGGAAGCATAAAAGTTTCAAATTTGCATATGAGAAATCTTTCAAATTGCCAAACATCAGCTATGCCTGAAATCACTTTTTTGTTCATTTATTTATTTTACTACATATATAGAAGAAACTCAGTGGTGACACATTTTAATAAGAAGTAAGTTGAGATTTGTGACACTTATGAATCATCGTCATCGCTGTCAGGTGGTAGAGTTGAACAAGGGTAATTTTCTATACAAGCACTGGGGCTGTAGTAGAAAGTAGTATAGGGTACATGCCATGGACACTAATTATTTCATTCCAATCTTTTAGGGCACTATAGTGGATATAAATTTCACATGCACAATTCAACATTCAAATAAAATGGCAGAGAGTAAATACAGTGCACTACTTAAAAAACAAGGAGTGACTGCAGACAGTCAAGAGCCTGCAGCTACGCTAGCAGCTCTGTGAGGCTCTACTTGGCCAAAGTGGTGCTTTGAACCGAATGTGAATGTCAACATGCTACCTTGCTCACAGTGACAACGCCAATGTGTGCTGCTGTTTGCATGCTGACGAGGTAGAACTGTTTACCACTGTTACCATCTTAGTGTAGAGTGATAGGATGCTACCATTAGCTAATTAGCACTAAACACAAAGTAAGGATGCTGGCAATAGTCATTAATTATGCAAGTATTTGGTCCCAAACCAATTTATTGGACATGATGATGGTAGAGGAAAGGTTAAAGGATAATTAAAGTTATTAATTTGTCCTGACTTTGTACCATAAGTACCAAATTTATTGGCAATCCGCCCAATAGTTGTTGATGGTGCAAGAAGTCTGCAAGATTCTCTCTGGGAATTTTGTGCTAATCAATCTAGTAAATGTTGGGATATTTCACAGGATAAGTGAAAACATTGACTTGGTGCTAGATGAAAAGTCAAGGGATCACCAAAGTCATTAGGGTTCATCCTCTGGGTACCATGAATGTATGTATGTAATTTCATGGCAATCCATCTCATAGTTGCTGAGATATTTTAGTCTGGACCAACACCTACACACCTAAAAATCCGTTAAAACTTCATATCGTTGGTGCTGTCTCTCTAACATCTTGCGTTCGCTTGGCATCAGCCCACAATCCCACACCGTTGACATCTCGGCCCAAACAGCCCTCCATTTTGTAATGACTCAGAGCCGTTCTTTGACATTTAGATTAGAGCGTCTCTTCCACTCGCAGCCTCTCGAACACCTCCTCCATTCATTTAACACATGTTGAGACTCAGCCGCCATCTTTTTGTCACCATCTCACACGGTAGCTCGGGGAATCTGGTTCTTGGCTAACCCCTCTGTGACACACATACAGTACATTCACCTGGGGTATAAAGACTGCGCCGAGAGCAGCTGGTAGTGGGCAGTATGCAGCAGGTGGGTGGTTCACTGTTTTGCTCAAGGGCACTTCAACAGGGACAAGCCTGAATATCTGAAATAGCACAACAACTGCTGCAGGCTGAAAGATCTGACCTCACAAGAGAGTCTTGCTTCCTTTTTCTGTCTATTTTTACAGCTCCTACAATAGAAATTTCAAAACATTACTGAATCATTAAAAGATGAATACTTCTGAGCACAAAGGAGTGAAATGTGGATGGAAGATTGAGGTTACAAAAATAAAAAGGCTACTATTAGAAGGGCTGAGGTGTAAAAAGCAGTTATACTTGTTGGGAAATTGCTTTCTTCATAAGAAAATCATTTTCAAATTAACTGTGATACGTTGGCATAAATGTAAATGACACTGTGATCAAGCAAATTTATACCTTCCAAGACACAAGAGTTGCATTGCTGGTATTAGTACATCTCAAAATTAAGACCACATTTACCATAAACCCTGTTCATTCCCGTCAAAAGGGGATGTTGCAGCCTCAACTGTTCTGCTGAAAAAGGTAAAGACCTTTTGAGTTTTTGTTTTTTGTTATACACAACCTGAAACATCTTTAGCTAAGCATTGGAGGAACAGCATCCTTCTTCCTGTTCAAAGATTAATCTTCCTATCAAAAATGTCAATTTACAGCGTAAATTGCTGAGTAGAGGCAGAATAACCTTTGTTTTCCAGTAATTAGAGTCCAACCAACACTGAATTTTTGCGACAAACACCAAAAACAGCATTTGGCATATTGGCTGATTTTCTTTTTTTTGACATAAACAAACAAACATTTTTAAGGATCCTTTAAATCCCATTATTAAAGAACTGTGACAAAGACACAAATATATCGGTGATAAGCTCACATCATATAATTATCAACCAGGTCAACTGATCCATCTAGCGTCTATGGTAATTATTCTAAATCATAATGTAATTAGTATTTAGATTAAGTAGGATTTGCCCTTCAAATTAATCCGGGAAGGTTGCAAATAACAATATTTATAAAACATTTATTTGTGAAGCATGTGAAGGGTTTAGTTGGACACCCACACCTGCAATTCATTTCACTTTTAGCTTCACATGTGCGAACAAGCACAGTCATGAAGCATTTTAGGTGTATTAAACCTCCACTGTAGTGACACCACTACAAATACGGTTACATAATACCTGTTATTTTTTGATCATGTATTAATTGCATCTTTTCTCGATTCTACCACAGCTGATAAGGCGAATGTCCAACTGTGCAGACGGTTAAGTTTTATCGGCTCTGTTCTTGTTGAGCTGGAAAACTCCCACGCTCCTCTCTGCTGCCTGTGGCTACGTCAGCAGCAGCAGCAGCAGCAGCAGCAGCAGCAGCGGCAGGAGAGAAGCAGGTTAACGGGCCAAACAAATAACAACAAACGCTTTTTCATGTAGAACGATAAAGACAGAGAAAAGAGGAGGAACTGGAAAGATGAAAAAATTTAAACAACAGGGTTTCATTCCCCCACCACCACCATCACCACCACCACCATCACCACCACCCCCCTATGGCAACCTGAAGTCGGCCACTCACAGCTGCTGCTCTCATTCTGCTCCAGCTGAACACCCACACTCTATTAAATGCTGTATAAGAGACACACACACACACACACATAAAAAGGCACTGTGTGTGTGTGTGTGTGTGTGTGTTTGTGTGTGAGAGAGAAAATATGCATTTACAGTACATGCGTGTTCAGTAAATATGAGATATCATCATGTATGACATTAATTATATTCCTGTTCCACATAGTAGACGTCCTGTTGCTAGTCAGTTACATCACTGCCTGTCGCTGGTATGAAGTGGACATACAGTATATCTGAACAAAATGGCAGTAGAGCTGCAACGATTGGTCAATTAATCGTTTAGTCGATCAACAGAAAACAAATCACCAACTTTTTAAAGAAAAAAATGCTGAAATTCTCTGGTTCCAGCTTCTTAAATGTGAGTGTTTCTGGTTTCTTGAGTCCTATATGACAGTTAACTGAATATCTTTGAGTTGTGGACTATTTGTCGGGACAGCGAAAGACATTTTAGGTTGCATCTTGGGCTTTGGGAAATGGTGACATTTTATAGACCAAACAACTAATAAATTCACAAGAAAAACAGATTAATCAATGAAAATAATCATTGTTTGCAGCCCCAAATGACAGTTAACTAAGACACCAAAGACATATTGTGAGACAACAGAGATCTTCCAGTAAAGCACCTGCTATTAGAACTACTGTCAATCAATTAGTGTGCCAAACTGCTCTGAGAAAAGTCAGGAAATTGTCATTGCAATTTCCAAGAGGCCGAGGTGAAGTCTACATGTTCTTTGTTTTGTCTGACCAACAGTCCAAATCCCAAAAGCATTTTATTTTCAATGATATACGAGGAAATGCCAACATTTCTCACATATGAGATGCTGGAACCAGAAAATGTTTCGAGACTTTGCTTCATAAATGACTTAAATCTTCTGTTTTACTAATTGATTAAATGCACAACACAAATTATTTAAATATGATTGGTATTAAAACATTGTTGACAGTGCTGCAACTCAACGAGCAGGTTTGCTTTATGGATTTTTGTCCCTTGACTGGATTCACCAAAAACAGACTTCCAGATCATAATTTTATCAACTGAATCTCAATTAAGTCTCATTATGTTGTGATAAATGTCAATATTTTAGTATAAATTACATTATGATAGAAGATTTTTATCCATATCATTAACCCCTTTCAGATCCTTCGCTAGTTCATCAGAACCTACAACAGCAGGATTCATCAGATATTAAATGTTTTTTTTACATGTAGCTTCTCTTTCTGTGCCAATGTTACAATAACCAGCTCTGCTTCCTCTCCTCTGCTTCAACAAGTGACAAACCACCGGAGTGACCGAATCACTCTTGACAGAAAAATGACAAACCAGGTCAGGTCTTCACAGATCAGTTTCACACCTCTCACAGGAGTGTGAATAGTTTCAAAGCACACACAGACACACACAGATGTTACACATACAAACTGTACTGTAAACGTGTTGAGAGCTTTTGCTGCTATAAATTCTGAGTACTAAGTCAGGTTAAGGTAAGCAGAGTTGACTGTTTCTGTCTTTGTATCGCCATCATTTCATTCCCCACCTTGTCACATGGAGCAGCCATGCATGTGTATGTGTGTGTGTGCGTGTGTGTTAGAGTGTTCATGACGCTTTCAGCCCACATGACGCAGCAGCCATGTCATCAAATCAACTAACCAAGAGACCCTGAGAGTGACAGAAAGACAGAAAGAGAGAGAGAGCGATCAGGAAACAGTAAAATAAAGCTGATATATCAAACAGAAACACAGGAGAGAGATTTCAGGCGCACTTGTGTCGGTAAAGTAGGAGGGATTTTCCAAAAGGCTAAAAAGAAATTTTATCAATATTTATTTGAATTCACAGCACAACCTGCTCAAGGTACCGAAATCTGGCACCAATTGATCGTGAATTGGTACTCAGGAGCACCGACGTAATTCGGTCGATACCCTTAAAAGTACAGAGTTCAGTATCCATCCCCAGAGAGACAAGGGGACATTTCTGAATGTCATGTTCTTTCAGATCAATAGTCAAAAATCCAAAAGATATTTGGTTTATTATCCTGTATGACATAAAAAAGCTTGAAAAATCTCACATTTGAGAAGCTACAACCAGCAATCTTTTGGCATTTTTTCTTTAAAAAAATGACTGAATAAAACAATTATTCAATTATCAAAATAGCGGCCTTGCATATAAAAGAAAAAAAACATGTATTCAAAGGATGAACAAACAGGTCAAAGAAAGAAGGAAAGAAGAGCATCATCCAATCAGAAAGCTAAGACAGAGTGCTACAAAATAAGAGCTGAGCAGAATGACAAATAAAGCCATAGCATGATATTTAAAATACAATAATACAAACATTTAGTCCTTTTTTTAAATGAATGGGGTTATTTCTCCCAGAATCATATAAGAAAAAGGAAGAATTTTTGAGGTCCTAGTTTGTGGTGGTGTTATTTTGGCCTTCAATATGTTTTATGTCACTACTGAGAGACAGACATGAAATACATGAGCTCTAACACAAAGTAAAGTGGTGATAAGTAGCAACTAAATAACAAACTGCTGACTTCCAGCTATTTCTGATGTTTAAGTAAAAATGCATCCTGTCCAATGAGCCAGACTGAACAAACTGGGGCTGAAACAGAGACCAGCATCTCATCCCCACTAATTCAGACACCATAGATCTGGAAATCTAATCATCCAGAAGACACTAGACTTGCCAACATGAAGTATTTTCCTTGTAAGTCCTGTAAGCATCACAAATCAGCAGGTGTCTTCCAAATAGAGCCGCCAGAAAAGGAAGTTGCCAAGACCAGCTTTTAAACCGGATTATTAATCAAGAAGAAATTACAGTATTTATCAGTTATCTTTTTTTTTTTTGTTCTTGTTGATATTGATTTTATTCAAGCATCTTTGCTGTTTTATCTCTTTGACAACTGAATATCATCAGATATTTAAGCAATTTTAACTTCTAGGAACATTTTTCATCATTTTCTGATGCTTATACACTAAAAAAAGGACTCAACAGATTCACTGACAGTGAACATAATCCTAAACTTGATATATATTGCAATATTGCCTCCCCCTCCCCACCCTCTGGATTCTCATATGCAGTAACTCTGACAGCACTATGGGGGTTTTTCTGGAAGGGAATGAGCAGCCAGAATAATCTGACACTTAAGTCCTTCCATGTTTGACTTTATTTTTGACCCAGAAACACAGAAAATATAGTTAGATGTCCAATTTCACATGAAAAAAAAAAAGGCCTCTCATGTTCCCTGTGTAGTGAAACAAGCAGAGCAAATCAGTGATCACTGCCAGGGTTTGGGGTTTGATTCCCAGTCCGACCACCTTGTTATAGACATATGCATCCGCCGCACTGTGAGCCACTTAAGATAAAAGCCTCCACCGAACAGCAAGTTATACATTTATGTAAAGAATGAAGGGAGAGAAGGGAGGCTGGAGAGTGAAATATAGGCCTATATGAAGGGGGGGGGGGGGGGGGGGTTACAGGCAGAGAAAGAGGATTAAGAGAGAAAGAGAGTGAGAGGGACGGGTGCTATGACCTACTTCTTTGAGCCCTTCACCAATTGTTCCTTTTCACAGTGAAGATTTTTTTTGCGCGCACAAGACACACAGTGTGAACACACACACACACACACACACACACACACACACGACATGGACGTATATGTACAAGTACATAAAAATAGAACTAC
Source organism: Thunnus thynnus (assembly GCF_963924715.1). NCBI lineage: Eukaryota > Metazoa > Chordata > Actinopteri > Scombriformes > Scombridae > Thunnus > Thunnus thynnus. The sequence continues at coordinate 30,252,018 of NC_089521.1, forward strand.
TAGGTGACACAGAAAAATGCTTAAATACACACAATCAGTGATCCACAGAACACAAGCAGAAAGTCTGTTAGAAACATAAGGTGCTCTTAAAGAGAAAAAAATGATTAACAGAAAAGAAAACGTTCTTCAGGCAGAGCAAGATAAATTATGTAAAAGCCTTTATTCATATTAATGGTTTAAAATGCCGACCAGTTTCAAACATACTGGGTCCTCATCAGGCTGGAGATTATTAAAAACCTGATTTCTTATACGCTACACAGACATATTGTGTTACGCAATTCAAACACATAATGAAATGACCAACAGACAGCACACTGATATTCAGGGCTGTGCAATATGACAAAAATCTCATATCCCAATATAGTTTATTTCATATGATATATATTATGATATAGCACATTTTCTTCAATTCAATGAATAAATAGTTTTTGGTCCGTGTTTATTAACGTAATCTGCACAAAAGATGGACTCCAAATGATGAAAAATATTGCCATAAAGTCTGATTTGCGACACAACGAAATAAACAATAGAGCATAATATTATCTTCATACAACATATATCTTCATATCACACAGCCCTACTGATATTGAGATATTAATACTATGAACATAATAAAATAGACGCACAAATCATCAAATCATCCCATAAACAGATGCAATAAAGACTTTTCTCTAATATTTTCTCTGCTAAAGAATGCCTGAAGAACGATTTGTTTTCAGTGCAAACATATATTTACTGGCCATTCATACAAAAATAGCATTACGTTAGCAAAAACGAAAGGCGCTGCACTGATAGAAGCATCTTATAAGACGATTATACAAGATCCAAGAAGTCCGGTTTGAGATCCAGATCCAGGAGTTTTTAGGTTTATCAGACAAACGCTGCAAAGATACTATCAGTCAACAACTCTGCAAAGTTATCACAACACAACTGTTTCATTTTTTGTCACATTGATGAAAGATAAACTGAATTTGGATGGAAACCTAGCTACTGTAGGAATGCAGAGGTCCCATTCAATAAATGGACTTTTACACAGTGTGCTGTCAATTTATCAATTATATTATCTATCAATAGAAACTCATATTGAAAATTAAAGAAAACATAGTTCTGCTGATAACAGGTTAATCATTTCGACCATTACTGGAGCTAAAATGCCAAATAATATAACCTCTTTGGGATTTGCACTGTGTTACCTGAAGCTCTGGGAACCTGTGTTGGGCATATTCAAGTATCAAAGAAATAGCTGACAGATTAATGATAATGAAAACAACCCTTAGTCTACATACATAATACATGCATACACACACTCAGACATGCTCTTTCAACTCTGAGACAGTTCAGCCCCATGGGAGTGTACCCGTCTTCTACACAGATTGACAGCACTTCACACCCCCCCCCCAAAAAAAAAGAAAGAAAGAAAAAAAGAAGGAGCGCTCCAAAGACAGCCACTAACGGGTCGTACCATTTTCTCAAAAATGGAGGAATGGGATGCGGGGGGGGGAGTGGCTGGAGAGTAAGATTGACTCACTGGAGTCTTTTTTGCCTCATTCCTGAGTGGCATGTCAGTGGGTGGCAGTGAAACATGAGCTTGGAAGCCTGTGAAGGAGGGTCCGGGTTGGGGGGTCTGGTTGCTAGGCAGCTGACCAATCAGAGCAAGATGCTGATTGGCTTGTGTGAGTATCTGGAGAGAGGGGGTTAACCCAAGAAGTGTAAACCTGGTTTTAGACCATAGAAAAGAGGGAAAAGAAGAAGGAGAAAGAAGAAGATGCAGACAAACAAACATGCACACAGGTTGTCATTAATGTCCTAACTGTGTTTTTATTATTATAAATTAAATTTGCATATATTCTGGCTGTAACTATTAACAGATATTGATAATTATGTTCTCTTTGTATAGGCTTTTCAACCAAAATGTTTAAAAGGTAAATATTTCCTGTGCTTTCCTGTGTTTGAGGGGGTTTCTCTACCCAATTTAATTTCCTATATCTAGAAAACCAACCCAAAAGGAGATGGGTCAGGTGGTGAAGATGATAATATTGCTCAGTATTTTGTTTGGTTTGAATAAAATGATTTGTAGGGTCATACAATTTGCACAACACACGATTGAACTCGTTGGGGAAGCTTTCTATCAGGGGGAGAAAAAAAAAAAGAAGTTGCAGCTTTTTGTGGTTCAGGGAGTGCACTGTGATTTTTTAATATATTTCGGATTAGCTGTGCAGCCCGGAGAGTGAGGGAGAGAGATACAGCGAGAGAAAAGACACAAATTCAAAGATTTATGTGCAAGGAGAGAGACTACAAGAAAGACAGTAACGATGAGTAATGCCACACTGTCTGTCCAAAGAGATAAAAACAGAGATAGAAACAAAGAAGCAGTAAGGGACGGGCAGCAACGCACAAAGAAGACAGGATGTGCAAAATAAAAAGATTTTACAGGAACAAAAAGAGATGAACAGCGATATAGAGGAAGACAAACATTGCTGAGTGTATGTGTAGGGAGTGGGGGGAAGAGCTGGAAAAGCCCAGCAACAGGGCATGCCTTAAATAGCTAGATGGTCGGAGATAACGTGACGCTGGAGAAAGCCTGATGGCTCGGGGCATGTGTTGTGTTGTGCTAAGCATGTATGAGCCCAGTGCTGACAGCAGCTCCATGGGCTCTCTTAGTCATATGGCAGATCACATGACCTCCCGAGGAGGCCTGTCCGCATACGGCCAGATGCTGGTGGGCAGAAAAAGCAGACCGCCCATCTGGATTCCCAAACACCACTGTCTGTAGGGATGGTTACCCCAATCCACCTCAAGAACAGCACTCATTCGGTTGGAAATGGTTATTTTATAGAGTGGAAGCACTTGATAAGCATGGGAGCTGCTTTGGGAATGGTATTACCAACCCTTGCATTGCTAGTTTCTTACTCAAATGCCACCTCATGTTACAACAAAAGCAAACGGATTTATATATAGTCATAATTTATTCACAAGGCAGTGCTTTACAGACATTTAAACTTTAAGAGGAATTGGAAAGAAACTTTAGAAAAGGCTGAGTTTTAAAAGGTTCCACACAAATTTGGAGGTAAATAAAGTGCTACAATTACTAAGGCACTACTCATCAAGCTGATCTAGTGCTTATCCACTGCTAGTTTTATTGCCTGGTCACTAAAATGGGTTTTCATTTTCCATCCAGTGATCATTTCTTGCCAGTGAAATCATCCCATCAAGTCATTTTCACAAAAGCACAGACATCCAATCTGGACACCTCCTTCTGTACGATCCCTCTCTCTCCCACTGAGACCAAAGCTCACAGCACATAACTGCCCAACAGTTAGAAACAGTTTGACAAAATGTCCAAACAGTTATCATGGTTGGTTTAGAGTACAATTAATGAGTGTATGTGAAGTTTTATTCAATTATTTATAAAAGGAATTACTGATCTGGCACTGTTTGTGCCTTGTTGTATCCACATCATTAAATTTGGAAGCAGCTACTTGCAATGTTTCGGTATTATTAAGAGACCATTAGTTAATCCTGTATTAAAGGACCAGTGTGTTAGATTTAGAGGCATCTAGCAGTGAGGTTGCAGACTGCAACCAAATGAATACACCTCCCCTCACCCTCCCCTTCCAAGCGTTTAAGAGAACCTACGGTGGCTGCCAAACATGAAAGGTCCTCTTTAGAACCAGTACTTGGTTTGGCCAGTCTGGGCTACTGTAGAAACATGGCGGTGCAACATGGCAGCCTCCGCGGAAGAGGACCCGCTCTCTATGTAGATATAAAGGGCTCATTGTAAGGTAACGAAAACACAACAATTCTTATTTTCATGGGATTATACATTAATTAAAACATTTATGAATATTATATTCCATTTCTTCCAAGTCAGTTCCACTAGATGCCACTAAATCTTACATACTGGTCCTTTAAATTATATTTTTTATAGTAATATTAAATAAAATGGCTCTACGCAGCCTTTTGCATCTCTTAGTAGGGCTGCCCCCCCAAATGTGATGGCCAGAAGTCCTCAAGTCCATCCTCATTTTGTCAGTCAAATCATTGCATTTTTCAAAACTGCAAATACAAACCAAGTTTTGACCAAAAACTAACTGTGATGAAAACAGAGAAGGATGACGGAAACAAAGAGTAGCCTGATTCCTTTCTGCTCCGACGCTCTCAGCTCTGATACTGAAGGTTAGCAAAGTCAGCTAAACTACTTTTGAGCCAGACGTTGGCAAAACGTCCTCTACTGCCGTCCTGTGTGACTCATCGGCTAACAGCTCTGTCAGCAGCCACATAGGAGACGCGCTATGTGGAGCACTAGTATGTTACCACTGACCTATGACCAATATGGATTGTAATGCAACTGGGTGGAGAAGTGAAATAACTGCTCCCTTCCTAAAGGCGAATTTTCAGCCTAGACTGCTGACACAACATCAACTTGAAAAGTTCTCATTTGGGTACAGCCTCATCTCGTTTACAGCCTGAGCTTTCTGTTAGCTTATTGTTTCGGTTCTCTAGCTGCACACAGACTACATGGTTGAATTCAAGCATGCCAAATCAGGCAATGAAACTGCTAACTGCTCAGCATTGAAAAAACAGATAATGAAAATAAATGACTAGCTGGTAAAGAAATTTAAACATCTGGCAGCTAAAGATCCAAATATAATTTAAATTAGGAGTTGGTGGAGACCAAACCAGAGCTAACAGGAGAGTGATTAAGCAGTCATCTAGTCAAACATTCACTTCTTACCAGTGTGGAAATGGCAGAAAGTCTTTGAAATATCAAGGACAGTAAAAATAGTTTTAATGACCTTCAGATTTTCTGTGTCCCACTCTCTCTACAACATCACCAACACTGAAGAGGCTTTACACGCAGTGTTTTTGTAAAACTATTCTTTGTATTAGCAGGAAATTGCCAATGGCCATTGGCCAATCACTTAATTTTACTTTTGGCTGGTGAGCTTATCCACTTTGACTCAGGCAGCTACTCAGCCAAAATGTACTCAGTTGATAAAACAGTGAAAGCAGCTACATCATTTTGGAAATGAGCTTTGCGGCTCTGGCCTGTCAATACAAATAAAACAGTTTGTTTCCTGCTCTGAGAAATGGGTAAAGATGGAGTCTCCAAATGCCCTTTGAAAAGCTCTTGGCGCAAAAGAATGGGTGACTTGTGTAGCCGTCAACCACGGTAATCATGTGATATCGCTGTTGTTTGGCTAATCTGCTTACGGCCTCCTTTCTTTTCTCCAGGATGAAACCTGATACGGCAGCTCAGCCAGCTTTAGCCACACGCTAATTAATCTGCAGGACCAAAGCTTCTTAATAACACCCAAACGCCACAAACAATCGTTGTAGATGTGCCAAGCAATGGAAATTTGGTCCAAGCTTTTGGGGTTGGGGCAGTTAAGTGGTCCGGCGGGGGAATTGTTGGTCCTACAGAGCTAAAAGGACTTGAACTAAAACTGCAAGGACAGAGTGCTCAGTTCTGCGTGTACCTTTGTGTAACTGTGCCAGTGTAAGGTGCTTTGGAAATGCTGACTAATGAGGCTGGTTAGCTTGATTTGTGGTATGATTTTAAAAAAGGGACATCACTGTGCGGTGACATTGATAGCCCTTCAGCTGGTTGCCAGATGATGCTTTTCTTCTAGCTATTTAGGGGGGTTCGAGAGAGAACTGGAAAGCGAGTGGATGGGGGCAGTTGGCTTAATCCTCTCTGTCACACTGTCCTGCTTTGTCAGAGACGATATCAGGCCTCAATTTTTCACCCTCGCTTTTGCATCTCATCCATCCTCTATCACCTTCACTCAGATCCAAACTGACGATCTGGGCCTCTCATTGTAGACACATCTTTCTTAACTCCTTCCACTGATTTTTTTTTTTTCTTTCCCCGCTTCTTCAATCTCTGTTCCTCTCTGTCTCTCCCTCTGTCTGCCTCTGTCTGTCTCTCGGATGAGGCTTATCTGCGACAGAACAAACAGGCTCATTGTGTTTTGTGAGAGCCGTCAGGGCAGCAGAGAGGAGGCTTATTTCATTGAAACCTGGATACGATATCCACCCACAGGGGAGAGGGGGCCTGCAGGGACTCTTAATGCCAGCAGAAAATATGGGTGAAGTGGCGGTGGAAACAGCCAATAACAGAAACACAAAGGGATAGAGAAAAGGTGACACTGGGGCAAAGACTGTCCTAAATTCAAAGAAAAGGAGACCGTAGAAATGTAAGACGATGCACGAGATATGGACCGGAATGAAAAATGAAGAGGGAGGTGATGCAAACAAGTGAGAAGGAAAGTAAAAAGATTCAAATTACTGTCTGAAGCCGATGCTGCGGTGTCGAGCGAGGTAAGGAGTCATTGAGCACTGTTCAATATCAGCAAGGTCAGTGACCGTAAAGCCATACAATAGGCTCAATATCACAGAAACTGAACAAAATGTCTGTCAGCCGAACAGCTGGCCAACAGTGAAAAAACACAATAGCAACAGGGACGGCTATGAAAAGCTGCAGCACAGCCAAAAGGTCACTGGTTCGATCCCCGCAACATGTGCATAGTGTTCGGAGCAAAGCAACAGAGCAAAGCATTGAAGCTCTATGTATTGTTTCAGAGCATCACCTACAAGCCTTGAAGCTTAAAGTGTAGTGAATGAGTTGCACATTAAGAGCCTATTAAAAAAAGCCTTAAAGTAGGGCGTGGACAAACTGAGGCGCAGATTCTGACCTAAATACAAAGCTGCAAAGCCAAAGAGGGACATGCAAGGGTTTGTTCAGAAATAACTCGGTATTCCTGCCCCAGCGGAGAACGAGGTGACCTGCAATGTCAGGGCGAGACAGGTTGTCTCCTCAGCTGCTGGGACATCACACAGAGTCATCATCTGCGCAACATCAGTATTCAGTAACCACAGATCAATGTCATCCATTTAAACTCATCCCTGCCTTCATCGTACAGCTATTACACGGGCTGTATAAAACACACACACACACACATATATCAACTTCACTTCAATCACCAAGGACAGTAAATGTTCAGGCCTTGGAAACACTGAACCTCACAACCTCTCAACCTTATCCCTTATTTCATACCATTCAAATGAAGTGCAGAACATACTGCAGAGAGAAGACTACAGTATAATAGCAGGTAGACCAACTGCTGACAGTAAGCTGCTTAGCTCAACACTCATTACAGGTTTTATAGTTTGGTTCAAACACCACATGTTCTGGTTTGCTTGTCCACCAGCTGTGGAGATGTGTGACCACTGCTTCAATTATTTTTATTGATTTTACAAGTTTGCTGCAAGATTGCTGATTGAAAACATCTAGTGGTTTTGGTGTAGGACACAAAATGTGCTGCAAATTGCCTTCAAATCTCTGAAACAGATCCAAATTGTCAAAACATTTAGAAACAAAAATCAAGGTGTAATCTGAAAAGGCAACAAAGAGTGAACTTGTATATCTTTTTTGTGTGTGTGCACTGGATAGTGTGGCTGGGAATTCCCCCAAATGACCATTTTACCATCCAATTATATTTTAAAACAGAGCAGGGTGAGAAATTAGCACCAACCACCAGCCAAATGGTGGTAAAATATGAAAGTGGCTGGTAGCTTTCAGAGACAAAATAATGATTTACTATTGAATGGTGGTGAAACTGAACATTTATCTGTCAGTAGCTGGTAGGTGTTAACATTTTAAAAAGTTCATTTCTCACCGTGGGCAGGTAGGCTACCTACTGAAGTGGCTAACTGAAAAGACTAACTTGGCATCCTCAAAGTTCACTAAATAAATAATTTATGAGATGTCCCTTGTTTTCCAGGTTCAGATTTCCACTGGCAAATAAAATCGATTACACCCTTAACTCAAGCAGCATCCACCTAATTGGTTATCAATGGTTACTGAGGAACAACAGGAGCCAGAACCAGCAACTTCAATCATCTGTTTAATCGCTGCTAGTTGAGTGGATGGTGCTGGGTGGACACACGGATTTGAGCAAACTGGCCTTTCAGGAAAACAAGAAAACAAAGTGCTAACCAGTCGCTCAGCCAGTTCCCTTTCAACGAAGGCAAATAGAGAGGCTGCTTATCTGTGGGTAATTACAAAGGAAAGAAAGAAACAGTGGGACAGAGTCTGTCATCGCGGTCACACAAGTGTTCTGCATATTTCTGGGATAACGCCACCAATTCAGATTTTGTGATATCGCATTCATTTGGAAGAATTCATCACATTTATTGGTCATTAAACCAAGTGACACAAACTCAATTCTGGGTCATAATTACAGCTAATCGTCTCATCTCAAGACTGCGCACAAAGGCAATCTGCTCTGAATAGACTGTGTTCAATTTAACCCGACAACAGCAGTGTTTTAGCTAAGAAGTACAGAGCGTGTCGTCTGGACTCACCCTCAGGGCCTCTATGACCAGGTCTCGGGCCTCCAGCTCTCCCTCCATGATACTCAGCAAGGTGAGCAGCTCTGGCTTGCTCAGGTTATCCATGTTGAACTCACATTTCTGTAACACAGGACAAAAACATGTCACAATCATGCAATCAACACAAACACAAATATTAAACCTTAATACTTCTTCAATACCCACCGAGTTGTTTTCACAATCATGCTAGCGTTAGCATGTATATGTACATATGCTCACAGTTCCTTGAATTATCATCAACAATGTTTTTTTGAGCCAAATCCCAAGTAACATGTACAGCTTTCAGCATTACACAAATCATTCGGACTTTGGACTCCTACCTACCTACAATGTTACCGATGGTGGAAAAGGTTATGCTGTATTATGCAGCTGCAACTGGTAAAAAGATCAAAACCAAAAAAATTATATTGTATGACACTCATCTAAGATGGCGCCAACTTCATGTGAACTCCACCAGAATTTTAAAAAAAGTTGCTTACATGACAAAGGCACCACTAACTCCCAGTGTCCAACTGGTCTCATTAAGTGCAGCCCTCAAATTAGGCTAGATGTCTCGTTCTGCCTCAAAGCTATTAAGTTCTAATTACATCTAGCTAGGTCATTAAACACCAACATGGTCAGTGGTGACCGCAGGGCTTACGGGTGGAGATGACTATAATTGGGAGTGACCAGACCACTTCATGCTTCCCCTCATGTCAATTAAAAGCTTTTTCTGGTCCACTTTTAAAAAGCAAAAACGGCCATGTGTTGCCTCGGTCTAGTGGGTTCATAGGAAGAAGGCAGGACTTGTTTTAGGTCAAGTCAATGTCATCTCAAACTTTCTTATTATTCCTGACTGTGAATGACTTCGTCTGTGATACACAAACAGTTAGTGTTCATTAAAACCAGAAATTACTGTTTATTTGGAGGGTTTGCTCAAATCCAAAAGAGGTGTGAACTTAAGAAATATAACCATTTCCTTTCAGGATTTTGCTCATTTAAAAACAACATTTGTTTTTCAGTATTACCTGGCGCACTACTTCCAAACTTTATTTAATTCTATTTAAATCATTTATTTCTGGGTAGACCCATTCCATTACAAGGGCTTGTTCCATTTAACACTTATGTATTTTTTAAACTAGCTTCCCCTGGCAGGGTTGTGTAAAGCTTTTATATAGAAACTTAAGATCAGAGAATAAAAAGGTTGCATTATTACAGTTTTAACGCCCCAAAAGTAGGTTTTCAGTGAGAATTCACTCAATCAGGATAAGCTATAGCATCAACATGCTTTTTGCATGTTAATTCATCAGTAGTCATAATAATAAATAATATACTATATATACAGTAGAGATTAAATGATTTGTTGATTAATGATAACTGATGGATAATTTAAGTCATTTTTCAAGAAAACATACCAAACAATCTCTGGTTCCAGCTTCTCAATGTGAGAATTAGCTGCTTTTCTGTTTTATATCTTTGTAAATTGAAGATTTGGGTTTGGGACTCTTATTCAGACAAATAATGCATTTTGAAGATGTCACCTTGGGCAATGGAAATGGCGAAGGGAATCAATAATGAAAATATTTGTTAGTTGCAGCCCTGATATATATTATGATAATGTAATACTCAGGAAGAGGCCATTCTGTCAAGTGAATTTACTTTTGTGACAGAAGCATGGCCTTTCTAGAGTTAAGATGTAAAATTCAACAACAAATCAAGAGGATTTTTCATCAATACATAATTTTGGGGGGGATAATCAAATAATTATCTAAAATGTCTTAAGAGAAGGAGACAAAAGGAGAAGAAGAGGGAGACAGCAATTTCCCTGTGTTTTCCAGATCACATCCCTAAACATTACAACAGCACAGTGTCAAATTGTTGTGTTAAGGGCCCTTGAATGGCATTGTACTCATTCAAAGCAAAACCTCAGTGAGAAAAATTAGTGACATTCTTGGCTGGACAACTACAGAAATGAAGTAACTTCACATAGAGAGGCCAAAAGATAACACTGGATCTCAGTGACAGAAGAATTTCCAATTACTGTGTTGGCGACTTACTGCAGCCATCTGCTGAGAAAGCCTTCTGGAGGCACAGCTGCATTCCCAATATCTGGAAGCTTTACATCAGGCTATTTGTTCAATAAAACCTTTATAACCAAAGAGGCAAATGGAGGAAGTGAAGAGCTTCTTAGGCACTGAAGCACATCAGGCTGATTGCTACCTACTCATTCTGGTGACGTCTAGTTGTCAACCAGCCATTTGGGCCTGATTTACAAAACTACATCTCAACCTCAGCCAAGATTATTCCATTTCATCAAGGATCTACACACGTCTCCAGAGGTCTCTCTCGACCAACAAGCACAAAATATGACTCCGAACAGGCCAGTCTGAGCTTTCAACAAGCTGCTGCCTTCTCTGTGTCCTTTACACGCTCCTGTGACATTGTTTATTTCACCATAAGGGGGAAAAGTTCATGCTCAAACAACTGGAACAGAGGTAATAAATCTAAATGAATGAACAGGCCAGTGCTTTCACTTAAAATGTGATGTTTTAGCCAGAAAAGCTTTCTCGAGACAGGTGCTGAAACATCACGTTTTATCAAGAAATCAGTTTTTAGGTCTGGTGCCTGCTCACTCTTATGGACCTTTTTTTATATTCAGAACAAGGAGCTGGAAAGTGTTGCATCAATCACATGTTTCAGTTTAGTCAAACCACGTTTTTATACTGATGTGATCACGGCAAGCTTGGAAATAAAAGCCAAAGAGATTCCAAGGGATTGATTCATTCGCATCGAGCCTTCCAATCGATCCCTGAGCCCCCTTTTTTCCCGGCAGCATTTTCATCGCTCAGAGAATTGGACGACTCAGGGAGCCTTGATGGACGGCAACCCTGAGCCATGCTGTCCTGTCACGGGGCCTCGGGTGGTTGTGAAGTGAGGGTGGAGGGCAGAGGGCTCCTTCTCTCTGGCATTTCTGCACAGTGAGCAGGTGAGGGAAGCGAACACTAATTTGTTCCATGAGCCATGTGCTGTGCGCCAAGGGCACGAGCAGCCTGGCTGGCATTCAGAGGCTCACTGTTAGCCCCGGTCCACTTAATAAGGCCTGTGTCATTTTACTCTGAGCCACAAGGGAGAGGAACCGCTTACTCTGTGCAAGTTCCTCCACTGTGTTCTGCTGGCAAAAGCCTGTTTAGGCCTGTAAGTTTCTCACAATCTTGTGTCCTGTTACTTGAAGCACAAAACTGTGTGATATGACAGCCTGTAAATAGACGCCTTTGAGGGGGTTACCAATGGTTACGACGAAAATGCCACCAAGATGAGGAAATCAATATGAACTGAAAGGTCAGATGAGCTTAAAATGACCATAAAAAATGCATTTTCATTTAACAGAATCTCATAGAATCTAGCTACACAGATAGATTTTATTGTCCAGGTTTTGAGATATCTGTCTCACACTATCACCAGTTTTTCGACTGAAAAAATTCAAACACAGTTTACTGCAAGGTCTGTGGACAGGACACCGTTTCTGGATAGACACACTGCTGTGAATTTTTGAACATGATATTTTTCAAGTAAGCTCCACAAACAAAATTCTGTTCACCTCCGCTGTACTGTGGTGTAGGTGGAAGTCTCAAAACCTGGACAAATAAAACAAAAACTATCTACTCACATACCCCTAAAGGTAAGTGACAGGTGACAACTTTTTCTCAGATACCTAAACTCAGGGTGTCTGTCGAGACAGAAAACCAATCAGATACCAGCGCTCTCTTTTCCCAAAATTTAAAATATGCACACCTCACTATGTAATTGAAATCATTTTAATGTAAGGTAACATTAGGCCAGAGATTGCTGTGGCACTACAAATTGAGTCCACTGTGACTGAATGAAACATTGATGATGAAACTGTATTGAACTTCTTTCACTCCCAACCCCCCCATCATAGATCCATTTTGGGGGGAACATGGGATGCTTAGGAAGAGATAGCAGTTCAACAGTATATGTCACATAGAAGTGATATACATCATCTGAAAGCTGGGGGCCTGAAGATTAATTTAAGATGCAGTTCAGCACTGTGAGTCAAGTTTTTCTAGTAATAAATCTGTAATGAACATTGTGTTTTGGTTAGGCACCTATTCAAATTTTGAAAGTTTAGAGTGTATAAGGGCTTAGAACATTATGATGGAAGTATATGATGGCCATTGCCATGCTCAATTATGTTTCATAAGTTGTTGCAGCAATTTTTGGGTTGATAGCATTTGGTGCAAATGCAACCATTTTTGACCACTCGAGAATTGATAGAAAGATGGTCAAAAATCCCTCCAAAAAACCACATTAAAACACAGAGACCCTGAGGATCACCAAAGAAAAATTCATGCTGTGATTTGTTATCAAAAACTTTTGACATTTGGAGATTTCTGTAAGAATTGCATTTTCAGCGATTACACAGCGAGCACTTCTGTTCTGGAAATTGCTCAGAAACTCCCTTATTGTCAATAAACCTAGGAAAGCCAAACATCCTCTTAATGCTGAGGTCTCTAGTTTGTGGTTTTTAAGTTTCGTGAGGCTGTGATTATCCTAGAGGTCACAATAGGTCATTTTATACAGCGAGGTCAAATTTCAAAAAGTGGTCTCTCTACAATGAAATGGCTACTATGGAGACTAACATCATCATACATGAATACAATTGGTCTCACTGAATCCACAAGAGTCTCAGCTTTCCAGTCATACCAACTTTATGCAATTCCAAGACTGTTTAGGGTCCCCAGTATGCAGAAATATTCAAATACACCATTTTTAGAATAGGCGAAAATAACATGTTTATACTGCATGCAAAAAACTGTGTGGTTTTTGCCCAAAACTGCATGGGATTAGCATAAAGTGGGCATGTCTGTAAAGGGAAGACTTGTGGGTAACCATAGAACCAATTTTCATTCAGATATCTTGAGGTTAGAGGTCGATGGACCCCTTTGAAAATGGCCATGCCAGTTTTTCCCTTGCCAAAATTTAGCCTAATATTGCTGCATTATTTAGCCCCCTTCCCGACAAGCTAGCATGACATGGATGGTACCAATGGATGCCGTAGGTTGGATAGTTTCACATGATATAAGTAGCTTTAAAACTGAGCCCACTACAGCCTCTGAAAGACAGTAATGTCACCCGCGGACGCCGGCGTCCTCAGGGAGTAAAAGAGGTTAATGTGGATCAGCCACAGCATGGGCAATACCTGATTAACAAAATCACATTTAGCTCCGTTGTATTGGGTTAGAGACAGAAATCTCAGAGATAAACATCTCAAAACCTGGAAAAGCCCAAAATATCTGCATGGTTAGATACCACTAGAGGTATTTGGGTGAACTAGCCCTTTAACCAACTTGTTTACAAGGTAATTTGAACCCCAGTATCACAGCACAGAAATGTTGTTGTCAGGAGGAAGAAGCCATGACATTACAGCCACTCATGTTAATGGCACTCTTCCAATATGGCAGCATATCCCACATAACAACTGGTGACCGTTCAAAGGCCTCCATTACACAATAGATGATAGGTTTGAAGATGGGGTTGAATCGGTCACATTTTGAGGAAAACTAAGTTTTTTCTACAATCTAGGCTTTATTTTGTAGTTTTGGTATCATTCCTGTCTGTTAAGGTAACATTTTTACTTATCAACTGAATTTCTAATTGAGTCTAACAGGACAAAGAACTCAAGTGGTCATATGAGACCTGTTTTACCAAACTTATTTGGAGGTGAAAAGACGGCAGACATGAAAATTGCTATCCAATCGCACCATCTTTTATTTTATTTTGCAGATCAACTTTCTGCTTCAACTTTGACCTACTGTAGTTGCCATAGTTGTGCGCGTAAAGTTTTTCTGTGCAGAGATTAAAAATAAACATTTAGCAGGTGCTCACTTTAAGTTTCACCTCCAAATAAATGGTTTAGAAAATCATTTTTATCTTTATGCTCCTTGTTACTGTTTTCTTTGCTTTTAACATACATCCTTGTTGTCTGAATTGCGTGTATAGAACCAACACTTTTAATGACGTCTTATCTTCGTTTGTTTTTATTGTGTATATGTTTTTATGTTCCCTTGCTGCAAAAAGAATTTCCTCTGGTGGGACAATAAAGATCTGAAGTGAACTGAAGGGTTTTTTTCTTACACCTTGACTGCTTGTCTTGTCTTGTTGGACTCTTTTAGTAATGTTGCCGCATTATCAGATCTCATCACTTGGTAAAAATAAAACCCAAGTTGCTTTCCTTTAACTTCAGAACAAGTTGTAGACACATTGTCTGCCACACTAACATTTATTATGGTAAATGAGTGGGAGGTGACTGACAGAGTGCCTCTCATTGACCTCTGACCCCTCTCTGGACCATGTGGGCCGGTCCTCCAGAGTCCTCACAAACAAGAAGCTTCCCCCACCTCTGGCCAACAACAGAGAGTCTGACAGGGGTAAGCAAAGAGCAAAGTGCTTTATTTAACCACAGCAGGCATGATGGTGGTGGGGGGAGAGAGGGGGGGGGGGCGGCTTGGAGGCGGAAGCCCCTTTTCGTTGGCTGGAGCATGGAGAAGGAGGAGTGTGCTGGCAGAGAGATGGGTGAGACAGAGCTGAGGAGGCTGCCCAGCTCCCATGTCTCTGGAGCACCTGTTCGCCTCGACGCTAAATGTAAAGTAGCCTCGAGGCAGTTCTGAGCGCGCTCCCAGTACTCCCAGCTATGCCAGCTGAGTCACTGAAATTAAGACCAATTTAGAAAGGTGTCTGGTGAACCAGGCCTCCACCCGCCCCCCCCCTCCCCTCCACCATGCTGCCTCTGCCCTCCATCCACCCCCGCAGCTCTTCTCCCACCATCTCTTCACCACTCAAACCCACCCCCACCTCAACACCCACACTACCACCCACCCACCCACCTCAGGGACTGTGGCTGCTTTCTATTCCGGCAACATTTCCACCGGCCTACCTCTTCAATCTCACATCTGAAGACGTGCTTTTGTGATTTAATGGGATGTGGAGCCGCATTAATCAAAGGTTAAGTTCATTATAACAGGACAAGGACAAAAACTAAGCCTGTTCGTAGTTAAGCAGCAAAGGCATCACTGCCCATTCTGCATTAGGTGTCAGGTCGATAACAGCAATCTGACGGGTTGCATCATGGAGCCAGCGAAAGGGAAGCAAAAGGCTTCATGACCTCCCTCCAGCCAGGGCCAACAGATTGATCAATTTGCACAGAGGGGTGGAGAGCCGCTGCCCTGCCACATATGCTTCAACCTGCGAAAGGGCAAGCGAGAGAAATCACAACTAGGTGTGTGTAAACAGGTGAAGCTCAACAAAGGTTAGGGACAACAATCACATACTTCTTAAAAAAAAAAAAACACTCTGACTTGACTTGCTGGTCTTGTCTGACAGTCAGAATAACCCGTGGAAAGACTCACAGCTTTGTAAGGTGAGCTGTGGGAGCCTGTGAGGATTCATACTGGACTGACTGGTGCAGGGCCACTTCAGAAAAGAACCATTTTCATGCCACAATCAGCTCCACAGACCAACCTCAAGAACCTCTGAGTCATAACAGAAAATCATTTGCAAACAAATTTTAAAAAGGTGGACTGAAATATTTTTCACCCTTGGCAGGGAACACATCTGTCACCGGCCTTGATAGATCTTCTATTTTAGGATTTAACTCTCATGCAGCCAGCCAAACAGGTTGCTCTAAGTCTCTGCGTATTAACTCATTTACTGTTATATATATCAACCTGTATAGCAAGCGACGGTTTCTCTTCGATCAGGCGCAGGATAACATTTCAACTGCGGGATGAATGTTTAAAGCAGCCAAGGGGCGAACAAAAGAATTCACTATCATGTCTGAAATTAAAAAGAAAACGTGTTTTCCGCCTATTTGAGAGCCTGTTAGAACCTTTCTGGGTGATTTATCACCCCAAACCGACACGAACCCCTTGTTTTTCTCCAGACATTGTCGCGAGGATCCCGCTGGCCACCGCTGTTGCTTCACGAGCCTGTGAGAAATAGATGCGCACTGCATTCCGCCCCCTTTACACTGTGACTACTTCAATGCCACACCGATAAAAACACCCGTGTAGCTTTCATATCTTCCTATAGCCTCATGTCTTACCGTGTCGACACTTCCCAGCACGGCGGTTGCCAGTGTTTGTACCGGAGGAGGCTGCTCTCCGCTGGCTCCCTCCGACGCCATCTTCGTACTGTAGCGGTCTGCTGGAGTGAGGGCGCATCCGGCACTCATTAACTATTGCGCTGCTGAATGCAAATCACGCCACGGACGGCCATTGAAGGAAAGAGAGCCGAGATCTGACAAACTGGAAAAGCTGTAAAGGGGGAGAGGACGACAGGTCTCCGCCGTGAAAAGCCCACAGCCGAGTGTGCGGGTTGCAGCGGGGGAGGCGGGCAGTCTTGTAGGCGTGGACCGACCGACGCGTAAAATCCAGATGCGAAGCCCCGGTGCGCTCCCAACTGGAAAGGAGGTGCGTCTCGTCGGACTGATTGACAACAGCATTTGTTGGCCTCTGTATGAAAAATGAGCCAGAGGGTGTGCCGGGTGATTAACAGCTCAGTTATATTCTATGTACATTAGATTTCCCGACATGAAGATCTTTCTCTTTTAAAGCCTTCTCCACTTCTGTGTGTGTGTGTGTGTGTGTGTGTGTGTGTGTGTGTGTGTGTGTGTGTGTTTGTGTGTTTGTGTGTGTTTGTGTGTGTCTAAAAGTGGTCAAATATAAATATGTTGAGTCTAAAAATACTGGATGAAATCATGGATAGTATAGTATAGTGTAGTGTAGCATGGCCTAGTATAGTATAGTAAATTACAGTATAGTAAATTACAGTATAGTAAATTACAGTATAGTATAGTATAGTATAGTATAGTATACCAGAAATGCATTTCCTGCGGAAAATGCGTGTGAATGCTGACAGCTGAAATAACATTGCTACATAAACATTGCTACAAATACAACACACTTGTTCAGCATCCACATCTGTACAACTTTGCAGAATTTGGTTACCATGGTACATTACATTTAAGAGATATGTATTTAAAAAGTCACTTAAGCATTATATTGTAAAGTGTAACACGAACTAGAAAATGCACGTGCCCTGTGAATTGGGGCATTGTCATCCTGGAAGAGAGACCGCTCCCATCAGGATAGAAATGTTTCATCATACCTGACCCTTCCCTCTAAGGGGACAGGTGGACCCAAACCATGCCAGCAAAATTCCCCCCGAAGCATAACAGAGCCACCAGATCCCCTCAAGGGGTCAAGCATTCAGGCCTGTACCAGTTTTTCCTTTAATTTGTCATGTATGTATATATGTATGTATGTAAGTATGATGTACAGTATGTATGTATGTATGTATGTATGTATGTATGTATGATGTACAGTATGTATGTATGTATGTATGTATGTATGTATGTATGTATGATGTACAGTATGTTTGTATGTATGTATGTATGTATGTATGTATGTATGTATGATGTACAGTATGTATGTATGTATGTATGTATGTATGTATGTATGTATGTATGTATGTATGTATGTATGTATGTATGCATGTATGTATGTATGTATGTATGATGTACAGTATGTATGTAAGTATGATGTACAGTATGTATGTATGTATGTATGTATGTATGTATGCATGTATGTATGTATGTATGTATGATGTACAGTATGTATGTATGTATGTATGTATGTATGTATGCATGTATGTATGTATGTATGTATGTATGATGTACAGTATGTATGTATGTATGATGTACAGTATGTATACATGTGTAAGTCTGTATGTGTGTCATTTTCTCACATTTACTTACATTGTAAAAAAAAATGTTGCATAAAGCTTAAAATCTTTAAAAGTAAGAAAGTTGTAAAAAAATAAAAACTAATAGCATAAATGTCCTTAAAGAGCTGAACGTATTGATATATGAATAGATTCTGTAAATTAAAGTATGCGAGGTAGTTAGCCAGCGAAAAACATACAGAAGAAAAAGAACAATAAAGCTTTGGATAACAATAGTGTGCTTTCAGCAATCACACAAATATAGTGTGTAGTGCAGTATTGTATAGTATTGAACAGTAGTATTGTATAATGTACTGTAATATAGTCAAGTATAGTACTGTGTAGTGTAGTATTGTACAGTGTAGTGTCATGTAGTGTGGTATTGTATTATTGTATATAGTGTAGTGTAGCATGGACAATGTAGTGTTGTGTAGTGTAGTATTGTATAGTATAATACAGTAGTGTATAGTGTTTCTGTTTGAGTAAGCTAACGCAATTATGTGTTTGGGTGATTCTGCTGTGACTGTGGAAGTGATCAGGTTGAACAGTTTCACCTGCCAGGGGAGGAAAAGTGCTTTCATTTTTGCTCTTTTACTTATTACATTTGAATACACGTAGGGTCATTTAGTTTGAACAAAAACATGTGCCAAATGAATGTAATGTAATATATTTTTAGGGTCTTTCAAATGAAAAAAATGAGGCACCTTCTGTCAGCCCCCCACTACATTTGAGCATAAAATGAATTTAAATAAGCAGATTAATCTAATAATGCCACCATCAATCCAACATTTCTTGGTAATATCCACTCACATCGCCGACCATTTTGCTTGACGGCCTAGAAATGAAACCAAAAAGCAAAGAACTCGAACCAAAAGCCAAATGTTAATCTTACACGAGTCGATGCTCAGAGTTCAAATCTCTCAGCTCTGGATCTGTTTATCCTAGAAAAGCAGAGAGAGGATAGGGGCCCTCTCAGCTCCCAGATGTGGCATTTAGGATTAGCGGACGCTGATCCAGTCTGGTCATCCAGAATGAGGTTATTAAGTCTCTATTTAGGTCAAATGTTGCACGATCGACATTCCCTGGTTGCAATGAGAGCGTAGCTGTGTGACGACTTCAGAGGTGTTTCATTTTCCCCACACGTGAGAGGCAATACATGGTTAACTGGTGTCACTTTTTAGGAAAACATACTGTAACAGTTGTTTCATGTTTGAGCTAAAAATTAATTACATGCTTCTCTGTAGGTTGAAAAAACAGCAACTTTCCCAACCTTTATGCTCAGGAAAATGTTTCAAACCCTTATGGACAGCCTTAGAAATCTACAGTTAAGATAAGAACAAAGCTGTTTCTTATTTCTCTGACGTGCAAGGTTTCCACCAAACAGCAGCTCTATTGTAGTAGCAACGGGAAAAATAGAAAATTAGAAACCGAGGTGCACTGAAATATATCTGTTTTGAGTGTAAACAGCCCATTAATGACTCTGTGATTGTGAAATCTTTACAGGAACTCACCTCATGACATTCATAAATGAAAACTATTCATCCCTCAGTGCTTTCCCACAGAGATCTTTTTTTTTTCTTACCATCATGTCATGTGTCAAATCCCAAACTCGTGTCTAAATCTGAGGCAGATCAGCGGAGATGGAGCTGTCATGTGGAGATAATCCTTCCACCCTATGAAAGGAAGCTCGCCATTAGCCAGCGATTATGGGGGACTCCGGAGATGTGGCGCTGGCTTGGAAACGACGACCCCCTTCCTCCTTTCCCTCGGTTGAAGTTGGCAGTGAGCTTATAACAAAAAGTTCTCCCTCTAATATCCTCTCATTCAGTGAATTTCCAAAAGTTTTGGTGAACAAACTCTCCTGAGGGATTCCCAGAAAAAGAGATTCTCTGTGCGGGTATAGTAATAGCATAGGAGAAGTGAAAGCTGAGAAAAAGTATTCTGTTTTATTCTGCTGTTGTAATGTTGCAAAATTGCAGCTCTAAAAAGAAACCATTTGCTCCTCAACACTGAGAGACTGATATCAAAACATGAAATGAATGTCCTTATTACACCCAATGGTAGACATGCCTCAAATATCTCCCCATGAATTCATCCTCTGATTGTTGCAACCCTATTTGGAGGAAATATATGGATTATGATCACTGACAACACTTTTTCAGGTTCTACAATTCCATGTACACTTGTACTGGAGCACAGAAGTTGTCGAGGGGTGGTTTAGGTGAATAGTGAGCGTTTTATGTGTTTCAAGACATTTCAAGTTTTTGAGCTTTTTTTATGTTGTGGTCTTTTTGGTGGAGACGTCTCCAGCAAACAAAAACTGTAATTAAATCTGCGTTAACTGACTTTTTGGCCACTTAGGGGGAAGCAGAGACAAGTAGTGAACACAACACGGACATATCATCATCTTTTAAGTTGATATGTTGCTTATTTCCACATCCAACAGTTACGGAGCAACATTATCATTCATTTGGAGTTGTGTTTCAGTCCACCTGGTAAGTCCAATATTCACTCTCTTTTAGCTCTGTTTTTGCTCTCTACCAACTCCTGAGGGAAATATCTGTCTCTTTAGCTGCTAAATGCTCCACTATGTTCACCAGCTAGTCTACCGCTAACTGTGTCTGTTTACCATTTGGTGCTGAGCAGGTAGTGAACAGTGAAAACGACGCTATGAGAGCGCTGAGAGTGAACCAAAACGGTAAAGGTTCAGCCGGACAGCTAAACAATGAGCTGAAACTCACTATAAAGCTCCATGAAGCCGAGGGGAGCTGCAGAGTATGAGCAACGCCTCTGACATTAAACACTGACATTTCATATATTGTTATTAATAAATATTGATTAAAGTGATTTAAAGAGTGCTGAATGGGCAATGAGTTGAATCTTTGTTTAAAGGATATTACTGATATCACCAGATTTGTATGTTTTAACCTATTAAGTTAGGTTTCAGCTGACCAGTTTCCAAACCATGAGTCTCAGATTGATTTCCTCCTTGACTTCTGTGCAGCCATGTGTGGAAATGTATTTCTACTCACTATGTCAAAGGAAACACCAGAAAAATTGTGTCGAAGAGGCAGAGCTACTTAAAGCAGGTCAGAAATGTGTTAATATGTTGATACCCACACCTGGGAAGCATGCAATGAAAGGGCATTGTTTATCATTCACATCTGAATACTGAAAAACATACAGAAGATTACATTTGTCAAGGTTACATCAGTGTTGTTGTTGTGTGTGTTGTTGATGCTTGCAGTTCTTGGCAGCCACTGACGTCAATCCTACACAGAGCATGAAACATAAATTAGCAGTTGGCCCAGAAACACACGCAGGCATACCAGCAGTCTATTGTTCGATGGCACGCTAAACCTTGCACATAGACTTGAAACATAATGGAGTAATGTCAAGATCTTACCTGTGTTACTTTCCTACATTCTGGCCATCAGATAAAAGAGTCTGCTGAGGCTGTTAGCTGTATTCAAAGTCCCTGTTTTTTCTTCCCTGAAACATGTATTTGTAAAGATGTGTAACTCGGTAATCGCTTATATGCTTGTGAAGTTTTAAAGTTTTGTTTTAAGTCATGAACACAGAACTGTAAAAATACCCATTTGCTTGTCAGAATATGTATGTACAGTATGTAAGGCGAGGCTGAAAAGATCCTCACCCCTGATCTGTTCTCCAGGAGGCTGAGATGACACTTGATTGACAACCAACTGTGCCAACTGTGACAATCATGACATGTTGCTCATAAACACAGATAAAAGGAAATGTTTCTTTCATATAGAAAATTAGATACTTTTTTTTTTTTTTACTATTATTAATATCTTGCTTAAAGGATAAGTTTGGCGATAATCTATTTTGTTCTTATTTACAAATAACAAGACAAAAAACTAACAATGATATGTCTTCAAATACCTTATTCCTCTGTGCCATAGAGCTCTTGATGACATGTCCCTTCATCACCATGTGGTGAGAAAAGGGCAGGCAATCCTCAGTGATGCATCACATCATCTCTATGGTGACGAGGCTACAGGATACCGCCTTTGCAGACTACACAGATGCTCAGAGATCCTTAAAACCGGTGCACTATGCTGTTTGATATCTGTCTTTAACTGTAATGTCCTTTTGTTGTAGTTTTATCTGTCTGACAATTGCTATAAATCTCTGAAAGGTTAATAAACTGAATTCACTAATGAACCGAATGTGTATTAATCCACCACTGAAATAGTCCCTGACAAATGCACTATTTACTCCTGTTTGAGTTATGATGCTAAAAACCGCAGTGCCTAGGTGTTTTGGAAATTACATAGCCTTTTTAAAAAATTAAACTGTATATTTATGAACTATTCTTTACAGATTTACGTCCACAGTAGGAACCAATGGGCTTGGGGCTGAGTGCCTCAGACAGGGTAGGGTAGTCAGTAAGTATGTAGAG
The DNA here is from genome assembly GCF_963924715.1 of Thunnus thynnus. Classification (NCBI taxonomy): domain Eukaryota; kingdom Metazoa; phylum Chordata; class Actinopteri; order Scombriformes; family Scombridae; genus Thunnus; species Thunnus thynnus. The sequence continues at coordinate 30,274,621 of NC_089521.1, forward strand.
AGAAATTAACTTTTTTTAAAGTAAGATTTATTGATAAAAAAAAAAAAAATAGAGCAACACCAGCCTTTTAATGCTGAGCCTCATAGCTTTCTGTCAAACTTTCCACCATACTCACATATTTTCAGTATTAGACAAAGTGCTCACATCTTGACATCTTCCACCTTTCCAATGTCAAAGTCAGTATTACTCTCTCAATGACCTTTTGATAGGCTTGTATCCACTATAAACCCAAAACCCTGCCAATTCTGACATTACTGTTTACAAGCAGCTGAAGGGAACTACTGTTCATGCTCACTAGCTCTAACCAAACACTGACTCAGTGCCAAATGTGGCTAATCATGTTTGCTGTAATTGCCTTGACTTGTGGGGTTGAAGGGCTGCATCACAGGGGAACTATTGATACAGGGCAAGGTTTTATGGATAACCCTGTCTCCAAAATCTGTATCTCAAATGATGTTAGGACCTGGTGAATATCTCTGACATATGAAAGCATGTGAATGCTAATATGAGGAAGCCTCATGCACATGATGAACATGCAATTCAGTGCAGCACAAATTAAAATGGTGATGGGAATTTTTTTATCTAGAGGGGGTTCCACATTTAGTCTTCTTTCTAAGCACATGGGCAGAAGTTAATTTTATTAGATGGTCTGAGGCATAACACTTGTTTACAGTTGAAAACAGCCACAGTAAAGACAACAGCAGTGCTTTTAAGCAAAATGCTAACAGCAGCACGCTAATATGCTCACACTGACAATGCTTACATGTTTAGTGGTTTGATGGTTAGTAGGTATAATGTTTACCATGTTCACCATCTTAGTTTAGTGTTTTAGGCTGGTGGAAATGTCCTTAGTTTTGCAGGTGTTTTGTCATAAACCAAAGTATCAGACGAAATTAAAGTTTGACCTATTTTGACCAAATTTCATGGGAATCATGAGACATTTTCTTCAAACAACAAATACCAAGCTGATGGTAAAAGATTTAGAGGCTCATCAAAGCCAATAAAATTTATTCTCTGAGGATCATGAATATCTGTGCAAAATTTTGTGACAGTCCACTTGATTGATGTTGAGAAATTTCACTAGATAAATGCATGAATTATGACCTGCTGGTGGCACTATGAAAAGTCAGGGGATCATCCTCTAGGCCATGTGTCAAACTCAAGGCCCGAGGGCCAAATCCAGCCCCTCACAAATAATTTTGATCCGGCCTGCATATTCGTTTCGGTTCTCAATAAATTTTGCCATCCAGTTGTAGCTATGGTCCGCGCCCCATGCACGTCAAACCAATCAAACCACAGGAAAGTTGATGCTGAATGCAAACAATTTCAAGAGAGGTGGGAGACTGAGTACTTCTTAAGTGTAAAGAGAAGCCCGTGTGTCTTATTTACCATGAGACCATCTCCATTTTCAAGGAATATAATTTGCATCATCATTTTGAAACCACACACCAGCAGAGATATGGAGCCATTGACAGGGAACAGAGGCTTCAGAAAGTCGCCGAAATGAAAAGAGCGATGCACCTACTGCAAATTATGTTTCCTCAAGCTAAATCTCAAAGTGATGGAGCTTTAAAGGCAAGTTTCATCATAGCAGAGGAAAAAGCCAAATCAGGGAGGCCACTCACAGCAGGGGATTTCCTGAAAAACTGTATGCTAAAAGTTTGCGACATTGCATGCCCCAATAAACGACAAGCATTTGCAAATGTCAATCTTGCTAGAAATACCACGGTCAGTCGAGTGGATGAGCTAGCTGCCGATTTGCAATCACAGCTCAAAGATAAAGCAAAGTGATTCATCATGTCATATTCAGGCCTGTGAAACAGATTGTTGTGAGTTGGCTGTATAGTAGCCTACTTATACAAATGTTTTGCTTGACTAAATGCTATAATGGCTAACTTTTTTAGGGGCTTTATGTAGACCAAATTGTATGTGAGACGGCTATGCAACAATACAATCAAAGATATTTTTTAGATTAAATAAAAACATGTCAATAAACTATGTATGTTTGACTCTTGATGTGATTCTCATTTCCCAGTGTGGCCCTTAGTGAAATTGAGTGTGACACCCCTGCTCTAGGCACCATGAATGTCTGTCCTCAATTTCACAGCAATTCATCTGATAGTTGTTGAGATATTTCAGTCTGGAGCAAAGTTGTGGACCAAGCATGGCTAATAAGAGATCTCTTTTCAGATAAAAACGCTGTAATATTTCTCTTGTTATATAATTTATCATCCTTTTGAATGTGATACAAAATCAACAGATATATCTGGACTTTAATCATGTTGATCATTTGCTTTTATGCTGATGTGAAGCACCTTGAAATGCCATTGTGTATGAAAACTGCTACACAACCAAAATTGACTTGACTTGGAATAGATCACTGTAGTTGTAATTTGTGGTGACCCATAAACCATGTCCACAGGGTCCCCTGCAGGAAGGGTGAGCAGCGATGTGAGGACAGGACAGCAGCCTGCAGCTGAAATGAAGATCATCAGAGGAGAACAGCAAGAAAGTGATGCAACCGAAGACGACGGGATGGACAGTAATTGACGGGGCCGGAGTTTGGGAGCAGCAGGGTCCCTCAGCCGGATCGCCCACCACCCTCCTGAATCCTGTGGGAATACTTGGCTCATATTAACTCGCTCATTGTTGGGACACACAGCATGCACAATGACTCCCTTTTTGTCGATGAGGGCATGGTGGACTGAGGGGCAGCCGGGCAGCCAGTCGGACATCACTGGGTCCTGTGTGCTGTGATGGTGAGGCCGGGTCGGCCCGGCAGACAGACAGGAAAGAAAACAAAAAGAGTCAGACAGTGAGCCCCGGATCCCATATCCTGGCGAGAGCTTCAAATGGGAGGACAGGGAAGGTCTAGATAGTGACTCTACTGACAGAGAGAGAGGAAATGGAGGGAAGGAGGAGGAGGAGGAGGAGGAGGAGAGACGGGAACTGGGCCACATCTCCGTCTGATTGTCCCTTAGG